>NC_088800.1:5683571-5996071 GCF_011386835.1 Chrysemys picta bellii | reverse complement strand
CCAACCCCGCTCCCAGTACCTCCCACCCACTGGCAACCCTGCCGATCAGCGCCTCCCCCTCCCTCCCTGCACCTCCTGATCAGCTGTTCCGTGGTCTGCAGGAGGCTGGGGGTGGGGGGGTGGGAGGAGCGAGGGCACGGCAGGCTCAGGGAGGGGGTGGGAAGGGGTGGAGTGGGGGCAGGGCCTGTGGCAGAGCCAGGGGGTCAGCACTGAGCACCCCCCCGGCACATTGGAAAGTTGGCACATGTAGCTCCAGCCCCGGAGTCGGGGCCTATACAAGGAGCCGCGTATTAACTTCTGAAGAGCTGCATGTGGCTCCGGAGCCACAAGTTGGCCACCCCTGCTCTAATTACTCATTGAAAAGTCATCAATAACACACGATCAGCCTGATGCATGGATGTACTGATGGCAGAGAGGCACAAGGACAGCTGAACGCCTCTACTCCACTCTCACGTAGGTATACTGAGCGAGGAATGCAAACCCCAGAGTATGTTAGTGACCTTATAAAACAGATCTTCTTGGGGAAGGCCGGTTTTAAAGTATGCGTGTCCAGTATGCTGTTGAAAAAGCAGCCCAGTTTTTAAACAGTGCACTGCACTTTTTATTTTTACATCTTATTTAATTATAAAAGTTGTTTTCAAATGTTAAACACTTCACGTGGCTTTGTCTGCTTTTCTCCTTAGGAACCTGAGCTGCTGTGCTGAGAAGTCCACTCGGCATGAGGGGGGCAGTGGCTTATGCCATTAATTAGGACTTGGGTTGCAGGACCCTGAATGTGCTGGCTGCTTTTAGCTCAGACCACCCAGTGCCGCTCCTGCTCCAAATCTTACATTTCTTAGGAAAGCAGCTGCGTTCCCCAAAGAAGCTACCGTTAATGCAACTGCATTGTTACTGCATCTCCACTGCTACTGCCACCCTTGGGCAGCCGGGATAATGATGCGACTTTGCATTCAAAGCCACGAAGATAAACTTCCATTTTTTAAAAGCAAGTCTCATAGGTTTTCCAGCTGCTGCTGCCCTGCTTCGAACGGAGCAGGGGCTTTGTGTAAGCTGTGGGTTATTTTCGTTGCTGTCCTCTTAGAATCACATCAATATTCAAGGACCCAAGACCAGCAATGGCCACACAGACTCTTTAGCACTAGACTCTCAGTTTGAGCCAGACAGCGTTTTGGGATCTCCAAGGCTGGCCAGCACTCTCTGAGATCTTATGGAAAGCCTCTCTCTGCTCCTTCTATGCAATCAGGAGAATGGATTGCAGAGCCAGCATCAACTTGCTCTCCAAACCTACTGTTCTTGGCAGCGTGGTTAATGGGTAAAGTATAAATATAGAAGAGACAGCTCGCGGCCATATGATTCCCATAGGAGCTACGCTGCCATAGGAGAAGCAACAAGTGTAATGCATTTCTGGATCCCTGTGTTTGCTAGCTGCTTTCCCTGATATGCAGGTCCCAGGCTCCACAAGGCCACAAATGTCTCCCTATGGAGAGGACAATAGAAGAGAAAACTGCACGAGGAAAACTTCGCAGGTTTCCAAAACAGCTTCTTCGTGACCAAGAATTCTTTTTACAGAAGGGTAATACCTGGCTCAAGGATTTGAAGCCTTCTTCAATGAATATGAATACAGATTTAATCAAAGCCATTTAGCCTATCCCATCATCATGAGCATTTCTGATCGGCGTATTCTTATAATCTCTCGCCTGTATATTTGGTTTAAAATTATACAGCCAATTGAGCTAAGGAGGTGATAGAAGAATCAGAACCGTGCATATTACACAGAATAGCTTAGTAATGTTACCTGTCCACCCGGCAAGACAGCAGCAATAACCAGTGACAGCATCACACCCGTCTGCATGGCTACAGTCACAGTGTTCACTGCAATTAAGGCCATATGTTCCATCCTTCCAAAAACATAAATTTAAAAGCACCTTAGTAATCAGATTTTGGTCCTTAAATGTGCACAATCATCTATCATGCCCATTTTAATGCTAAGTTGCATTTTTTTAAATTAACATGCGACAGTCCGGGCGAAAAAAACATGATGCCTGCCACTTCTAAAAAGAACCAAACTCAGAACACAAAACAATGTTCAAGAGACAACGCAGACGACATGATCATAGCTCTGACAGCATGTAGTACAAAATGTAACTAGTCTACCCGACTACTTAGAACTTTGATCTGTTATTTACAGATTGCTTTCTTCATTCCTCCATTAGAGCCCATGACAAAAGCGTTCTATCGATCTATCATATATATGTGCCATGCACATCATCTGGGGATATTACTGAAAACAGATGCAAATGTACTCTACTAATACTTACAGGGCATGCCTGATCACAGTACTCTCCTTGCCATCCAGGCGAACAAAGACAAAACCCATCCACTGGATTGCAGGCTGCTCCGTTGTTACAGTAACATGTTTGGTTACAGTTAAGACCCCAAGTTCCACTTGGACATGGAATGGAGCAGTCAACCCCCTGCCATCCTAAAGAGACATGCAACAGAAACAATGTTCGGTGATGTTTCCTCAACTGTCATTGTTAGAAAAAAGAAAAATGAATGCAGAGCTACGGGGCGTCCATTTGTAGTATGACACTGTTCTCTACAGCCAGCAGGTTAATAAGCACAGCTTGTATCATGTGCACTTTCCACACAGACTGAATGGCCAAGATTCTCTGTTGCACCTAGGATCTGTAAGGTGCAATAGGGTGGAGGTGGCAGGGAGGAAGAGCACAGAAATTGCAGCTTTCTGATTCTCGCTGGCCCTGGCAGATGTTAGAGCAGCCTCGAGCTAAGGTGTGCCTGCTGGTTCTGACACCGAAGGGCCAGGAGTTGGGTGGGGGAGACACAGGAGACAGCTATGCTGGCTGCACCAGCTGGGGAGACCTGGGGGATCTCTGGCCCCAGCACTGCTAAGGGTCTGAGGCAGGGAGAGAATCTGGAACAACCAAGACCTTTTGCATACTGAAGAGCTGGTATACAACATAAGCGGAAGAACAGTTACATGACACTGCTGGTTCTTTACATTCTATTTTGGTGGGAATGCTCTTTAATATAAAGACACACACACACACACACACACCCCCCACACACACCTCAGCTCTTAACTGCCAGACACCGAGCGGAATTCAATACGCTGCCACTACATGTAATGGAGTTTAGCAGAAATACCATGGTTTAGGCACTGTAGTGAAATGGAGTTATACAGTGATTGATTAATTCCTGCTTGAAATGCCAGCTTTTATTATTGTGTGCAGCGTTGTTGTAGCCATGTTGGTCCCAGGATATGAGAGACAAGGTGGCTGAGGTAATAACTTTTACTGGACCAACTTCTGTTGGTGAGAGAGACAAGCTTTCAAGCTTACATAGAGCTCTTCTTCGAGTCTTTATTATTCTTTGCTTCAGTGCGGGTTTAGGGCTCAAGCCTGCCATATGAGGCCATACAGACACAGCTGCCTGTCAGGGGCAGTGAGAAGATGCACAATCCAAAGAGAGCTTGGAGAAGGCACTGTGGGTCAGGAAGGCCGAAAGCCCCAGAGCTCCCCACGAAGGAGGTGCCGCAGTCTGCAGAGAGGTGTGTGCAGGGCAGGCACCAGCCGACCAAGCACGTGCTTGGGGCGGCACCTTGGGGCAGGGTGGCGCTCGATTTTTTATTTTTATTTTTTTTGGATTCGGCGGCGCGGCGCTTGGAGGG
Organism: Chrysemys picta bellii; assembly: GCF_011386835.1. Lineage (NCBI taxonomy): Eukaryota > Metazoa > Chordata > Testudines > Emydidae > Chrysemys > Chrysemys picta. The sequence continues at coordinate 5,992,380 of NC_088800.1, read as the reverse complement.
GGGCCTTTGGGCGGCGTGGTGCTGGGGGGGTGGCGCTTTGGGCGGCGTGATGCTCAGAGGGGCGGCGGGGGCTTTGGGCGGTGCTCGGAGGGAGAGCAGAGGCTTCAGGTGGCGTGGTGCTCGGAGGGGGAGTGGGGGCTTCGGGTGGTGCTCGGGGGGGCGGGGCTTCGGGTGGCGTGGTGGTCGGGGGGGGGGCGGGGACTCCGGGCGGCGTGGTGCTCAGGGGCTCGGGGTCTGGCGCGGTGTGGCGCTCGGAAGGGGGCGGGGGCTTCGGGTTGCGTGGTGCTGGGGGGGGGATTTTGGCGGCTCTCGCGGGGGGTGAGGGGGACGGCGGGGTGGCAAAAAAGTTAGAGCCAGCCCTGAGTGTGTGTATCTGAAGGATGGCCCAGTGGCAATGCTAGCCACATCAGGGCCTGTGTTTGGGGAAGCACTAGGGCTGCAGTTGTGGAGGTCTCTGGATGGAGGGAGGTTCCGGTTACCCAGATGGGAGCCAGCCTCACTCAATCAATATTTGCAGTAAGTTAACTGGGTAACAGCACGGGGCTAGACTGACACAGCTTTTGCTCGGCCACACAGCAGAAAAAGAGGAGGGAGGAAGGCCTCAGATTGTGGGAGAGCACGAGCTACTCACCCTGAAAGGGGCAGAGAGTGTGAGGGGCCCTAGCTCTGCTCCCTTCCATTTGCCAGCCAGAGAGGCAGTCCAGGTGCACACCGGGGAGTGAGCTGCTACACAAGACGCGAAGAGGTAACTAATTGCCCCTAGAGCAATGGGCAGTGGAGGAGGAGTTGTGACTCTGAATCACAATTTGTTCGCTGGTCTGCTAGAGAGGCAGTGCATCTCCACACCGCCCCTTCATCTGGGCAGATTGTCAAATGCAATCTGGCCCGTAGTGAACCCTGCCATTTCAGACTCTTTCAGAAACACATGGAGACAGTTAATAATTTACAAATGGAACACACTGGAGCTGCTGACGGCGCAATTCTGCTTAGTTGCAAATCAATTACAATTTACATACAGTTGCATTGTTTTAACTTAAAAGGGAAAGCGACATTTACGGCACCCAATGCAACCAGTAGCCAGCTCTTCCATCTGAATTACGTTTACCTTCTTTGCAAAGACACAAGCCATCCACGGGGGAACATGCACCATCATTTTTGCAGTTACACACTGATGAGCAGTTGGCTCCATAGGTTCTGGCCCCACAAGTAATGGAGCAATCATCTCCCTGCAAACCAAAATAAAATGGGTGTCAGGCAGAAAAATATGGATTTCAGGAAATTCTCATCTGCACATAAAGGAGGCTTTCACTTTCAGCAAGGTACACAGCACACTAAGACTTGATAGCTTAGTCTTCAGTGCTTGAACAGTCACCTCTGAGGCCTATGATTATGATGCAATTAGTGGTTTGATTGACTTGGAGGAAAGGGACAAGTTTCTGGCAGCCATTCAACAGGAGGCATGAAAGTTCCAAAAACAAACTGCCTAGAACAGATGTTAGTGCATTAACCAAAACATCGCTTACAAAACAGTAATCACAAAACACAGAGTCTGAAGCTCTGCAGAGCTCGGTCACATCTGAGCCGACACAAATGCTCCAAAGAAAGGATTTTTCAGTAGCCGAAGCCTAACAGAGCTCATGTGTATGCATCCACCACAGATCATGGACGTGAAAAATTAAGTAGTGAAGTGCATTAGAGCTTCATATTGATACACTAACCTAGCTGGCGCATGAATTTGTTTAGGGCTGGACTGTGACTTTTGACAGAGCCTTGAACAAGGGGTGATGCGTAACCTGAATTGCTGGGGAAGCAGCTATGGATGCATTGTGACTCAGAAACCTCTATGGGTGACAGCCTGGCCCCTGTTTCTGCCTAGCTCAAGGGTAGGGGCTCTAGTAATTTGGCGTGCATTAGCAATAAATTACAGTGTTCCCTGAGCTGTCTCAGTTGTACTGGTCGACAAGTAGGGAGATGGAACCAAGACTTTGTCCATACCTTCTCCACCTGCTGCAGCAAGGGAGTAAAATGGTGAGCAGTATCCCCTTAGTCCTGTATGCCCAGACCCAAGATCTGAGAAGCTCGCGGAAGTGTACAGGGAAAACATACCCTGTCTTCTACTCCCTTGTGCAGCAATGTTGTGTAAGTCACAATAAGCTCTTAAACTGAAGCTCTTCTTCAGTGAATTCAATTAGAATATGCAGTTATATGTCACAGAAAGCCACCATGCACTGCACTGACACCCACATCTTAAAGATCAAAGGTGCAGATTTCATGTGTGTATGCCCAGGAGAAGAACCATCACTCCTTTGATGTGACTATGCATTTATCAGCAGATACAAATGTACAAAATGTCAATTTGCTTAGGCTCTAAAAAAGTACCACCTCACTGGGGGAAACTACGTATTACAGCACTAAGCAGCAAATAAGACATCAAAAGGAAATAGGGTCAGATTTTATAGTACTACAAATCCACAATGGTTAAGAGAATTTCCAGCTTTCTATTGTACAGTAAGAGACTGTAAGTAAGAGACTTTCAGCCTTTGCTGTGCAGCGAATCCTTGTTTTAAGGGGATGGTAGCTAGACCATACAAATATGCCCTGTCCAGAAGCAAATCCTATAGTCTAATTTTTTAGTGAATGTTGTGTTTGTAAAAGGTGATGGCTTTAGTGGAGATCTTAGTGGAGAAAGAGAGAGAGAGAGAGACAAGGCCCCCCAAAACGTTTGGCTGCACAGAGAAGTCGGTTTGACAGCCAGGGTGTCTGAAGTGCTCTCTTCACCCACACTGCCATATGTGCCTCCAGACTGATGTGGGGGAACCGGGAGTTGATCTGGATGTTAGAGAGGCATTCAGTCTTTCTGCTGAGAGCGACAATGAGGTGGCCAATTAGTGCCACTTATAGATCAGTTTGTTGTGATGGGGAAACCTGAATGAGATTTCCAACTCATTTCACACAGGACATGGAACAGCCAGTGGTCACTACTAATTTTTGATGGCTACAACCTGTGCTGGATTAGAACCGGTGATCTAGAAGTAAAAGCGATTTTCTTGTAGAAGGAAAGAAAAGCAGAGCTATTTGTAAAGTCTAGTGTTCAGTCACCCCACTGTGGCAATACAGGGCATGGATCTAAAATGCTCCAGTAAATAGGATGAAGGTGTGGCCTAGAGATGGAGTGTCTGGACTTCTGGTTCTGTTGCTAACTCGGTGACTATGGGTATGGAGATGCAACATCCCCCTGTGCCAGCTGTACCATGGATCCCAAGGGGCAGATCCTCCCGTGGTGCAAATTCCCTGCAGAGTTATCACTATCACTAGGTCTGGCTCCAATAATATTTTCCCACTTTAGTCACAGGGATGAGGGGTGTAAATGTTTATAAAGCACTTTGAGCTCGTAAGAAGAAAGGTGTTATAAAAAATGCCCAGTACCACCATGACAATTCAGCCTTTACTCTAAAAGTCTTTGGGTTTTGGGGACCATTAAGGTATGTAATTTAAGTACACCTCTACCCCGATATAATGCTGTCTTTGGGAGCCAAAAAAATCTTACCATGTTGTAGGTGAAACCGCATTATATCGAACTTGCTTTGATCCGCTGGAGTGCGCAGCCCCGCCCCCCCCGCTGCTTTACCGCCTTATATCCGAATTCATGGTATATCGGATCACGTTATATCGGGGTAGAGGTGTATACTGTACTTTGTGGCTTAACCGCAGTTAGCTACTTTGTCCCTTCGCAGTTATATTTATTGTGTGAACAACCTTGAATTAAAAAAGCAAAACAGAACACCTTGTCTCCCCCACCTAGCTGGCGTAATGAGATTTCTCTCCCTGGTTATAACTAGCCAGACCTCCAGAACGCTTTCTGAGTGACAACTGCCACATACACTTAACTTCTTAATTATATAATAGGAAAATGCACTTGAACTGTAGCACTGGCACTAAGATATTATTAATTATAAATGCAGAACCAGTTATTAACATTTTGAACTTGATTTGGGAGACTGACCTGTGAATTAAATACATTAAGGTACTGTTAAAGATATGTAAATTCCATGCACCTCTTCCCACCTGCTTCACTGGATAATATTGCAGTACATTTCTATCCAGTTGTTAATGAGTTATATGTTCTATTAAACTGGTATCAAATGTTGTTTACTGGATCTTCCCTCTTGCAATATGGCACTTTATATTTCTATCCTATTTAGTAAAATTAATCAACAGCTGTGCACCTTATGTTGATTATTCTTTTTTTTCTGTGAAGTTCAGAAGGTTAATGAGTATAGTGAAAAGCCTGAATCTGGTATGTGAGATGGGAAGGAATAGCTAATTCAATCAAATGTATACCCCTGAAAACATTACAGCTATATTAAAAAAAATCTAGCTATAAATAACCTGATATTTAACGTCTCTCTTCCATACCAGAGTGATCCATATGGACATCATAAACGTTCAGAAGCGCTTCATTTGGTTGCTCCGGTATTTCAAGTTGAAGGCTCAATTCATCAAAATGTATGCCCTGTATCCATCCGAACAAAACTTTATGGCTTTAAGGGTCAAATTCGACTCTCACTTACGTCAATGGAAAGACTGACTGGCTTTAACGGGAATTGGATCAGCCCTAATTCAGGAAACTGTGACATTAAAGTCCATCTCCCCTTGTAAAGCAGTGTCTGCCTGATTCATGTTCTCTCACTTCCCACAACATCTTCTTCAGGCCCAATCCTGTGAAATACTGAACACCTCCATTCAGGGCTGGCTCCAGGCACCAGCCCACCAAGCATGTGCTTGGGGCGGCGGGGCGCTCCGGCCCGAGAGCGGGGCCGCGACTGGGCTCGCCGCCCTCCCCGCGGCGCTCCGGCCACCGGGGAGGGGAGAGCGGAGCCGCAGTGGGCTCACCATCCTCCCCCCAGTGCTCTGGCCGCCGGGGGCTCTCCGCCATCCTCCCCCCAGCGCTCTGGCCGCCGGGGGCTCTCCGCCCTCCTCCCGGTGCTCTGGCCGTCGGGGAGAGCGGAGAGCCCCGGCCGGGCTCTCCGCCCTGCTCCCGGCGCTCCAGCAGGTCAGGGATTGCAGGCCCGCAGCCGGGCTCGGCGCCCTCCCATGCCGCGCTGGGGGTGGGGGGCCGGCGGAGGGTGGCTTTTTTTGCCTAGGGTGGCAAAAAAGCCAGAGCCGGCCCTGCCTCCATTTAACAGGAGCGAGGCTACTCAGCACTTCTTGGCATGCTCAGCAACTAAAAAGAGCAGGCCCTTCATTTGCTCTAATTCTGAACATGATGGGAACATCACAGTGCACCAAGCATACACACATGGGATGTCTGGCACCGGTGACGCCAAAGAGTTGACTTGTAATCAGAATGAATAGTTGATTAATAGTAACAATAATACAGGAAATATTAGCTAATTGTTGCTAAAACTAAATGATAGGCTTTTACATTCCTTGGCAGAGATTTGGGCATGCAACGCTCATTATTGTTAATTCTCCCCTAAGTATTGATACGCTAGGTCCAAGGAACCCAATTCCATCAATAATGCAAGCTGCCAGTTCACATCCATCAGCATCAAATATTAATAGACTCATGAGGGCCAGAGCATCCATCTTCCCAGATGGCAGTCGATAACATGTCTTGTTTCTGTTCACAAGTAAGGTGGAGATTTCCTTTCCCCAAAACAGTTATTGTAAAATGGGAAGCAGAGCTTATAAACACACCAAGGCTTTAAGTGCTATTGTGTGAACAAATTCTGGATCCTTAAAGAAATAAGCACTTTTCCTGTTCATGATTGCCTTAACAGCATGTGTAAGCTTATTTGTTTCTGTTAAAGGCATGCTCTTGCTATACTTTAAACAATGGCGCTCACATTTTAAGGGCCTGTTACAAAGCTCATCGAAGTCCACAGAAAGACTCTCACTAACTTTAATGCCCTTAAATGCCTAAAAAGCAGCCTTCGGGGGGAAAAATATTGGAAATTGGTATCCAGTATTCTGATGCCAGCTGTGATTCTAAAAATGAGCAACTGTGCCAAGCACAAAGCTGTGGCCATAATTGGTGGCTTTTGTATTTTGAACGTTTAAGAGATGAGAAATTAAAACTTTGAAAAGTGGATAAAATCCAGCGGAAAAGTTTACACTGCGGGACCAAATCTAGATCCATTGAAGCCAATGGGAAAACGGAAAATCAATTTTCCACGGCTTCTGCAGTGCAGAAGGCTAACAGAGTTGTTACTGAGTGTGGTCTTAAGTTCACATTTTAAAAACCTAGGCGACAGTTTTGTGTAAGTGTTCTTAAGGTCCACGCAGCACCCTCATCGCCTAGCAGAATCAATAGAAATTTAAGACATTTACTGTCCCACATATTTGGGCCAATAATAAACTGTACTCACTATATGGCTAATTTGATATTCTGAAAACTGAAAGATTTACAGAATATCTTTTTTGCACCATGTGAGTTATATATGCAGTTCCGATCAACCACAACATGGGATGTCCCACGCACAGGCTCTCCGAGTTTACAATGCATGCATAAAATGGTTGCAGAAGGGCAAGTACAGTGCATTAGATATGTAGAGATAAAACAGATCAGGAAGACAAAATATGGATGCTGTTTGTGGCTGGTGTCTGTGTGTCCAGATAAGCTGATTGCTATGGATTTACTCCATCAAAGTACATATTTATATGCGCATATATACATAATAGGACACACCAACGTGCTGGTATACAGGATCTGTGCACTGGTGCAGATCACAGATACAGCTCTGTAATATTTACTTATTTAATTGTGACATTTACAATCAACCCAAAGTGGTTCTCTCCAAACATTCCCCCAAGGTAAACATATGGTATCCAGCAAAGTGAACTGGTGGAACTGACTAATTTCCCTAATGACATTCCAATGGAAATTTTAACGTGCTCTTCTTAGGCACATTAACAGAAATATGAAACTTTGAACTTTTTATCTGTTTTCTCCTCCACCCCAGACACCAGCAATTTATTCATGACCTTACGCTACAACATCTTTAGTTTTCCAGACATAATGATGTCCTCCGGCAGAATTCCTTTCCCCTCTGGGCGATACTAATTACTCCCTGCAGATGTTGTTATTGGTGCTAATGATAAAATGCAGAAAAAAGGTTAGTGCAACAGCCATAAGGTTCTTGTTACTAGTATAATCTAGGGTTTAAATTTGCAGATAATCACTGTTCCTGAGAAAGGACACATTTTCCTTTACTCGGTTTGTTATGTCATTTGATGTAGCTGTGCCAGATATTTAAATACACATACATACGGCAGTAGCCACTGGGAAACCTTTTCCAGTGACAGTTTCACTTCATTATTTCACTCTTTGCTTTTCTGAGATGGGGAGGGGATGGGAGAGGGAGGGTGATGCTTGTTTAAAGAGGAAATTTAGTGCTCCTGAAAGTTACAGGCCTTGAGGGTCCTGGAGACCGAAGTCCTCTATTTAGTCATAAAGCAGTTTCAATATGGCATCAGTGAAGGCTTCCCCATTCTACTCCTCTGAGGGCATCATATCTCTTCTGGAGACATCAATTCTAGAAGTGAGGGGTGAGTTCAGTTTCTCCACACCCAATCAATCCCAGGGCATTCCAGCGAGACTAAACACAACTATACCAATTAGTGCCACATGTGGCGGTGATGCATTTGGATGTGGGTGCGATGTGTTGCTTTTTCTTCTAAAATCTGACCCCTTTATCCCTTGCTGTTTAAATTACATCCTCTTACACTGATTTACCAATGGATGTAACTGACATTGGCATTTACCTCTGAATTTGTCCTAATATATTAATGTATACAGTAGATATAGTAAATGCAGAGTTCAAAAATCTGCCTTCCTGGTAATAATTCTGAAATTTAGTTTATTGTAAAAGGGTTTTAGTGAAATAGAAAAGGAAAACTTGACTTCCTGGAAAGGGTTAGTCAGCAAAATAAAACATACTGTTGGTAGATATATCGTGAGATCTGAGATACAGGTGCATAAATCCCAAAGATCAGAACAAGGAAGAACTGGCTACATTTCTAATGGTGTAACAACCAAAGCCCCTGCTGTGCATAAACAAAGCAGAGAGAATTGGGTGTGGAAATTGACAACAAAACTAAACACTCCTTGGTGTTGTTTTTCCAATGCAGTCTGGATGACAGTTGTATCTAGTGAATTGGAGCCCAAATGTTTTTTCTATGGGCCTATTTCTGCCACTTTACTCATGGTGAGCAGTACTTTACTCCACAAGCAGTCCCATTGAAGAAAATGGGCCAGAACCTTGAATGTGGCCAGACTGTGCTCTAAGCTACCTTTCCACTCCCCCATTGGGGCCGCTTTATTTCCCAGTGTCAATTAGAGCAGCCTAAGGGCTGCTCTCGGCTACACTAGCAGTTCCCTAAGGATGTGCCAGTTTCACAGAATAGCACAAACTATTCTGGCCACACTCTGTCCAGTGCTTAGTACTAACACACCTCATGCATCAAAGGTGGGAAATGTTCTGGCTCAATGGACTTACTCGTGGCATGAAGTAATGCTCAGTGTGATTAAAGGGCGGCAGAATCTAGCCTTGTGTGATTTTTTTTCCTCCTTCACATTATCAGTTACAACAAATTTTCAATAAAAATAATTTATTCTGCATATTAAAACCATGGGCCTGATTCCAGGAGTAGTTTTATTCCTATGATCCAAATCATCTAGACATGCACGTTAAACAAAATACATACAGAATTGAACAAAGATAATGGGCCAGATCCAGAGCTGGTCTAAATCAGCATTGCTCTGTTGACTTCAATGAAGCTAACCTAATTTACACCAGCTGCAGGACAAGGGAGGGCAGAGAAAGTACCACTGGCTGCTCCATGAGCTGCTTTCCTGCCAGGCTCTGGGAGCCCCAAGGAGAGCACAACAGAAGCTCACCTAGCTCTGACTGAGCTCAGGGAGTGCCTAGTCAAGGAGGGCTTCCCTTCCTCACATCACTGCCCAGGGCAAGGCACACAGAGGGGAAAATGAGAACCAACAACTAGCTGAGGCTCCCTGATTCTCTGATCCAGCCCTGGCTCAGGGTAGCTCAATCTGGGGGTGGCTCTAACTTTAAGAAACCATACCACCAGCTGAGGATAGCCAGAGCACACTGCACTCCGGCCCCATCCCACTCTGCTCCCCGGACAAGGAGGACGATGTAGGAGCTGGCTATGCCAACTCTGCATCGGCTGTGAATGCCTCCATGTGGGGGAAATCCCCAGCTGGGAATTAGGAGTGGTTTCTGCTCATTTTGCACTGCCAAAGTGGCACAAAGGAAGGGGCATGGGACAAGGATCTGTCTCCAAGTATTGATTGCAGCCTCTTGCCTTTTTGGAACTAGTACATTTGGCCCCCAACTGAGAAGGCTGCACAGCTCTGCAGTAGGGAGGTCAGCATAAGCAGAGAGCTAAACGTACAATTTAGCACTCGAGAGCATCCTGTAGTTTTTGCAACACTCCCCGGAGGTCCAGAAGTCAATGACTGGAGTCCATCATTTCACAGATGTAGTCTTTTTCTCTGTTACACATCTACTAGAGAACTGGCAGTATTCTCCGACTTTGTTAACCACCTCAGGACACCGCTGGTGAGAGAATTCAATGGAAAGCAAATTACTTCTCAGAGAAACATGGACGTGTAGGGCCAGAAGGGACTGGGGCCTTGAACCTGGGCCCATGGATCCCTGGGCAGAGCTCAGCCCATGGCTGCCACCAGGCAGTGCACCTGAATAACTGGAGACGTTAGCCAACAAAGCGCTAGCTCACAAAGGGACCTGCCCACAAAGCTCCCGACTGGGGGAAACTTCCAGCATCGCTAATTGGCTGGGGAGCTCTATTTAAACCAGAACGAGGCAAAGGAAGTTGTCTGAGAAATTAGAGGAATCCCTGACTGGTTGCTGCCACGGACTCTGCCTCCTTACCTGACTCCAGAGCCCTGCCTTCCTGCTTGTTCCTATCCTCCTTATCCTATCCCCATCTGTTCGTGGTCCCTGCTTTCCTGCCTCACTCCAAGTCCCAGTTCCTACGTCCCACCCTTGAGACTGACTACATCTCTGACCTTTGGTGTGGCACCTGACTAACCCATTAGACATGACTGCCCATGCCCGAGTCACTACAGGTCATGTAATCCAGCCCGCTGTGCCGAGTCAGGACCCAGTAAACCCAGACCATCCCTGACATGTGTTTGCCTACCCTGTTCTTAAAAAACTCCAGTGATGCTGTGTAGGTGAGAAGGTGCTTTTTATGGCAAGAACTGAACAGCAGAGCGGGTGCTGGCTTTAGGCTGAGGTATGTCACCTTTTGAGCAGCCAGTGTAACATGACTTCCTCTTCAATCATCCCACACTAAGTACAGCAAGCCTGTAGTACAAAATGTGACAATATACTGGGCCAAACCCTTTCCTGGGTGAGTCTACTCACTGCAATGGGCTTGCACCAGGGATGAATTTGGTACATCACATTTTTCAGTGCTACGTATTTAGGGTTCTACCAGTTTGAACTGGGCAATTTAATATGCATATATTGCATTGTCTACTTAACATAATTCTGGTCACTGCTACTATCTGATCTGTGCATGTTCATTAAAAAAAAGACCAGGGTTTCAGCTCTATATTGAATTGTCAGAATACTGAAGACACACACTATAAAATCATGGCAATACCTCTGCGGTTAAGAATGGAGATATCCCATCTCCTAGAACTGGAAGGGACCTTGAAAGGTCATCGAGTCCAGCCCCCTGCCTTCACTAGCAGGACCAAGTACTGATTTTGCCCCAGACCCCCAAGTGGCCCCCTCAAGGATTGAACTCACAACCCTGGGTTTAGCAGGCCAATGCTCAAACCACTGAGCTATCCCTCCCCCCAATGTGCGCATGTTAATACAAACATGTATATACACACACAGTAAATATGGCTTCAACACTAAACCACGTTTAGCCGAAGCGAAGAACCCATTGACAGACAAACAAGACATGCCTATGCACGCACACAGCCTGAAAAAACAGACTAGTATCTGGTAGAAGTTCTGTTGCCCTCACGAGAATGCAAAATTACGCTGGGATTTTGGATTTACGTGCACTTTTCTAAAAAGGATAAAATCGAGCCCTCAGAGACCACAGTTAAATAGAAAATGAAATGAAAAACTAACCAATGATTTACATTCTATTGTAGTGGTTTTAGCAACCCTTAAGTTTTCAATCTGGAATCTGAACTAGAAAGAGAATCAACTAGCAACTATGCAAAGACAGGTCCACAGCTACGCAAATAGCACCAATGAAGATATTTAAGTTTAGAAGCTTAATAGTTGGAGACTAAACAAACAATAGATTTCCCTGCAAAATTCGTATAAAATAACTCAGTCTGCAGTTAGGTACTGAGCCCCTCTGGTACTGGATGAGGCTACAGAAATGGAAATACAATTTGACATAGCCACATTGCCAATTAAAGGTGAAACAGAAGCAATATGTCAACTGGTAGCAAAGAGAAGCATTCTGAGTTCCTATATGAAACTAGCTCCTTTGGACCCACTTACAAAATTCTGGAGTATTGAGGTAAATAGAACAGCAGCAGAGCTTACAGGAAAAAGCAAACAAAAGAAGAAAGAGGAGGAGAATTGGGACTTGACTACTGCTGTTATCAGATTATACATGCTGCATGTAACTGAACAAGTATTAAAAAGGGGGACAACAGACATGGCTCATTAATAGAGGAAGGCAATTCTGTTCTCCTGTAAATCTGGGGCAATGCCATGGAAGCCAATAATTGATGCTAAAGTAAACCTGGAGTAACAGAGCAGAATTTGGCCTTCCCAGTACAGGTTCAAAGGCTCCTCCACTGGAGAGAGAAAAACAAAACAAAACAAAGGAAGTTCGTAACGGAGATTTGAAAAAAAACTGCAAGGATTTCAAAGCAAGAGGCATAATTTCTGCAAACCATGCAGAACCACTGTGAACTGCATCCATTGACCTTGCTAAATATTTCAGCACAATAGTTCACCTCTTAAAAAGCACACAACAAATGCCTGTGGGTGTAAGGGGACCCTTCATTATGTCCCCTACAGCCAGAGGCTGATGTGAACATTGTCAGGTTTACAGACACAAAGATTCCCAGACAGTGTAGCTGCCAGTGATCCAGCAAAAAGGTCTAATTGGTCAGCAGAAGCTCCAGGGGGAGAAGGAGGACAAGTTTAATAGGCAGCAAGCACCTGGTCTGTTGGTATAAAAGGCAGCTGGGAAGCAGCTGCATCTGAAAGCCTGGAAATGGACAGGTGGTCTCCCAATAATGACCCTACTTTGGGATCAGGTTGCAGGATGTCTTACTGTTTTACATTCTGGGGCTGAGAAAAAACTTTCCTCTCTTGCAATTGGCCCTGATTAAACTGTGCCTGCCCAGCTTCCAGCTAAACCATTTCCCCCCCATTTCTATAGGCTGCTGCTCTGGCGGTGCCATTCCACAGGGGACCAAGTTTTCAAAAAGGCGTCTACAATGTAAGAAAAACAGAACACAGTTTGGGATGAATGTAATGCTCGTGAAAGGCGCCAGATTGACAGTTCTAAGGGACGGAGTTCTCTATTTATCCACAGAAACACTTCAGCCCCGGATTGGTATTATAAGCTTGGTCACATGGCCCCATCATTGACCTTGACCTTGAGGGTGAAAGGGTGGTTCAGTCTAGCAGCAAGCTTGCCAATCAGTGCCAACAGAGATGGGATTAGTGATGTGGACACATGCCCACTGGGAGCTGGACTGAGACCAAATTCATTTCATACAGGCCATTGAACAGCCAACAGAAGATAATTTCCAATCTGTACTGATTTAGCCCAGATTTGCACCAGTAGCCAAGGGATGAAAGGCTTATCTCCTGGAGCAGCCAGTCCCCTATGCCCACTAAAATGGCAAGGGCAGCCATTTTGGATATGCAGATCTTTTGTGCATGCAAGCAGATAGGTTAGCAAATTCAGAGATGATAATTTTGCAGGGGTATCAAGGTGGGACCCAACGAGGACCTTCCGTTGATCTCTGAGCATTCAGTGGGGGACTCCCAGGGATTACAAGTCATCCATCTGACTGAGTCCATTTTTGCACAGGAAAGCCAAGCCTTCTTAAACCCTTTGCCACATTAGGCATCCTTGCCAATAACCAAATGAGAGTGGCTACTTCACCTGGACATGAACAAAGACAGTTCCTGGAAATGGTTTCAGATGTCTGCTTCTCAAAAGCAACTTGTGACAGGACGGTGCCCCTCCAACTGCTGGTCCTGGATGGGGAATGGTAAAAACGAGCAAGGTGGACCCTTGTAGAGATGCTGGAACTTATTAGGGTAGAACGGTGTGGTAAAATATGGAACATGCCACAGAGGGCTCTCTTGGACACCAATGAATGGAGGCCTACAGGCAGGCAGTCCAACTGACAGAGAAACTTTCTGTATGACTTGGAATTATCAATGACTAAAAACACTTCCTTTCACCTCTATCTCACCAGAAAACTCCATCTCCCCATTCTGGATGAGGGTCAGGCTGGTGCAAGATGTAGTTGCCTGCCTCCTCCATGGTTTAGGTTCATAGAATCATAGAATATCAGGGTTGGAAAGCATCTCAGGAGGTCATCTAGTCCAAACTCTGCTCAAAGCAGGACCAATCCCCAACTAAATCATCCCAGCCAGGGCTTTGTCAAGCCAGGCCTTAAAAAACTCCAAGGAAGGAGATTCCACCACCTCCCTAGATAACCCATTCCAGTGCTTCACCACCCTCCTAGTGAAAAAGTTTTTCCTAATATCCAACCTAAACCTCCTCCACTGCAACTTGAGACCATTACTCCTCGTTCTATCATCTGGTACCTCTGAGAACAGTCTAGATCCATCCTCTTTGGAACCCCCTTTCAGGTAGCTGAAAGCAGCTATCAAATCCCCCCTCATTCTTCTCTTCTGCAGACTAAACAATCCCAGTTCCCTCAGCCTCTCCTCATAAGTCATGTGCTCCAGACCCCTAATCATTTTTGTTGCCCTCTGCTGGACTCTCTCCAATTTTTCCACATCCTTCTTGTAGTGTGGGGCCCAAAACTGGACACAGTACTCCAGATGACATACCAATGCTGAATAGAGGGGAATGATCACGTCCCTTGATCTGCTGGCAATGCCCCTACTTATACAGCCCCAAATGCCACTAGCCTTCTTGGCAATAAGGGCACACTGTTGACTCATATCCAGCTTCTCGTCCACTGTAACTCGTAGATCCTTTTCTGCAGAACTGCTGCCTAGTTATTCGGTCCCTAGTCTGTAGCAGTGCATGGGATTCTTCCGTCCTAAGTACAGTACTCTGCACTTGTCCTTGCTGAACCTCAGACTTCTTTTGGCCCAATCCTCTAATTTGTCTAGGCCCCTCTGTATCCTATCCCTACCCTCCAGCGTATCTATCACTCCTCCCAGTTTAGTGTCATCTGTAAACTTGCTGAGGGTGCAATACACACCATCCTCCAGATCATTAATGAAGATATTGAACAAAACCAGCCCCAGGACCAACCCTTGGGGCACTCTGCTTGATACCAGCTGCCAAATAGATCACTACGCGTTGAGCCCGAGGATCTAGCCAGCTTTCTATCCACCTTATAGTCCATTCATCCAGCCCATAGTTCTTTAACTTGCTGGCAAGAATACTGTGGGAGACTTTAGCAAAGCTTTTGATACGGTCAAGGAATAATATGTCCACTGCTTTCCCCTCATCCACAGAACCAGTTATCTCATCACAAAAGGCAATTAGGCTAATCAGACATGACTTGCCCTTGGTGACTCCATGCTGACTGTTCCTGATCACTTTCCTCTCCTCTAAGTGCTTCAGAATTGATTCTGTGAGGACCTGCTCCAGGATTTTTCCAGGGACTGAGGTGAGGCTGACTGGCCTGTAGTTCCCCGGATCCTCCTCCTTTCCTTTTTAAAAGATGGGCACTACATTAGCCTTTTTCCAGTCATCCGGGACCTCCCCCGATCGCCATGAGTTTTCAAAGATAATGGCCAATGGCTCTGCAATCACATCTGCCAACTCCTTTAGCACCCTTGGATGCAGTGCATCCGGCCTCATGGACTTGTGCTCGTCCAGCTTTTCTAAATAGTTCTGAACCACTTCTTTCTCCACAGAGGGCTGGTAACCTTCTCCCCATGCTGTGCTGCCCAGTGCAGTAGTCTGGGAGCTGGCCTTGTTCGTGAAAACAGAGGCAAAAAAAGCATTGAGTACATTAGCTTTTTCCACATCCTCTGTCATTAGGTTGCCTCCCTCATTCAGTAAGGGTCCACACTTTCCTTGACTTTCTTCTTGTTGCTAACATACCTGAAGAAACCCTTCTTGTTACTCTTAACAGGTCTTGCTAGCTGCAACTCCAAGTGTGATTTGGCCTTCCTGATTTCACTCTTGCATGCCTGAGCAATATTTTTATAGTCCTTCCTGGTCATTTGTCCAATCTTCCACTTCCTGTAAGCTTCTTTTTTTATGTTTAAGATCAGCAAGGATTTCACTGGATTTCACTCAACAAATCTGTGCTCTAGTCCCTCCCAGTGCACTTGTGCAACGAGTCTTGGGCATTGGTCCTAATCTTCAAAGCAATGAACAGGTCTGGTTCCAGCTACATTACAGACTGCATCTCCGTCTATGAAGCACCAAGACAAAAACAATTAACTGGGCAGTGCAGATCACTAAGCCCAGAACCAAGTGTGTGGGAGCTGCGGATAAAGCATTCTCAGTGGAGTGGACCTGGCTGTGGAACGAACTTCCAGACAAGGTCAGATTAATTAATTAATGTTAGCATCCTCCCTCTCATTCAGATCCATAACCTGGGCATCATCTTCGATGTGGCCTTCTCTCTAGACCCACACATCCACGTGTCTAAATCTTGTACTTCTTTCAGTACAATATCTATATCCACACTTCTAAAACTCTTATCCAAGTCTTTGCTACCATGTATGTCAACTAGTGAAACCTCCTTCTTTCTGGCCTTGACAAAAGCACCTTGGTTCCTCTAGAATCCATTCAAAACACTGCAGCCAAAAATCATCTGCCTCGCTCATTGGTTTGATCATGTTACTCCTCTGTTTGCATCTCTCCATTGGCTCCCCTCCCCCTTCCACCACCGCAAATTGGTCTTCACTTTTATAGTCCTTTATAGGTTACCCCTGTCCCACATATGATCCCGGTCTCTTAACTTCCTGGGTAGCTGAGATAGTGGAGATGGGTTCAGATAGCCACTCCTTCTCTGTGGCAAGATATCAAGCCACAGCTGACAACAATGCCCAGCAAAAAAGGCAGAATACAGGAGAGGTCACAAAATGCCCCATTTTGTGGCCTCACTCCACCTCAGACAGTTAATCCCCCTAGGGACAGTTATATGACTATAAGGGAAGAAAACAAAGGAGGGGCAATAAATGGCATGTTGAAAAAACATCCGGGGAGGAGGAAGAGTGCAAAGGCTGATGGTATAAAGCCAGGTTGCTTCCTTATCATGCTCCAAGCTCAGACTCTGGCCACACAAAGTCCTTTTTATTTTAGGGACCTTGATGCAGGGCGGTTTTTTTTTGGTCTTGCAACTGATTGATTCAGCCACACCTTGCTAGCACTGAGCAAAAAGCCACATGTGCAGCCTCTCTGTTGGCGGTTGCCACTATTACTAGCGGTTCACCTTCATTCTGAAGCAGTGGATTATGAATACAAATGGGCAAGCAGAAAATGCAACTTGTTTGTGCCATTAGGTAATTTGTGAAATAAGACTGGGCAAACTATTTTTGTTGCCTGTAATATTCCAGTTGATTCGACAATCGCTGTGCCACAAAACCTTCCCCGCCCCCACCAGCCAGTAAAATTTATATTGGTGATTGGTAACAAAAACACCATGATAAAAGAGTTGAATTTATTTTATACTTATAAATGAAAAGAGCTGTTCACAAAGGGGGGTAACCGATATGCTCGGTAAATCAAGGATAAAAGGAGAGAGGCTCTATTGAAGATTTTTCCCCCTCTTTTTTTTTTTTTTTTTAAATCTTTTGATGAGGTGCCCTGTTGCTCTGAGATGAGCTTCCACTGAAGTACTTTTAGAATTGCCTCAAAGAGAAACTGATCATTTAAATGAATTAAAGACCCCAAAACAGATCCACTATCTCAACCCTAGGATCATTTTTCATAACAAGAATCCTGTGAAGTTTATAAAATACCTTTACTACTGAATCAAGGGTTTATGAGACCATGAAGAATCTCATTCATTTGCCAATATTGCTTCTGAAATGGTGAAGGATGGTACATTTATAATAAAGATGAAAGCAAATATGTGGAAGAATGTGATTCTTCTGATACATTTATATTTATCAATCATGAGTGTTAGAGAAAGCATTGGCCCTTTAAATTCCTCCTGATCTGCATGGGATTTCTACCCTGCTTGGTAAATTCAGCTGAAGAACACTAAGTTTCTGTAAGATGCTCCCTTCCTTCAAGGAGGAGGAAATTTTAAAGGGCCAGAACTGGAGAGTGGGTACCAGACGTAGTTCTGTTTTGCAGAAAAAGTATGAGGGAGATTTGGTGTAGGTTGAGACACGTTGCATTATGTGGTGTAACTGACAAGACATGAACCAACATTCAGGATAGAAAGACAGTCACTTTCTGTACGTGCATTTACACAGTCAAAGTAAAAATACCAAGGATGTTCTCATTTGATCCTCTCTACCATGCATCGTTGCTAATTTAAGTTAAATTCTGGCACAATGCATCTCTTCCCCCCAATTCTTTCCAGGAGGTTACTATCTTCACTATTGTGATCCCAAGACTCTTTGCTCTCAGGCCAAAGTGATGGGTGAATAAGGGCTGCAGATGAACGAATGGCTTTCCTCGCTTTTGTGTATTCCCTTCAAGGATCGAGGAACAGATGTTGTGTGCCAGAGTCCAGAGGGAACACTCAAAAGACCACTTCAGTCCCCCTTTACAGATTTAGAATGTGAAAAAAGGTAGTTGGTGGTTTTATTCATGTTGGTGTGGGCTGTGCGGGCCTATCTGTTTCTTTTATAGGAGCTGAAAACTGGCCAGAGATTTTTGTTTGTGTTAACTGATAGATTATTTGTTAGGTTTGTTCTGTATATTGTAGTAGATTTCTATTTAATTATATTATACAGTGTTTACCCTGTTATTTATGGTGTGTTATAATGGACAGATTCTACTCCAAACATGTGCAGAAATTTATATGTAAACTCAAAGGCTGAATTTGTTTCTCAGTGGTGGACCAAGGATTGCATTCAGAAACTACCACTTAACACACAAAATTAAGGATTCAGACACACTTGGGTCCAAAGTCCTCAAAACTTGAAGTCCTTCTGCAGACAAAATCCCCATTGAGCTCAATGGGAGTTACATTCACATAAGGGTTTAAAGATCAGGATAGAAACTAAGGACATCCCTTTATTAATATTTTTAAAATCCAGTTTTGATGGAGTAATAACAAAAGATTCAAAAGACTATAGATGCATAATACAGGGTCATAACTGGGCAAGCCTAAAGGACTCAGAGGGATATTCCAAAAGAAAAGTTCTCTCTTATAAAGAGAGATTATTTTTATAGTTTCCATCCCTTTCCTTACCATATAATACAGGGACGGGCCTGTATCAGAACTACCAATATAGTCAAGAAAAAGAAGTGTCAGAATGAATTCTTTCATTTCGGTGATGAAGTGCTAGCTTTGCTTGCCAGCATGCAGGGTTCAATAAAAATAGACAGGTCTTCAAAAAACTGCAGCATAAATAGATGAAACCTTTAAAGTAATATAAGTTCTGTCATCCAGATATGAAATATAGACTTTGCGCACCCACCGAAGTAAAAGCTGACCAAACACTCCATCTACAAGTGTTAAAGTTTGCTGAAAGCGTCTTAGCCTGAGAAATGTTCTTATGCCGTATCTCCTTACAACACCAGATAGCAAAAAAGAATCTGAAGGTAAATAAGTTTTTCAAAGGAAAAACAAAACACCCGCAAAGAAACAAAGCATAAAGCCAAGTAAGATCTCAGTAGCTAGTTAACCATAGTTTCTCAGAGAGCTGCAATTATTTGCAGAATGGAGAGCGTGAACTTTTCAGCCTCATTTCAGCAGCATTTATAATGACTTGAGTAACTGGAAAGCTGATAGGTATGTGCTGGGGGTTGGTTTCAAGATTTCCTTGCGAGACAGAAGGTCAGGATTCCTGTGGTCTTCTGTCATATTTAATTCATATCCTCTGGCCTTCTTTGCCTCGTTTATTGAATTACAGAAATAAAATTCAGTGAACCAAAAACAAAAGAAGGGTCAGGGCAAATCCTGACTTCACTTACACCCCAGTAGCACCATCGCCTTGCGTGGGCTTGTAACAGTGTAAGTGAGGGCAGAATCTGGCCTTTAGACTTTTGGAAAACAGACAAAACGCTATAAACTTGGGAAGGGAGGACACAGCGAGTCAGTGTAAACCCTACTGCCACCTCCACAATTACTTTCAAGTCATTTATCACGAGGAATACAGAGTGACTTTCTGTGGCAGGGGTGAGTGGGTGGAATTTCTACCATTAGAGAAGTTTCCTCTGCTTTACAGTGGCTTCCTGTATGTGTTTATCAGATTCTTCCGTATCACTAGTGTGCATTCCCAATATACAGGTACGGTTGGGGGAGGGCTTTTCAAATCCATGATTGGTGCTTAAGCAACTCGGTAATCAGGGACTGTCCTCATGCATGTTTATTAAAAGTGCTGCATACTAACTTCCCAGTGGGCTTGCTTGTCATTACAGTGCTCCATAGTTGTCTTAACGGCACAGCTGCGCCCCTCAGATCCCCTGCATAGGAGAGACTCAGCAGCTGCAGGACCAATTACAGCCCCGATGTTGCTGGAGCAGCTGTGGAGCCAGCTCTGCAGCCAGCGGGGAGACGATTCTGTTCCCCTCAACTCCCATGGACCCCCACCCCACCATCACACAACCCACTTTCTCCTTGTACACTGGGGCCAAGATCGGAACTGAAATGTATTAATAATCATTCGTCTCCCCTACCCAATGCCCCATTACCTCAAAAAAGACAAAAACACTTCCATTTGTATTATAAAGAAGACACCGTCTGGGCCACCTCACCACATACACACGGTATCCTGCCGCCGCCGTATATGCCACCTCACCACATACACACGGTATCCTGCCGCCGCCATCTGGGCCACCTCACCACATACACACGGTAACCTGTCACCACCATCAGACAAAGTTCCTATCTGCTGAAATTTGCCATCTGCCGTATACATTAGCAGATGTGTAAAGATACGGACGTAGGCATGTCCTTGGTGGCTACATTTAATGTTTGGAACCACAGGTCATCTGCAGGGCTAGAACCAATAGACTTCAGCACCACAGCACAGACTTCTACCTCTTGAGCTATCAGAATAATTCTGTCACCTTCAGAAGTAATTGGCTGTTATCTTCCATGCTAGCCATGAGACAGGGATGTGACACACACCTTACATGTGAGTTACATATTCATCTGAAGACTCTGTTGGCAGTGGGCTAGATTCTGTTCTCACTTCCACCAATGTAAATCTGAACTCTGTTACACTAGTGCAAATCCACAGTAAGCGAAGGAAGCAATTAACTCCAGTGAGTTATTCCTGGCAAGGTCAGGACTCAGTTAAACACAATTAGGAATATGGGAAAATTGCACAGATCAGTTAGGTTTTTCAGACATCCCTTAGGGCTGGTCTACACACAGTTTTTGTACCACTTCAACTATATTGGTCTTGAACCCAATATTGTTAAAGTGGTCTAATCCCCTAGCGAGGACAGAGTTTTACTTACTGTACATTTGCAGAAACAAGCAATACCCCTACAGGCACCTTTAATACCAGCATTAGTCACTTTTTGGAGACATGTATGTGGAGATCTGGCAGCAGACTTTCATCCAAAATGTCCATCAAGGAAAATAAAATGATCTGAAACCCCATCCAAGATGTTTTAGCTGGCCAATATTTTGCTTTGGCATTTGAATTTTTAGAAGTGGCACACCTAATAAATATTTTCACAGCGATACTGTACGTTTTTATTTTAAAACTTAAAATCTGTTTAACTTCCAAAAATTTAGCAAACTGCTCACACGCATTTCAACTTATGGGATGGCTGTATTTCCACTTAAATACATTTAGCAAAGGTGACCAGATGCTTTGTGTTTTTAATGGCTTGTTCTACGTCCCAACAAAATTTCCCAGTTTTGGCTGCATTCGCAGATGACTCATTTTGAAACCCTGCCCAGCTGCCCTGACACAGACGAGCCATGGCACAGTTAAAAAAACAGACCATCTGTGCAAGAAAAGTGGGTAGAGGGAGTTCTTTGCCAGGAAAAGGCCCTGCCATTTCTTGGTCACTACACTCTCTAGCTATCCAACAAACTGAAACGTTCTAGTTCCAACCTATCTGCCTTTCCAGCTATTGTACATTAAACAGCTTCCTATCGTACATGAACCCTTTTCCCTTACCCTGCTATGGAAACTTCTGTTTAGATCCAATACTTTTGCAGAATGTCTGATTTTTATCTCACATTAATTCTTTGCAATTACATGTCACAATTGCTGCCCTCTGGGCTACAGCAACCAAGCTTCACATTAGGGAAAAAAAGCACGAAACAATTCATTTATGCCAACCCCGACTAATTAGTTCTGTCCAGTTCCATACCAGCAGCACTCTATTGTCTGTGCTGCCATGTGCCAGACACCCACATTCAGAAACACTCCATTCACACCCAGGGCTGCTGGAGTCCAAGGGCAAAATTCTGCTCTGACAGCTCCCCACTGCTCCAGCCAGAGCCGTGCGTGCATACCTGGGGCTGAATCTGGTCTCAAGCCTGTCACTGAGATGATCTGCTTTGTGACATGAGAAGGTTCTGGCCCCACTGCATCTACAGCACAACCTGCAGGCTGCTCCATGGTGGAGCATTAATATTTGCTCCACACCCGGAAGATGGAATGTGCCACAAAGCTAGTTCAGTGGGGGAAAGGGGTTCGAGGTGGGGAGAAAAGGTGGCTGAGATTCTGCCGCATCTTCCTTGCAGTCTATATTCTCTAGCATCTGAAAGAACTATTGTAACTTGATTCATCTGGCATGCGTATGAATGACAAATACACTTCAGAGGCAATAAATTAGCAATTTCAAGGCTTTACATCCCCTCATGGACTAATTGCCAGAGATTATAGTACATTATGAGAAAGCAATGATACTAATGCCTAAATATGCTTCAGTGACTACAGAGCTATCCTCAATAACAACGCTGCTTAAATGTCTATGCAAGAAGCCTCTTCATTATGAGATTAAATATTATTTTGAAGCAAGGTTATAGGAATTTACTAGGCTTCATCTGTGCAGTAATGCAGTCTGGGAGCAATATATATTGCAATATATATTTTTACTAATAGGAAGAGTAAAAAGCAACAGAGGGTCCTGTGGCACCTTGAAGACTAACAGAAGTATTGGGAGCATAAGCTTTCGTGGGTAAGAACCTCACTTCTTCAGATGCATACCAGCATCTGAGGAAGTGAGGTTCTTACCCACGAAAGCTTATGCTCCCAATACTTCTGTTAGTCTTCAAGGTGCCACAGGACCCTCTGTTGCTTTTTACAGATTCAGACTAACACGGCTACCCCTCTGATACAGGAAGAGTAAAGGATCCCAAAATATTTGTATGTTGTAAATCTGAATGGTATTCCTGGTAAGAAAGAGGATCTTTATTTTACAGTTGCTATTAGCAGGCTGTGGGCCTGATTTCTCCCTCTTTCTTACACTGGTTTCTCAGTGGTGGATAGACTCCTGATTTATTCCTGTGTTCATGAGGGGAGAATTAGGCTCCCTGGGCTATATTTTTCAAAATGCCTAAGCAAGTTAGGTGTCCAACAACCACTGACTCCCCACAGGAGTTAGGCACTTACCTTCCTTAGGCACTTTGGAAAATCCTACCCCACACGTCTAAAAATATATACTTCATTGAGACAACTGCTAAAAAGCAGACTGGGACTCCAACCCTCAGGCTCAACTCAGAACCTGCAGTAGGGGACAAAGGAGGCTTAAACCATCGCTGCACTCCCCCATTTCTGGAGACAGCAGCTGGGGATCATCAGAACAAAGGACCATGAGACCAAATTCCTCTTTTATTGTTTGCAGGCATCCCATGTTAAATACCCAGTTATTTCTGTCTCTCTCTCACCATATATCCTGGAGCACAGGTGCATTTTCCTGTCACACTACCACAATCTGCACCGTTCTGGCAAAGGCAGGTGAGCTGGCAGCCTTCGCCATAGGATCCAGGAGGACAGGTGTCGTTGCAATAGAGTCCAGCCGAGCCAGCTTTACAGGTACATTCTCCAGAGAGTGGATGGCAGCTAATGAAGAAAGACAGGCGTTACGGAGAGATACAGATGAATAAACAATGCTCTTTGTAAATAGCAATAACACCTTAAAGGAGAAAATTCCAAGTCAAATACCTGCCAGAGTTAGATTATAAATGACAAAAAAGCTAAAATTTGTTCAGGGCAGCTATAAAAGGCAGGAAATGAAGGTGACATGACGCCAACCTGTCACAGGCATTCAGAAACCTGCAAAGAGCAGAGGATTTCACACACCACGGCGTTTGCTCTTCTCCCCCATTCAAATCAATGTGAGATTTGGCATAGACGTCAATGGAGGCCTCACATAAACGGCAGTATTTAGGCACAATATGGTCAGTTTAGGATGGGCAGGGGCTCGGAACAATTTGAAGATAACAATAAACTAAAGGAGGAGGAGATCGCTGTGTAGTGATCAGAGAGGAAGGGAGCTCTGAACAGAATCCTTCCAAGCCTCCTGGCACAGAGGTGAGTGATGACAGGGCAGAACCTTTCAGAAAGGGCAGCTAAACTAGACACAGGGAAAGTAGATGGGGACATCTCTTCTCTCGCAGAAAAGACCATGCCCGGAATCCTCAGCTACATCAAATGGGGCCCAGCAAAGCCACGGTCCTGAAGCTGTGCACAGGGCTGGAATCAACGGGAGTCCTGTGACAAATTCTCCGCTGTGCAGAGAGGCAGGCCAGGGCCTCTGTGAGCGTGACACAACAGAACTCTCTAAGGTACCTGAATGCTGAATAGCGAGTGTTTCCACTAGCCATTAAGGGCCTGAATCCCATTTTCACGAAGGCCCCTTGGCACCCATCTGGCAGCAGAAAGGGGCCAAACTATAAATAAAAATCACGCTATAAGGGCCAGATTGTGCCTGGTCCTCATACAGGTCCCAAGGTGGGTAAGGGACAAGCATCCTTCTTCCCTTTGTCCCTGCATGCCTCCCCCCCCCACACACACATACCATGGAGCAGCCAGTGGGCACCCCCTTGTGCTTCCTCCCGCACTTCCTCCTCTCTGTGCAGAAACTGCTCCCTTCTAGCTCCCCCCATCACCTTGCCGCTCCTCTACACTGACCAGTGAAGCCAGCTGGATGCAGAAGATGTTACATGCTCCAGGGGATGAGCTTCTCCTGGGTGCTGGGGTACTCAGGGAAGCACTATTCTCCTTCTGGGCCTTTGCACCATAAGACTTGGTGCCTTAATGGCACCATCTGGCCCTCGGGTAGAGAGAAGAGGAATAACTTTGCGACAAGTGGGGATTTCCTCTCCTATTCTCGAACATAAAATCTATAGAGAGAGAACATCCTAGGAATCTTTTTCCTGGTTCCTACCAATCCAGACTCTATTTACTGTTTATAGTTACTTGTTGGCATGGCTTGATTGAATGGGTTTCTTCGTAGCTTTACCATTAATATCCTCTATGTTCATTTTAAAGGTAACCTCATAAAGTCTCGCTTGTGAGCCTATTTTATGCACTCATTGGTAGAAGAGATTAGTCACATATTGTTGTGACTAAGAATCACCACATTTTGCGACTGTCATATGTTTCATCATAAATAGTGTTTTACTGACTAATTAAAACAATTCATCAGCCTAATGAACCACCAGCCATGAAATTCTTCTGACAAAGCATCCCCTGAAATGATGGTTGCTCACGCAGCACCTCTTAACATTTAGATAAAAATAATAAAAGCTCATTTTTTCTCCCTGTGCATCTATTCATCATTATCTAATGGGAGCAGAAAGCCAAACATTAAAGGAATATTTCTGGAAAGGATTTTTTTTTTTTGTTTCTTTGGTTTTGTTTCTACTGCACGTATTATAGGGTTTCACCGGTGCGGCATCTGTTGTCTAAATTAAATCTTTCAAAAATAATATATGATCACAGCAGTTTGAATCAGTCTATGACAATTCAATTGAAAATACTCTACCCCGTAAGCATTTCTGCTTGAAGGCTGGCTCCTTTATCAAATAGGACAGCTTTTTTGCATGGGATGCAGGCTATTTATTAAAGGCAAAATTCATCCTAACACCCGCAACAAAACTAGAGTAAACTGGCATTGTGCAGGGAGCGGCAAAAGAGTTGGGGGAATGGAATCCACCCCCAGGTCCACTAGCAGGTATGTGGAAGCACTGTCACCCCTCCATGGATCCAATTCCACTTCCAGACTGGAAGAGGGCAACCATCTTGCACATGCCCGACAGAAGCTTATGGCCTCTAGATTCACATAATCAGCCTTTTCTTCCAAAGTCCAAGCATACTAGAGAAATGAGACTGTTTTTTTCCCGCAGGCCCGGCGCTCGTCTTTCTTAGGATTCTTCGAAAGGTATGTCCTGTATGTTCCATTAAAGAGTGCTGCTACCAGAGAACCAGGAAAATCCTCTAATAAAACGGAGCTTTATGGTATCTTTTTTCTATTCGGTGGAAGTAGAAACAGTAGGTGAACATCCCACAGAGATACAGTGCACTGAAACATAACATTAATCTTTGATAGCCAGGTTGTATTGATGGACAGCCTTTCTCGTGGACTTAGATTGGCTCTATGCCAGAAGTCAGAAAACCTGAGTTCTCTTCCTGATTCTGCCAAGACCTTGGTCAAGTCACTTACCCTCGCTCTGCATCTCAATTTTTCCACCTGTAAAATGGGATGATGATGCCCTTTGAGATTTGTAATTGATAGCACCATACAAGTATTGAGATATTATTGCTGAGACTCTGGTACTTGTGAACTATACCACTGCATTCTAATGTCAGTAGAGTTACATAATAATCTAAATGAAGCCCCTTGTCATGAAAACAGAGATAGATTTAGGAATCTCCTTTTCTGTTTCTTCTTCTTTGTGATCACCATTCTGTAAAAATCCAGTCCATGTGTAAACTTAACTATATATATAATTTAGTGAATTTAATTCACCACATACAGTAGGTCAAAGTGACACTGTATTAGACTTTAGACACTGGAAGGTAAAAGTTTTAAAGTAATGCACAGGAAATTCCATTAACAATCAGATAGATGTGCATAGTTCCTCTCTCCCCATTTTGAAAATGTCCCCTTCAAGCCCATCTGTCTACATTATGCTCAGGCAGCCTGATGGATAACATGTAAAAGAAATTTCTCCCTGCCAGCCAATAAGCTGAAATTAAGAAACACAAACAATATAGACAATCCAATGAGCTGGTAAGGGAACATGAGACCTGTGGACAAATCGGAGAAAGCAATCTCACTAACATCTGCTTTTCAATCTCTTGCAGCAAGGGGACATTCGTTTCCCCTCACGCTCTTGCAACATCTTGCAATGTGTGTTTCTATGTTAAACCAAGTCTTATCAAATACGATTACTTAAAATGTCCCCCCATGTTAGGCAGGAGAGATGTGGAAGAGACAGAATGAATGCAAAGGGCCAAACATGTCCCCGGCACCAGGCCCAAGTAGCCAGGCTGGGGGCAGGGGAGAAATGGAAAAGGGGAGTGATCTCCCCTCAGACCCGGCATGACAGTGGAGTTGCTCTGGTGCAGCCCGTAGGTTAGAACAGTCTCCTCTGCTCCTGCACTCCCATGTAAAAGCAGTACATTTCCCACACTCTGTTATTTTGCTATAATGAGCATCAGCCCGACTCCTATTAATTATTTGCTGCTATTTTACTATTGTTGGTGCCCCCCCACTCAATTTCCCTTTAAGAAATGCTTTTTAGGGTACGTCTACTCCGCAATCATGGGGTGCGACTGCAACTCGTATAGACAAACCCCAGCTAGCATTAATCTAGCCAGCAGAGCAGTGAAGGCACAGAAGCACTGGCTTCAGCATGGGTTAGTCATTACTCAGGGTTCCAGGTGGGCTCATACATGTGGGCTGAAGCACAAGGAGTCCTAGTCCCCTTCTTGCTCTGCCTTTGCTGGTGGGGACAAAATGTTTGCCGCTGGCCCATGCTAGCAGAAAACTGCTAATCCCCGTCGCTGGCTCAGCTGCACTGGCCAGCAAGTTGGGGAGATGAAGCCAAGATTTTGCCCATCTGCTGGGCATAAGGGAGTAAAGCCTTTTGTACTCTTGCACACCTGCTCTCAGTGTCCAGGTAGACTCTGGGCAGGAGTGGGGATTCTTACACCTTTACATTCTTTTGCCTCCTTGGGTATACAGTTCAAGTCACAATTGAACCCTTTGTACTTAGCGCTGGGATTGGCTGAAACCCTGTACGGGAGTTCCCAGAATGCCTTGGTGCAGGAATTATTGGGCCTTTGTTATGCAGGAAGCCAGACTAGATTATCATGATGGGCCCCTCAGGTTTTATAATCTCCGATTCTATAGAAAGCTGATCTTGTATTTCAAATCATGTTCTCCCCGCCTCCCCCCAAAAAGCTACAGTTTAAGCTAGTTGTCCAAGGACTGAACTGAACAGGACAAAACTATTGACAGAAAAAGAAGCCGGCCTCTCCCATCCATCCTATCCAGTGGCTAATAACATTATCCCAGATTGTTAAGGTCTCAAAACAAACTAGGCATCAGCTTTTAATAGCAGTTTTGGAAAGCAGATGGCTGTCAGAAACTGAGTCACTCTGGAAGCCAGCAGCCCCAGGAGAGATAAAATCTGGGTAAGGAATGCACTACATGGGACCAAGTAGAAAGTCTGTACAAAGAGTTGTTCAAAATATGGAATGTCTTTGGAGAAGGTCATTTCCTATCAGCTCAGACACTCCTTGGCTCAGAAATTGGCAGGATTCTGTGGAGTTCATTGAAAAGTGGAAGGCTGAAATACCAGGATGAATGAAAAAACATTTACAGCTCTACAGCTTGCTGGTATCGCTCTGTTCCACAACAGTGGTGATAAGATGCAGGGAAAAGACAGATTTTTATCAATGGAGAGACTAGACTCATTTATTAAGGAGAGCGAGATACCATCTTGAGCAGACGCTGCTGCAGGTGAAGCTGATGGGGCAGAGATGGAAGGAAAGGCATCGGAAACACTGGCTGGGCAGCAACCCAGAGCAGATCAGCTGTAGAAAGTAACTAACTATTACAGGGGATCAAAGCTAAGAGGGGCCTCGATCCACCAACATTTCGAGTCTCTCTAAAAACACGTGCCCTAACCCTCCTTGAGACACTGTTCATCCTAGCCCGTCCCCACGCAATGCAGGTTCTTCCAGCCAGCCCAACCAGCCACTTCAAAAGGATCTTCCTTCTACTCCCTCAGAGTGTGCTCACCTTTCTTACACTCCTGCCTGAGTCCTTCATCTTCCTCCATGGGCGCTGGGTGAACTCCCCATTCGGTGAGCATAGCCCCCTGGCCCCGCCCCTTCTGCCTGAGCCACCCCCACCCCGCGGCCGGAGGAGCCCCGGTGCGCACGCTGGCCGGCCCCAGCCAGCCCAACCCCTGGGCTGCCGGCCAGCTGGCTGGCCTGAGCACCATGTTGCCGGCCAGTCCGACCACTGGGGCCCCTGGATGCTGGCCTGAGCCGTTAGGGGAGAGGGAGAGCGAGGGCAGGGCCTTGGGGCGCAGACACGGCCTAATTGGGGAGGCTTAGCCTCCCCTGGCCTACGATACCCGCCGCCCATGTCTTCCTCCCAAGTGAGACAGCCCTGACCACTCCAGCCGGCAACTGAGCCAACAGCTATCAAGCGGGCCTGCACTTGTTCTGCCTCACTACTACACTCAGTCCTCCTCTGAATAAGGATCCGGCCTTAACCCGCCGTGTCTAACTCTCAGCTATACACTCCTAGCACTCTTATTCACTGCAGTGGCTTCCATGCTGTTCTATAAAATACTTGTGAGCTGTGTGAGCCTGGTCTTAGCAGGTGCA
This sequence comes from Chrysemys picta bellii, assembly GCF_011386835.1. Classification (NCBI taxonomy): domain Eukaryota; kingdom Metazoa; phylum Chordata; order Testudines; family Emydidae; genus Chrysemys; species Chrysemys picta. The sequence continues at coordinate 5,963,206 of NC_088800.1, read as the reverse complement.
GAATCTCCTCAGAGGCAAACCACGCAGTGCAAGCAACAATTTCACTGGGGAGAACACACCTGTAATTGTGGCTCTGCTCAAAACGATGGGGTTTTTAAGTCACCCATAGTTGCTAAAGTAAAAGTGCCAAATCTTAGTGTCGCAAAGTCTTAACACTCACAATTGAGCTATTCCACATGAAAGATCACCTGATTGTTTTCCAGACTGATATCGTCTATGTCAAACACAGCAACAGATTTGCCTGAAGTATCTTTATATGTGTGCAAGAATTTAGTTGTGCCGCTTACATATATAATTAAGGAGTAAGGATTTGTGTTTTAGCAGGCTGCAAGATTGCAATGTAGGTCTGTCAGCAGCAGCAGTCAGGTCTCCACCAGTCTGGTTTAAAATTGAAGAATATCTATATCAAGGGCACATCTGCCTGAGCATCAATTATCCCTACCTCTTTATGAAACCTACAAAACCCTGGCCTGGCTGTGAATGTTTAACGGTAAGGGATGGGACATCAGGAATCAGAGCAGGAGGGAGAGTAAAAAAATCCCTTTCATTTATTAATCCAAGCCCCTACATTATCCCGTTCTATTGTTGCCTGGTAGAAAAGTGTCAACATACAATGGCGTTAGTCTGGCAGATGAAGAGCCCAATTCTGAGCACTTCCTGCTAGGTGTTCAGTAACTCACTGAAATCAACTGGGAGCAACAGGCACTCAGCATCTTGCAGGAATTTAGTGATCAGAACCTCGCAGGATTGGGTCTTAAATGAAGCAAAAAGGAATAAAAAATTAAGATCTGACCTTTTCAGTGAGGTTTATTCCATTTCAGGTACCCTTCCCTGATAATTATTTTCTTGAATATTTTACACATGCACATACTAAATGAAGAGCAAAAATAGGCACATATGAGAAGGGGAGATAAGTCTATTTTGACAATGTTGACTTCGTTAGAGTGCGGGAGAGTGACTGGGGGATATTGATTTACGTCTATTTATACATCTGCCTCAAGTGTTTTCAACAAGGTAATTTGCCATGAGACATAAGATGAAGCAAATTAGATTTCATTTTGCAACTGTGTTTGGAGTGCGTAGACTCAACAAGGAATTCCATGTCATAAGCCGAGTCTGAGAGATGGAAGTTAGTAAAAAAATTCTGTTTTTTGAACTTCTGACAGTTTTTTTTTAAATAAAAAATACAAAATATTTTTACTGAAAATTTAAAAATGAAGTGTTCAGCATCATGGTGTTATCCATCCAATCTTTGCAAAGTTTTTATCCTTCTGATGCTTTATGTGATGATAAAACATGTTGTGGTCGGCATCCTTTCGTCTGCGAGAGACGGTGAGAATTGCAGCCTATGATACAGATGGTTTGCAATGTCTCTAAAAGGGGTAGGCATAGCCATAAAGGGCCTCATATTACAGCCTTTACTTGTGCGACTAATCCTGACTTACACAAGTAAGGGTTACCGGACTGGGACATAGATCAGAATGTGCAGGACTTCAGTGGGACTAGTCGTCTTCCTAAAGTTAGACTCGCGCTTAAGTCTTGTGCTGAACTGGGACTTAAGATTCCAAGCCCATAGACACTCAAATCAAAGAAATAATTCACAGGCGTTGGATTTAGGGTGACCAGACGTCCCGATTTTATCGGGACTGTCCCGATATTTCCCTGTTTGTCCCACGTCCCGACCGACGTGCGGTCGGGACACTGGACAAACAAGGAAATGCCCCGGAGCCTGGAGCCCGGAAGTGCTCGCACCCCTGCCCCCCGACTCCGCCCCCTCCCCGAATCCCCGCCTCTTCCCCGGGCTCACCATTCCCCCTCCCTCCGCAAGCGCTGGAGGGAGGCCCAGGAGACTCAGGGGAAGCGCGGGGCCGGGGTGAGTGAGAGTCCGGCCTGGCCCCGAGCAGGCAGGACTCAGTTGGGTGGTTGGGAGAGGAGGGGGGCGGCCCGCGGGGCCAGGCGGCGGCTGTAGTTGTCCCCCAGGGCAGCGGGACACGGGAGCAGCCGCTGCTGCAGCTCCCACTGCCGCGGGGGAGGAAGCGGCCATGGCGCTCCGCGGCTGCGGCGCCTCCAAACCCCCCGAGCCGGGGCCTGCTGCGGGGACCTAGTAGCGCACGCTGGGCCCAGCCACTGGCCAGTCGCGTCTGGGCTGCTGCCCAGCTGGTGCTATCCCGCGGCGGCCCCGGGGCGGAGGCATCGGCCGCCCAGCCCCGTTCGTTCCCCTGCGGGACCCGAGCGGGCCAGGGGGGCTGGGGCCTGCTGCCCCCACTCCGGGGCCGCTGCGGGATAGTACCAGCTGGGCAGCAGCCCAGACGCGACTGGCCAGGGGCTGGGCCCAGCGTACGCGCTGCTGGGTCCCCGCAGCAGGCCCCGGCTCGGGGGGTTCGGGGGCGCCAGAGCCGCAGCCGCGGAGCGCCATGGCTGCTTCCTTCCCCCGCGGCAGTGGGAGCTGCAGCAGCGGCTGCTCCCGAGTCCTGCTGCCCGGGGGGGAGAACAGCCGCCGCCTGGCCCCGCGGGCCGCCCCCTTCCTCTCCCTACCGCCCGACTGAGTCCTGCCTGCTCGGGGCCAGGCCGGACTCTCACTCACCCTGGCCCCGCGCTTCCCCTGAGTCTCCCGGGCCTCCCTCCAGCGCTTGCGGAGGAAGGGTTTTGTTTTTTTTTTTGCCACCCCCCCCCACGTCACCCCCCCCCCCCCCCGATATTTGTCTTGGGTGATCTGGTCACCCTAGTTGTATTGGACCCTAAGGAAAACTGCTGGGAGAAAGGGATGGAGTCAAATACAGATTTTTTTTCCTCAATGCTTTCTTATTTGTATCTATTAGTCCTGCTCAGGGGCGGCGCTAGGCACCAGCAAAGCAAGCACGTGCTTGGGGCAGCCCATTTGCAGGGGCGGCAGGGATCCAGCATGGGAGCTGAGAACCAACAGGGGGCTCTGGGGAGCTGTAGTTCCTTGGTTAGCTCCCTGCCTATAGAGCCAGCCCTGGAGCAGGGAAAGAACTACATTTCCCAGCATTCCCTTGGCCACTACCAACAGTAAAAAGAGGGGGAGGGAGTGAGGAAGCTGAGACCTCATGTTACAGCCTGTTATGAATGGAGAGCTGCACTGGGAAGGGCAGGGATACCATATTTTAACATTCAAAAAATAGGACACTCCACGGGGAGGGAGGGTAGCCCCATCCTGCCACCATCCACTGCCTCTGACTGCCCCCCACAGAAACCCCAACCCATCCAACCCCCCTGCTCCCTGTCCCCTGATCACCCCCTCCTGGGACCCCTGCCCCAACTGCCCCCCAGGACCCTACCCCCTATCTAAGCCCCACTGGTCCTTGTCCCCTGATTGCCCCCTTCCGGGACCCCACCCCCTATCTAAGCTTCCCCTCTCCTTGTCCCCAACTGCGCCCTCCTGAGACCCTCCCCCAAGTTCCCCCCTAGGACCCCACCCCCTACCTGTCCCCTGACAAACCCCTGGGACTCCCATGCCTATCCAACTGCTGCCTGTCCCCTGAGTGCCACCCCAACCCCTGACCCATCTACCCCCCCCCCTTCTCCCTGCCCCTGACTGCCCCCCCGAACCTCCGCCCCATCCAACCCCCCCTTCTCCCTGTCCCTTGACTGCCCCCCCGGAACCTCCTACCCCTTCTCCAACCTCCCAGCCCCCTTACCGTGCCACTCAGACCAGCGTGTCTGGCTTCGCGCAGTGCCAGACACGCTGCTGCATACATGCTGCCATGCTCCCCTGCGGAGCCACAGCCCTCCCCTGCCCCAGCACCTGCCTTCCAGATTTGAACACCTCAAAATTCAGGAGTGCTCAAGCTCAGTTTGGGCAGCTGTTACTTCATTTCTCCCAAATCAAATATACTGATCCACTGTAACTTGCTGTAGAAAAAGTAGGATGAAATTGAGCAAGAAATGCTTCCCAGTGGTTATTAGGACTGGAATTGCTATTTTCAACAGCCATTGCCTTTTTGTTTGTTTGTTTGTTTGTTTAAAAGGAAGACAGTGATACTGCATTGGCAAATTCCCCATAGAAAGAAAGAGGGGAACAAAAGAATAATAAAGGCACCTCAACTTTTCCTCATTTATGGAGGATAGTCTTACAATATGCATCCAGATATCCTCCAATCACACAAGCTGAAAATTGTTCCACTTTACTGTAGTTCTGTAACCATATGGGAACCAATCCTGTCTGTGTTCTGTGCACATCTAAAATTCCTGCTGAATGACCTGCCCTGGGAGCGAGTTACCAGTGACCCAGGGCTGCGGCGGAAGGAGGGTGCAGGTGTCGGGGGATGGGGGGGAGAGCCCAGGGCTGGGGCGGCAGGAGGTGTGTGTGGGGGGCAATGGTGGGGGGGTAGGGGGAGCCTAGGGCTGGGACGGCAGGGGGGTGCGGCGAGGAGCCCAGGGCTGGGACGGGGGGGCAGCCAAAATTTTTTTTTGCTTGGAGCGGCGAAGAACCTAGAGCCGACCCTGGTCCTCCTACTAGTAGAAAGTATGATGTACATACCTGAGAGTGTTGTTAATATTACAAGGACATTTCTTGTGGCATTTTAGGCCATAAAGCCCTTCTGGACACATTCTTTCTTGGCAACGAATCCCTTTAAACCCAGGGTCGCACATACATGCTCCGTTTATGTGGTAACACTTTGCACCATTTTGACAGTCACATTTCTGAGTGCACTGAAAGCCATATGTCCCAATAGGACACTCCTCTTGACACCTGCAAAGAAATATGTGAGATCTGATGAAGGCCAATGCTAAAGAGAGGCTAGTCCATTTATGAGTTTTCTAAGGGAATATTTTGGCTGATATATTAAGCATAAAATCATACCTCATTTATTTAAGTAATGTACTGAACAAATGAAATCATTGAGGTGATGTGTTATCTTGAGCATGTAAATTGCTGCTAACCTAAAGTGTATTTAATCTTTGTCCAATTAAATTTCACAGTATTTACACTAGTGTTAACAAAGTGACTGCGCTATCACTTCCTCAATAATTACGTTCAGAAAGCATGAACAATTTGATACACAATTAGCTACTTTCTTGAAAGAAAGTCATCTATATTTGCTTTTTTTCTAATTTTCAAAGCACTACACACTTCCTTAAATGTGTACCATACACTTGGAATGCGAATCAGGGCTGAAAAATAAGCATGATCAATTAAGCAATCTTAAGAAAAATGTGCTACAACAAAGAATGGTTTTATTTTCCCTTTATGCTGCTTTTGCACCTGTTTTATACCAAAAGTGAATCTGGCCCCTTGTCTTGTTGCATATGTACTGTCTATTGACTGTAGTTTGAACTTAAAATCCTCTTTTCATTTATTATTACAAGGATGGTCACTAGCACAAAAGCTCAGACAGACAGTTTTCACCCTCAGTGTAGTTTCTTCTCCAGAATTAACAACATTTGTAATAACTGATACACACAAAACTGGAACCCCATGAACAGTATATACAGATAGTTTTTAACTGCACCTTTCCTGTAATATTTCAAATATTTCCCTACTGGATGATTTATGAAATGTTGGGGCAATACATTCTAAACAGTCTGTTTCACAGTGCTGTGCAAAGCAATCCAAGAGATCCCATTTCCTACTTGAAAGGTTTTTTGCTGTCCCAAGCTCAGAGAGCGCAATTGTCCAAGAACAAAGAAAGGGGGGGGCCGCAACAGCCCAGAATGCTGCCCCCTGGAATTGTGCCGCCCCAAGCACGTGCTTGCTTTGCAGGAGCCTAGAGCCGGTCCTGAATAAAAGTCCTAGAAAATGGAACTGTTTCTGTGCCTGGTGCAACTTGATGGGTTCCGAATTTTACAAGGTATTAGTACCTCAGTTTACATGATTCATCATGAAGCACAGCTATGCTTTATTCATTTAAAAACCCAATTCCCTTATCTCATGGATACCAGATATTGGAAATAGCCTATCAGCATTAATTTAATCCCATGCATTGACTGAAATGTATACTGTAAATGCAGTGGAGAGAGGTCAGTGTTAAATGTCTTTCTGCGGGTCATTTCACAGCTGGCATGTGAGACTGAATATGTAAAAGATTAAGGTACAACGCAAGCCTAGCAAATTGAAATGAACACGCTCAATATTTAAGAAGAGAAATCACGGCGGCAGCCTCAGATGAAGCTGTTTTACTAAAAATAAACAAATAAAGTAAAGTAAAAAAGCCCAGGTAGTGATTTAATTACAGCATATTTCAGCATGGTCGTTGTTGCACTGTTCAAGTTCAGACTTGGGATCCAACGTTAGAGGAACCTGTGGGAAAAATGGCCGTGAAAGAACTCTTAAGAGTCACCCTGAGCTAACTATTGGCTGCTTGCTTTGCTGTCCTCAGTGTAGTCCAACTGCGGAGTAATAGCCAACAAGGAAGAATGGGAATAGGACTGAAACACTTAAAACAAATGAAATGCAATGAATGTATTAAGATGTCTTATGTTCCCACTGCCCCATGCAGCTCTACTAGTGAGCAGGAGACGACTGTACTCAACAAGATGAATGCACAGTCGATGGTGCACTATATCATTCTATATTTATAGAAGATGAAGCATTACACAGAAGGGAAAAAAGCATCTGGAAATGAAATATTGACGACCTAATCCATTTACATAATTAGCCATTTTCTACTAACAATTTAACCAACTTATTTATTTGGAGATCAAGCAGCTACTGCTAATGAATTTTATACGAAGAATACTAATAACAATTCCTCTGGAACGTAAGGATAATCACAGCAGGAATTAACTTTCTACTGAAACATCCTTCCTTAGCAACATATCAATCTAATGTGTCCATAACACCATTAACAACCAGATACATTGCTCAATTAAATTACAAAATGAGCTGCTAAGCCCTAGTTGTGTTTCTTGTTTAATTTACATGGCTTTCTGCCTATCTGGGGAGACTCGCATTATAATATCTACTGAACTTTAATATGTTCTACAATTATTTGGGCTGGGATAATATGGCTGTCACCTGTAGAATTAATGGAAGCAATTTCACAAAATATTAAACATAAGACAGCCTGTTTAACAGAAGAAAATATTACAATCACCTACATTATTTTCCAATATTAGTGCTAGGAATGGTTCTTATGGAAGAATAATGGCTCTGTTTTCTTTACAAGGATCACCTTTTGTACAATAGACAAAAGCTGTCTGAAATACACTTAAAAACTGTGGAGATCAGTTTTCATAGCTATGAAATATTTATACAAACAAAACAAGAGAATAGGTTTGCTTATTCTATCATAACAAATGTAGTATTTATCCTATTAAGATTCAATCTATCGGCTCGATGGCGAGATGGAAAACCCAGCTAAAATGGTAGGTTCACTTTTTTGTTGTTGTCAGCCATAGAATTTTCATACTTTTATGTCCAGCATCCAGTTGTGCTTTTGCTATTCTTCCATTCAAATAATTTACAATACAGACATTTACATGGGCGCTTAAGTCATTTTAGTTCAGCACAAAGCTATCTGGAACTATCAATAGTGCTTGTCAATTTGCTCTAGGTAAGTAGTGTGGTCCCACTTCCCAGAAAGCAGGGAGTGAACAAAAAGTGACAATTACACTTCTACAGGCTTTTGTGTCTTAGTTAAGTCCACAAATATTTATCTAACTATATGTCATTATCTGTCTTACAGGACTCCAAACTGTACATGGCTATTTACAGACAATTAAAAAGGAACATCGGCAGATAATCAAGATCTAGTAAAAATGATTTTACAATATCTAGTATTAATAGAAATATTCTCCCGATTTAAAAAAAAAGTCAAAGAAAATATTGTCTTGTTTGGAAACTATATTCCCCTGCTGCGGCTGCAATGTATGTTGTAGCATTATGATAGTATGAGACCCGGAAAGCAAAATGGACTATAGCCCTAAAATGAATCTGATTAGTTTGTCCCATTGTCCCAGCTGAGTGAAATCACAGCATTAATAGGTAACGGTAATTTAGGTTTGTTAAATATTAAGCCTGCTCCTGCTGCCATTAAAGTCAATGGGGGATTTACCATTAACTACACCGCTACCTCCATATAACGCGACCAAATATCACACGAATTTGGATATAACGCGGTAAAGTAGTGCTCGGGGGGGGGGGGGGGGGCTGCGCACTCTGGTGGATCAAAACAAGTTCGATATAACACGGTTTCACCTATAACACGGTAAGATTTTTTGGCTCCCGAGGACAGCGTTATATCGAGGTAGAGGTGTAGTTGTATTTGACAACAGGTAAAAGAAGTGTGCCCACCTTAAGAACAAATTTTTACAGATGAAATCCTGTCCCCACTGAAGTCAATCGCAAAACTCTTCAATGACTTCAGTGGAGCCAGGATTCTACCCACCGATAAGGTAATTCTTTGGGCTTCCCATAAACTTTCCGGGGTTCATCTAAACTGAAGAGTCTTTTAAATAGGGGGTGGGAATCTCCAGGCTGCTCCCAGCCTCTCTTGCTGCTAGAGAAGTTGAGTGTGAAAGTCTATGCATATTGGCTTTGAAAACAGATGAATCTCCTTTCCTCTTATTCTTCTCCTATTCCCTGCTTCCCTTTGGGATACCCTCACTTCCTCTTGACCCCCCTTCTCCTGTCCTTCGTGTCTATTTTGCTCCTCACAGCTCCCAGTCCAGCAAATCATATAAGCATCTGAGCAATTCCATCAGGCCCTACTTACTTAGAAGCTTTGATTGGATCGGGGCCCATATTCACACCTCTCTATCTCCCTGGCTTGCCCATTTTCCATTGTTACACCTTCCAGTCGGCCCCTATTATTTCCTCTCTCTCCCCTCTGAGATCCCACCTCCTTCCAGGGGCCACATCCTCCTTATTCTCTCCCCCCACACACACCCCTCTAAAGCACAACCTGAGTGTGCTCCTCTGTCCCTCCCCCCATCGCTAGGTTCCCCCCTTTCCGTTCCCTGGCTCTGGGGGTTGCTGCCAAGAGCATGGGCAAACTCGATCCCTTCTTCCTTTACCCACTGCTTGCGGTCTCCTCTTCCAAATCCCCAAGGGACTGTTGCTGGTCCTGTTGCTGCATGCACTCTGCCTGTGTTGGGGGGCAGTTCCCTTTATTTCTCGCAGAGCCAGTTCCTTTGCGGCGCCATCCCCCGTTGTGGCTGGCAATGGAGTGAAGGAGCTGGCCTATCTGTAGGCTGCTGGCTGGGAGCTCATGACAACTCTAGCACTGTTGAGTTTCCCAACTAACAAACCAGGGACCCAGAACCATTGGCTGGAGAGGCCTCAAACCAGTCCTTCGTAGCTGAGGCTAAGGGTATGTCTACCCTTACCTCTGGAGCAATCAATCCAGCGGGAGTCGATTTATCGTGTCTAGTGAAGACGCGATAAATCAACCGCCAAGCACTCTCCCGTCGACTCCGGAGTGAGAAGCGCAGGCGGACTCAACGGGGGAGCGTCAGCAGTCGACCTACCTCAGTGAAGATACCGCGGTAAGTAGATCTAAGTCCGTCGACTTCAGCTACATTATTCACATAGCTGAAGTTGCGTAACTTAGATCAATTCCCTTCCCCCCCCCAGTGTAGACCAGGCTTAAGTATACAAAGAGCCTCTGATTTCAGGCACAATCACCATGATAGACATTCAGCCCTGGCGATCACTTTTCATTGGAAAGCTATCTCCATAATTAAAAGAAAGTTAAAGCTAAGATTAGCCATGACATTTAAAGGCTCCCCCAAACTAAAGGGGCACTGGCTTTGTGCCATGGAGGTCCCAATCACCAGCTTTATAAAGAGCGCTGCTGTAATAACTGGGGATTTTCCTTAAAGCAACGTTCCCTAGAATGACTTCTACTTCCTTTACCTAGCTGCAGCTATTTGACACATTTCCCAAAGCAAACACTGGCATCAGTTACATGAAGACACCTGATTTCAACAGAAGTTACATGGCTGCAACACAGCAGAATGGCCTTCTAAATGTAAGTGTAGCATTTACAGCTAGTTTGCTTGTGTCCTTTGAATAGCTGACAGTTACACAAATAAAGACGAAAGAAATAAGACACTCCAACAAACTCTAAACGTCCTTATGCACTAGGGCGGTGGCTCTCAACCTTTTCAGACAACTGTCCCTCTTTCAGGCGTCTGATTTGTCTTGCATACCCTCACTTAAAAACTGCTTGCTTACAAAATCAGACACAAAAAAACAAAAGTGTCTCAGCTCACTATTACTGAAAAATTGCTGACGTTCTCATTTTTACCATATAATTATAAATAAATCAACTGGAATATAAATATAATCATTATTTCAGTATAAACAAGTCATTGTCTGCATGGAATTTTAGTTTGCACCGACTTCGCTAGTGCTTTTTAGGTAGCCTGTTGTAAAACCAGGCAAATACTAGATTAGTTGATGTACCTGCGTCCCCCACGTACCCCTGGTTGAGAACCACTGCATTAGGGATAAAATTCAGTGGGCTATCACTTAAGATGGACTTAAGTGATGTCTAGGCCCTCTGACTATACTTCAATGAAGTCGCTTAATCCAAGACAGCTTTGTAAAACAATATCATCTTTTCTGATCAAATTAAGGCAGCTCCTCTGGTTTATAAATGTTGAGGATTTATTACTTTTTGCTGGTGTCAGAGACTGCAGCAACCCAGATGGGAAGGGAGGGACATATTAAACTGCTGCATTGCTTACTCTTGAGGATATTAATTTGTATAAATATGGTTCATTTACATATCTTGTAAACATGTAATGCTTTCTATTAAATTTGTCGCTGTAAATATCTAAATTTAATTGAATCCATTAAATTTTTAAAAGAGTTACAGTAAAAAAAAAAAAAGAAAACTAACAGTAAACGGCGAGCACTGCCACTGAAAAGTAATAACAAAGGCATATTTATAAAGCCTGAACCGCTCTAGGAAGAGGCACCTAACTGCAGCAATAGGAATGTAACACACAGTTTTCCAGAGAGCAAGATTGTCTAAGATTAATATTGAAGAGCAATGTGTTTTATTACCTGTCTCCCATATATCCAGCGGTACACAGGCATTTTCCTGTCACATGATCACACTGTCCTCCGTTATGGCATGGACAATCCTGGCTGCAGTTCATTCCAAAGGTTCCGGAAGGGCATGGCTGGGCACATACAAAACCCTAGGGAGGTGCAGAAAGGGCAGCGTTTCAGTGAAAAGTTGCAACGTTCTGAGCTTTTATTTGTGGCTAGTACAGGGGTAGGCAACCTATGACACAGGTGCCGAAGGCGGCACGCGAGCTGATTTTCAGTGGCACTCACACTGCCCGGGTCCTGGCCACCGGTCCGGAGGGCTCTGCATTTTAATTTAATTTTAAAGGAAGCTTCTTAAACATTTTAAAAACCTTATTTACTTTACATACAACAATAGTTTAGTTATATATTATAGACTTATAGAAAGAGACCTTCTAAAAACATTAAAATGTATCATTGGCATGCAAAACCATAAATTAGAGTGAATAAATGAAGACTCGGCACACCGCTTCTGAAAGGTTGCCGACTCATGGGCTAGTATATTTATTTGTCCGTCTTGCAACACCTTGATCTAAATGAGCTTGCAATGTTTCTTGTGGACATGGTTTAAGGTAAGATCAAAACAAGCCTAAAAATTCTGCCACCCAAATTAACTCCTGCCTTCCAGCCCTCCATTTACAACGTGTCTCCCTAGTGATGACAAGTCATTGGTTTCTCTCTGGGGGCTTCCTCAAGCAAAGGCAGCAGGTGTAGCAGGAGGCAAGAATGCTACGGACTCTGCGCCCCTCAGAAGCAGAGGTGGGAGGGCTTGAGGAGTGCCAGGGGCAGCTGGCTTCAGCCGGTCTTGCCTTTCAACCCCTGGCCTCTCCAACACTCCTGCCCCAATCCTACTCCCTTCCACTGGCCCCTCACCTCCCCTGCAGCAAGGCACTGAGGGTATGCATACACTACCCGCCGGATCGGCGGGTAGCGATTGATCTATCGGGGATCGATTTATTGTGCGTAGTGTAGACGCGATAAATCGATCCCCGATTGTTCTCCCGTCAACTGCTGAACTCCAGCTCAGTGAGAGGCGGAAGCAACGTCGACGGGGGAGCTGCAGCCGTCGATCCCGCGCTGCAAGGACGCAAAGTAAGTAATTCTAAGTCGATCTAAGATACGTCGACTTCAGCTACGCTATTCTCGTAGCTGAAGTTGCCTATCTTAGATTGACCCCCCCCCCCCAGTGTAGACCAGGCCTGAGAGACAGAGACGCCTCCTCCTCTAACCCAGGGGCACTATGCTGGCTGCAAACCAGCAGGGGGAGTAGACAGCTGCCAGACAGGCGGCAGACCATCTGGGTCCCAAGGCCCATCACAGGCTGCAAGTGCCTAGTGGCCAGGAGAAGTAACTGCAATGAAACCTCTGCTCCGTCCCTGCAGCCATGTGGGGCGAGGACATGGGGGCCTGCTGACATGACTGACGCCAACACGTGATGCAAGGCACCTGGCAGCTCTCTGCACGGACAAACCAAGATCCGTAGAGATATAACTGGATTCCTCACTGATGTTCATCTGCATGGCTACAGATCCATGCCCCAACTTCCTTCTCTGCAGCCTCCAACCTCGACCTCTGCAGGGGACGATCCCTCTGAATTAACCTGCATAAGCCATGGCTACTTAAGGCACTGTCCATAAATGATGTACCACATTTTTTGGTGATTTTCAAGATCCACCCACCTCCTGTAACACTGAGACAAATACACACATTTAAGGACCCACTCACCCCCTAATGCATTCCGTAATTTGTGAACAGCCCTCAACTTGCCACTTCAGTATCTCTCTGCACACCTATTCCCAGCCTTTAGACCGGCTGAGCATTATCCAGCACAGACCGACGAGCATCATGTACAAACCCCATCGGCCTATAAACTAAAACATGTTCATTTAAAATATGCTCCTGCAGCCCCTTTTCACCGGGAAGTGTTAAACCTAATAACAGTCAGTTCAGAATGCTCTTCCCACTGAAATCGAAGGGGAGAGAAAATATTCCCATCACAACTCAACAAACAACAGGCTGTTCACACACGGTGAAACTCACCCTGGGGCATCAGGCCACCAGCAAGCCCATACACCACCCATGGCCCATTTGGGCCCTCCACATCCCAGTCCCAATCCCATCCCCTTGGCTCCATGTTTCCCATCCCTCTGCTCCTCCCACCCCCTTGTTCTCCTCCCTCCTTCTCTATGCTGTCTGGGCAGTAGCAGCAGAAGAGCTGAAGGCCGGGAAGACAGCCTCCCTCCTCTCGGTTCCAGGGCCGGTACCATAACAACCCCCGACAGCCAGGAGGAGCAACTGCTGTGAAAGTCCTGATCCACCCCTGTAGCCCTAGGATAGCACATACTCAGCGTAGATCGCGTCTTGGGACAATTGAGCTGCCAAACTCTAACAAGTCACTACAGAGCATGTGCCAACTGAGATTTCCAGAGGCTCACAACTTCACCAAATTCGAGCAGGTTTTTCCAGGGATGATTAAAGGCACATCTGTAACTCCAGGGCGATGCCCCTGCCAAATTTCAACCCCCTGCTCCAAAGCATGGAGGCACTAGAGCTCCACAACGAAAAGGTTATAAGACTTTAACATGGGCAAAAGAATAGGTTTTCCCTTAACCTCAGCCGGAGGCAGACACCTAGCATGCAAAATTTCAGCCCAAACCATTCTAGTTGGACCCGGTATAAGCAACTGAGGGAGGGTCTTACAATGGAACGTGCTGGGAAACCTGAAGCATGGGAGGTACTGCCTGCACCACCTACCACACACAACATCTGACAGAAAAGCAGTGAGGATTTTCCTTGAAGTGTTTTTTTTTTTTTTTTGTCTCTGTGAAGTCTCATTTCCCCAACCAAGTGCCAGGGGCTCCTCGTTTTGAACAAAGCACCTATTGAATAAATCTTACACAAGAATGAAAAACGGAGCATCACAAATGAGGATATTCACTGTTACAGCTCCTCCTCCAGGGCCCAATGTCAACAGTTTAGGAAGTTATGTAATAGCAACACACCTGCAATGGAAAGCCTGCCCCTCTCTCTAACCATAAACCAGATCCCTCAAGCCTTTCTCAACCTTGTGATAGGTGGTTCCCTGGCTAGAAAACAGACATTTTGGCCTCAATTCAAGACCAGTCAGATTCTGCTGTAACAAACATGTCTCTCCAGGCTTGAGTAATAAGCAATACTATATTTTTGGAAATGCAGGTATCCATTTATCTGGATAAATGCATTTTCACTTCATGTCTCAAAAAAAAAAAAAAAACAGGATTTCTATCAAACAAACAATGACAAAGTAATACTCTGAGATCTATCCCCTGTAGCCAAAGGAATTAATGTGTGCTAAGAGAATATAAAACGCCCCTCTGTGGAAGATCAACTGTCAGACCAAAGTTTCTAGTAATTTACGCATCTTATCAGCAAAGTTTATTTTTGAAGACCCCAAACTCTCGGGCTTCTGCTTTTAATACAGTTTCCCAGCATTATTAGGAAGATTATTATTCCCAGCATTATTAGGAAGATTATTAGAAAAGGTCTTCCCACCCCGTCGTTTATTTCATTTTACAAAAACCACAACAAAAAACCTGCACATGGCTGAGATGGAGGCTAAAGCACCCACCAACCAACACCCACATCCACTGGAGTGAAAAATGCCCAACACATTTTAGCATTAGAAGCCACTCTTCTAGTGTAATACTTCATACAATAGGCTGCATGCTGTCCTGGTGAAAAAAACATGGGGAAATAAATACTCAACATAAAACATGGAGTAATGTAACTCGCTGCATTTCTGTCGGATTCCCCCTTCACAGGAGAGGGTTTTACAAAGCAGCTTGAGGGGTAGAAGAAACAGCCTCCCTCAGAGGCTGATCCAAGGGGAAACTAGAGACTACCTCCCTAGACCACTTTTACCCATTCAATTTGGTGCCTAGTCCCCCAACTCCTAAGGAAGCAAACCTGTCATTAATAACTCCCATGTCTGCAGCCCAGGAGGAACAGAAAGTACAGTGGGGCAGGTCCCAGGAACTATAAAAGCTGAGTAAATTTACTCAGTACTGGAGTATAAATCCAGGGAGAATTCCCTCGGTCACACATTCAGTGTGTCTCCAGAGCGCGCGCACACACACACACTCTCTCTCTCTCTCTCCCCTCTCCCCCCCCCCCCCCCTGCAAGTAAACTTCCGGTTGTCAAAGAAAGACTATCAATACTATAAAATAAAATGAACACAATCTAGCAGCCCCATCTCTTCTGCTCATTTATTGCCCACCTGTGTCTGGCTGCACAAACCACGGCACGTGCAAGAGTTAAAACTCCAGCAAGAGAAAGGAATTAGTTGCTCTTTCTCTAGGCATCGGATTTTCAGCCTTTCATGAAAACCCTGGAGAGTCCCTTTAAATTTAAAATCCCAACATTTACAAGCTGAATTCTTCTGCTTATAATTTCAGTTTCTTCCCTCAGAATATTTGATCTCTCACTTCAATTTTTAGTTATGCTCAGTTCAAACACATCAATTGCTAACTCCAGGTTTTGCTCTGGAGACTAAGCAGCCAACAACAGAGTTTTCAGGAAAGTTCCTCTGGGACATTGAGTATTGCAGAGAAAATTCTAAGCTTCAAGTTGCACAGCACAAACGGGACAGAACGAATAACTGCACCTGCTCCGCAGTATCAGCCCACCTTGCACCTTAAAAGACTTCTAAAACTTTCTAATCTTTCTCCACATACTTGTTTTTCTTTAGTGACATTTCCACCCTGCGAGAAAAGATCTCCTGCCCAGACAGCAGATAAGGGGGAGTCCAGTAAGACAATTTAGATTCTCAGAAATGCTGGTATGTGGAGTACAAATATTAGGGGAGCACTGGTGGCAGAAAAAAAAATCCCTGGGTGGCATACTGATGCTCATTCCTTTTTACTAATCATCTATCAGGGGAACTGCAGTGTGGCAGCACCGCCTGCCAGCCTGAGAAAAACAACGGGGTTGCCTGCCTCATCTGTTAGCTACCCACCCCTCAGGGAGGAACGGTCTTTTGCTCACCCACTGAATGCCAAATGAGGGTGACTTACCCTGTTGTTTTTGGACCAGCTTCGTGCCATCACTGTGTCACCACTCACTTTGGCTATGAGTGTCTTATGAGAGAGCTCCACTAGGAGTTCTTAACATAGAGAAAGACTTAGGTGGAAAAGTCTGTGAAGGGATGGTTCGCTCACGCATCTCTATCCTCCTGTGATATCTTACAACCTGCCACCAGAATCTCGAGGAAAGTATCTTATCTGGAGCTAGCACCATGATCAAAATGTCTTTGACAAGCTAATTCAACTCTCTCGCAACCAAAGTTTATCTTCCAGGTAATGTGGCTTTTTTAAACCTCTTTGGGGCCAAATTCCTTGTGGTGTAAGCTGGTCCAGTCCCACTGAAATCAATGAAGGTGCACTGTTTTACACCGGCAATGACTTTGCACTCAGTGTGTTGGCAGATTCCTATTACTGACAGAGGGGATGAAAAAAAATGTCTTGAATCAAATCCATCTCTGGTTTAATTCTGCTGACTTCAATAGTTACACCACGGTGACATTTAGATCACTATCTTTCAGTGTTTGGATCCAAACACCAGTTCTATTCCCCTGCAAGCTTGTGACTGCTGACAATGAGGACACTGTTAAGGATCGGGCTACTTGTCATAGCAGAACGATGCATCTAGAAAATCAAAGAAGCGGCACCTGGATGTCTTTCTGGGAAATGGAAGATGCTCATTTGTGTATCAGAGGAGGGAACTGGGTGAACCTACTCTACATTAGCATTCCATACACAGGATATGCTGCACAATTCTCCCTCTTCCATCCTGCACATGGAGGTATTTTAAAGAGCTAGAGGAATACAAAGTCCCCTCTCACTCCCGCACTTCCCAGGTGGAATTAGGTCCTCATCAAATTGTAATGTGTGATGATCTTTATAGCGTACCCGGTATTAGAAAAAATCACAGGCATTGTTTTCCATTCAATTCCGGCAGGACTGCCAAGAGACTAACTGCTAATACTGGCAAAGTGCCAGGTAACGAAGCACAGCTGAATGGTGTGCAGGCCTGGGAGATTTGACAAATCCGGAGAGAATTAATTATCACATTATTGATAAAGTTAAGGATTTTTAAATGTTTGGCCTTGCTTTCTCGACACACAGAACGAAAGCGGAGGGTAATTTGCTCTCTCAGGGCCAACTGTTTCACGCAGGCAAAACTCCTATTAAAATCAATGGGAATTATGCCTGTGTAAGGACAGTAGCACTGACCCGATCTCCGTGGCCCCGTGATGCTGTATCTATTCTCTCTGTAGCATTGCCTGTCAAACCACAGCTGTCCTCTCACCTTCTCCCTCAGAGAGGCCCAATTCCTCCCTGCTCCCTGCTTGCCCACAGGGGTGCTTACCCCTCTCTTCCCTCTCCGTACCCAGCTGCTCAGGGAAGTAGCACAGGGCATGCAGCCCCTGCTCTCCTCTCCACACGTTCAGCTGTGATGTGTGTGTGGGGGTCCATATGGGGGTGCAGGAGCCTTATTCCTCCTCGCTCTCCTGTGCAGGTGCATTAAGGCCAGTCAGTCTCTTATGTGTTTATTGCCCTGCAGTAGTGCCTCGGGGCCCCACTGCGGTAAATGCTGTACATGCACATACTGAAAAGACGGGCCCCACTGCAATGTGTTGACAGTCAAAGCACATGACAAGAGACCGCCGGTGGATACCGGGAGCAGACAGAGGGAGCCCCAAGGTACCGACGGTGAGTAAGTAAGTTATAATGTACTTTCAAAGTAACGATAAGCAAAGATCTACAGGTGGGGTGAGTAATAACTTGTTACATACCATCCATCCAGGAGGACAGGAGCACTCGCCGGTGATATGGTGACAGACTCCCCCATTCTGGCACGGGCAGCGCAATTCACACTGAGCTCCGTGACTGCCTGGAGGGCAGTGCTCTTCACAGCTTGGCGGGGGGCAAGTGGGGTGGGGACAGGGGGGGGAACAAAACACAAATCAAAACACGTTAAAAGCAAACATTAACAAGAAACGGGCAAATCCTCACCACAGAGCATCATGGGAGCTCTTATGCAAATCAGTGAAGTTTCAATGGGCAATGTCAATTAACTAAGAATTCCAACATTTAAGTTCCTCCAAGACGCTGTGTCTGTGTTCTGAGGAGCCAGTCCTGCAAGCCTAGTTCACGCGTGTACTCTTTGCTCATGCATGAAGTCCCACTCATGCATTTACTCAGTCGAACTGCTCCCATGAGTAAAGACAACTCGTGCACATCAGGGTTGCAGGATCAAGCCTTTAAAGCTTAATTACGCAACGCAGCAATCAAACAAGCCGCAAACAAAATAAAACAACAGGATTAAAATGCTGCAAAACGTTGAAGTGTTTTGTTCTTCCAAAATTATTACAAAATGTCAAATGAAATTCCCCCCTGTGCAGAGGGCAGGCACAAGGCCACCTGAGCCCCGAAATTCTCATCCAATGCCCGCTGAGGTCAATGCAAGGACTGCATGGCTTTCATGATACTGAAGTGACCCAGATAGGCATTGTGCTAGCTCTCTGCACCTGGGTGCTTTTCACCACATTTGGCTGCTGCTTTCTCATATTACCAGTTTTAACAGATTAGGCTCTTCACAAGCAAACAACCGACTATTCCTCCAAATAGAGATGCTCATGCAACATATTAGTTGCTGACCCTGCAAACACTTTACTGCGGTGAGTGGACCCATCAATGTGAATGGGATTACTCAACAGTAAGCAGAACCTTTGGTAGTAAGTGCTTATAAGATTGAGTCCATAATATTGCAAGGAAATCAGATAAGTAGTAAAATATTTAAAGGTACACAATTTATTGGTACAGGTTAATATGATCTTTATTTTCTATCTACGCATAAGCATTCTTTCCTTCATGCTGACCCATAAGCAATGCTAGATTACAATACCCCTCCCTCCCCCCGCAAAAAAAAAAAGTAGAGAGACAAGGTAGGTGAGGTAATAACATTTATTGGATCAACTTCTGTTGGTGAGAGAGACAAGCTTTTCAGCAACAAGAAGCTCTTCTTCAGGTCTGCATCAGTGTCAATGGGACTGAAGAAGAATTCTTTGTAGCTCAAAAGCTTGTCTCTCTCACCAACAGAAGTCGGTCCAACAAAAGATATTACCTCAGCCACCTTGTCTCTAATATCCTGGGACCAACACAGCTACAACTACCCTGCATACAGAAAAAAAGTAGGGCATTTGTCATAGATTTTCAAAAAGCTGTAAGTAGGCCTCAGTGAACAAAAGACCCCTTCTCCCCCTCTCCCCCCCAGGAAATTCTCCTGTTTCCTTGAAATAATTTTGGAAAGCATAATTACTACTGAAACTACTGCAAGATCTCTAATGAGAACCGACGTTACACCGTGGGCAATTTTAAACAAGAAGCTATTGCTCAGATGCCCTAAAATTAATATGCAGATTTGGTGAATCTAACCCGTAAACTTTCAGCGTGGGATATGGGGATTTAGCAACATGATTCTCGTCACAGTTAACGGGAGTCACAGAGCTAGAAATTTGCCCCCTAGATACTAAGCTGATCGAGTTATCTTCAATTCTTCCTCAGTTATATTGAAAGTCAGATAAGCCAGAGAAAAGGAGTTCCATTTGGTACTGCATTGGATCGCTAAACACGTATATCCGATTGCTTGTAAGTACAGCACTATGGTTTGATTCTCATATTCACACCACAGATACAGTAATTTTACTCGCAGGTAAATCTCCTCAATTTTTAATCTCTCTCTAGACTAAAATTTGATTTCCACATGTTGACAGCTGTAATTAGCAGTGATAACCAATGCTCCTTTGTTCAGTCTCCCATAAATCCTGTTACCTGGTTTCTAGAGAGTAAAAAGTATAATGTATCGATTGTGTACGTTTTATCAAACATGCATTGCACTAAGCGGGGTCAAAGCAAGGCTGTTAAGTGATGCACAGTAAAATATGCCTGTCATTGAACTTACAATACCCCTGTGTATCCCGGAGCACAATGACATTCTCCTGTTTTATGGTCACAGGTTGCTCCATTGTAGCACTGGCATTTAAACTGGCAGCCCTTTCCGTAAGTCCCAGGGTCACAGAGCTCTTCACAGCGCCATCCTTTGTACCCATCTGCACAGACACAGGCGCCAGTGATAGGGTTGCAGAGAGCCTCGTTCTGGCATTGGCAGCGGTTGCTACAATGTGGTCCCCAGTGATCGCTATCACAACCTGTAAAAGACACGTTCATTTACTGAGCTGATTAGGGGAGTGCATTAATAGAGTCTCATTCTATCCTCCGTAGCTTAGGCTGGCATGCACAGAAAAAAGGCATGGTTAATATCAGGCACTTACTCAAAGGTCTTTACGCTTGTTTAACTAAGGCTCTGATCCAGCAAGGTACTTTAGCACATGAGTAGTGCACAGGATTAGTCATGTGCTTAAAATTAAAAGCACAGTGTTAAGTGCTTTGCTGGATTAGAACCTACATCTTTTAATCTCCTCTCTGCCAGTATGCCTGAGAAAGCTGGAAGGAGCAAACCCAGGGTGGAATTAGATGTATAGGTTGAAATCCTGGCTGCACTGAAGTCAAGCTACACATGCTTCGTACTGCTGTTGCAAGACTTCAAAATGTAAAATGTAAAGCCACAGTCATTGGAAGCACTCGTCCTACAATCCGCAAGGTCTACTCTACTCTTCAGATAGCTTCCATCAGAGGTGGAGTCTCTCCCATGAAAAATAGATAATAATTTGTTGTCCTTCTTATTTCTGGAAAGTTGCGTATTAGTGGCTTGGAATGAGGAACTTCAGCAAGGGTGAAGAGGAAGATACATTATTCAACCAGCATTGCTGATCTTCAATTTTTTTTTTAAATAAAGCCTGCATTGAATAGCATAAAAGGCCAAAATCAACCTGGGAGAAGGAACAACTCCACTGGCTTCAAAAAGAGGTGCAGCTACCTGTCCTAGGCACAACTTTATCTCATTAACTGCACACCTACATGCTGCATGGAGAGAGGTGTATGGCCTAGTGACCTGAGCACAGGACAGGGTGTGAGGAACTTTGGCCTAATCCTCGCTCTGCCTTATGCAAGTCACTTTATTGCTCTGATTCAGTTCCCTCAAGTATACAACAGGGACGATGCTTATCAAAGTTGCAGGTAGCAGTGTAAAATGGTCTGAGAATACAAATCTCTCTGTTCACATGTATTGAATTAGAATCATGGACTTGTAGGACTGGAAGGGACCTCAAGAGGTCATCTAGTCCGGTCCCCAGCACTCAAGGCAGGACTAAGTATTATCTAGAATTATTGAGTGTCTGTGTGAAATATATGTATGTGTGTATCTCGTAAAGCATTAAGAAAAGTATTGTATGTAAGCTGGAGGGGCAGGGAAAGTTGTCTATGTTTATACAGTGGCTAGTCCAGATTGGTCCCCTAAACACCACTGTGATATTACTTCACGTTTTTATGTGCCCATTTTATTTAAACCTTTATTTCAAATTTCTCTCTTTCTCTAGCTTTGCCAAATTTCACTCCATGCTATAATCATAGAATCACAGAAAGGTAGGACTGGAAGGGACCTCAAGAAATCAAAAGGTCCTACGGTGAGGCAGGACTCAATAAACTTAGACCAAACCTGTTCTTAAAAACCTCCAAAGATGGGGATTCCACAACCTCCCTTGGAAACCTATTCCAGGGCTAAATTTATAGTTAGAGAGTTTTTTCTAACACTTAACCTAAATCTCCCTTGCTGCGGATTAAGCCAGTTACTTCTTGTCCTACCTTCAGTAGATATAGGGAACAACTGATCCTTTTTATAACAGCCCTTAACATATGTGAAGATTCTCAGGTCCCCCCTCATTCTTCTTTTCTCAAGACTAATATGCCAAGGTGTTTTTATTCACTAGGAAGATCAGGGTGCACCAGGAAGGAGTAGCAACTCCTCTGACTGGCTGTAACATTTTAAAAAATTCGGATAGTAAAACCGGCCTGTAGTGGATGGGAAACTGGCTGGCCATTGGATGGATTTTTCAAAGGCTTTTAAACACAATGCCTCAATGCTCACACATTACACCACTCGGTATGTTTAGCTCAAGGTAGCCAGCCAATGTTTTAATTTTCTATTAAATAAAACAGCTTGGCACATAACAGATACTGAGAATGGGAATTTCATTGGGACAAATTTAAAAGAAGACATACAAATAAGGATTAAAAAGGCAGCAGACTCCTCATGGAAAACACTGAGGAGAAAAAAAAAAGATGTGGCCAGATTTGTTTCTCATTTCCAGTGCCCCAGGGACCAGATCCAGCTCCTGCTGAAGTCGATGGAGCCTTTTCTACTTTACAGAAACTACAGGCAGGTTTGAATCACAATTTCTGAAACAGTACATGGTCAAGCTATAGTCGGTCATTCTCTGTCGCCCTCTAGTGGCTAGATCACATTTATGAGTCCACTACTTGCCTCTGAGTTTGCAGACCGAACCCTTTATCTCAAGCAATAAAGGTTCATGGGTTTAGATCCAGGGGTCTCTGATTCCATCCCTATGGTTACATTCAGCACTGTTCACCCAGTGTTGATGCCTATTGTCAGCAAAAAATAATTTTCATGGTATAGATAATGCCTAGGAGTCTTTCCACTAACTTCAGTGAGAGCTGGATGAAGGCCTATAACAGAGGTAAAGCAGGTGAACTCAGTACCACTGTGCTGTTGTAAAACGGGTGTTAGAGGAGTATCAGCTTATTGTATTCAGAGGTGTCATGGGGATTTTATACAAAGCATTTTGGATTTTCATTACCTCCATCTCCTCCAGGTTTAATGTCTGAGCAATTTAACATGAAAGTTGGAACTTTCTCGCTCAAAAGTGTATCAGTTCCTGTTGTTTACTCCTCACTTAAAGCCATAAACCTCTGTGACAAACTGTGTCGTTGCTAGATAGATCATTGTAAAATAAAAATAAAGATTGGGGTTTGTGGGCCAGATTCTGGTTCCAGGAACATCAATATAAAATACTTACATTGGGTCACCCTGGATTTTCACCTCTGTGTCTGAAAGCAGAATCTAGCCTTAGGACTTTATTTTATATGATATAATATTTATATTGCAATAGTTTCCAGGACCCCCATTGTGCTAAGCACTATACGGACACATGCAAAGATACAGTCCTTCCCCCAAAGAGCTCATACACTAAAGCCTAGACCCTGCAAATATTTACGTCTGAGTAGTTCCACTGTGCTTAAACGACTACCCGTGTGTGTAAAATTATTCATCTGGGTAAGTGGTTGCAGGATCAGGGTCTAGCTAGCAGTTCAAGTTGGAGAATAAAACACTAGCAGCAGATGAAACCTTAACCAGAAAAGAACCTTTTTCCATGGAATTTAGTGTGTGAAATCCTACTTTATGTCCCAGTAGTGGCTCCAGATTCGGATACCCGTGAAACTAGTGTAAATGGCCTCAACTCCCATTGCGTGGACTCAATTCCAGGTGAGGATGATGGAGTTCAGAGCACTCGGCATCACACATAGTTAAGCCTCTAGGCTGTAAGATCCTTGGGGCAGAGAGCTGTCATTTTAAAATCTTTCTGTAAAACATTGTGTAGGCCTGGCACAATTTAGCCCTGGTCCTGATGGCGCCTCTAGGCCAGTGGTTCTCAACCTGCAGGCTGCTTGTGGCCCAATCAACTCACAGCTGCAGCCCATGTGACCTCCTCAGGGCCATACAGGCAGTATATCTATTGTGTGAATGCAGCCCACATAATACATAGAACGCTGCAGACATGGCTCACAATGGTAACTAGGTTGAGAACAACTGCTCTAGGCTCTACTGTAATAGAGAAATAACAACAGCAACGACATGAGAGTGGGAGACTGATCGAAGCTTACACAGGAGCTATACTGTAAGTGTACGTGCTATTTAAAATGTCAAAATGATGCACAGACTGGAACCGCAGCATCAGTAAGAGAGCCAGCTGAGAGCGGTGATGTCAGGGAGGTATGACTGCTGCTTCCAGACTCTGTGTGTGTGTGTGTGTGTGTGTGTGTGTGTGTGTGTGTGTGTGTGTAAGTGTAATCACAGTTGTCTGCATATTACAGATCTACGGGTGAGCAAGTCATGCCTCTGCAATACACACGGTTCTAATAGAATACAAAATATCAGGCCTAGTTAAAGTGCATGTTAATTATATCGTGCACTGGGTTCTGAGAGCTACTATGACATGTATTATCATATCACCCAATTCTGTTCTTCCACTGTCAGTTTAGTTTCACAATACACACCAAATAGGGACGTGTCTGAGAAACCCATCCACCTCGGAACAACTGTATTCTCCCACTGCGTTCAGGGTGAGTAGATCTACCGAGAATCTAGCATGGCAACACAAGTTGGACAAAGATGAAGCAAACAGAGAGGTCTAAAAATCAAGTGGATAAATAAAATGACTTCCAAGGAAACTGCGCCATTTATCAAACGACTTATGCCAATGAGAGACAGTCATTAGTGCCCTTGTGGTGAATTTCCATCACACTCTAGATACACTATTAATATGAAAAAGACACCCTATATAGCACCAGCACCACAGCCTGTACCCTTAAGGGCTGTGCTTATTTGACCCCATTATCATCATTTTACATGTGTGGTGGGTTCTTGTTTTTTTAAACAGTGACCAAATTCATACTCTATGTGCGTACGATCAACAGAATCTTATTGACATTCTATCAAAGATAAAGCAGAGAAAAGTAACGTAGGCATCCTTATCTCAGTGTAAGAAAAAAGGGCCAAATTCGGCTGTCAGTTATGCGGATGTCAATCTGGAGTTACTACATTACCTTCAAGGGATTTACTCCAGATTAACACCAGGGTAACCAAGAGCAGATTATAGCCCATAATCACTATTCTGGAATATTTCTAAATTCAATTGGGAATGTTTAAATAAAACACTAGCCTTGTTAAGAGGATATATAACAAATCAAACGAAACGACCTGAATCTGAGATGAGAAGGTGCCTGTAAAGTAGGATTATCGTGAGTTATTTAATGCATTTTTTGAAACCACGAAGAGTTTCTGCCCTTAATATAACTGTACACCTGCAACATTACTGAAGTTAATAGGACTGCATGGGTATAATTAGTGCAGAATTTAGTTCTATATTTGTCTTTAACTCTGCCTTAGGACATAATTGCACATCTCTATATGACACTGAGTCTGGAACACATGACCCAAGCCTCTAACAAACATGAAGAGACAGCAGTAAAACCTAAAATACCCCACGCCAGGACACTAGGAGCAAAGAGTTAAAATAATCCATTAGCTTTGCAAATCCTGTACTATGTCAAGAGTGAAAATCTGGTGTGGTCACATTCTTGTACTCAGCTGACATTTACTCATGTGATAACCACACCATTCAGTTTGGCACGATTCAGCCCAGTTGGCAAGAGATGCCCAGGACTGGAATAAGATGCAGGAAAGGGGAATCTTTGGGGTCACAAAGGCAGTTCACACTACCATGCACTTGGCTCCGGCCAGTTCTATTAATCCCTCATGTTAATGAGCATTAAAAATCACATCAACATCTGTTTTAAAGGAAAGATCCAGGAGGATACAAATCTCTTTCTGATCTGCTTGAATCTAAACCCAGAAGACTGCTTATCCTAACAGCTTCCTACACTTGCCTTACAAATCACAGCTGTCCTCAAAATAATCACAACTTCAGAAGATCCTTTCAAAGAATTTTGCACAAAAGCTTGGTGGCAGAAACATCAAAATTATGCGATGGCAAAATAATGGAGAACCATGTCAAAATGCCAGATTTCTAGAGAATACAGATGGATAAAGATGCACTATTGAAACAATGCTTATTCCCAACACTATCAAGATAGTGATGATAAACTGCTAGTCGAGACACATTGCTCAATCCCTACAGGACTGAAAGACGTTACAACCATTAAAGAAGTTAACACATTGAGTTTCTGTAGATAAAAGATCTACTGGGACATTGGGACGTTAAAAACTATATTTTAATACTCGGTTACAAAGATCGTCTTAGATTATCAGAAGGGTATTGGTTGGTGGATGCTGACATAATAAACTTCTGTAAAGCGTTGGACTTGATACCCAAGAACATTTTGATTAAAAACACTAGAATGCTACAAAATTAACATGGCACATATTAAATGGATTCAAAGCTGGCCCATTAATAGGTCTAAAAATTTAAGCGTAAATGGGGAATCATCATCAAACAGGTGGGTTTCTAGTGGGGGTTCTGCAGCGATCAGTTCTTGGCCCTATGCTATTTATCATTTTTATCAATGACCTGGAAGAAAACATAAAATCATCACTAATAAAGTTTGGAGACGACCCAAAAGTTGGAGGAGTGGTAAATAATGAAGAGGACGGGTCATTGATTCTGAGCGATCTAGATTGTTTAGTAAGGTGGGGACCTCTTTCCTGGAAAGCAGTGACCGTCAAAAAGATTTGGGGGTTGTAGTTGATAATCAGCTGCATATGAGTTCCCAGACACTGTGGACAAGAGAGCTAATGCAATCCTGGGATGCATAAACAGGGTAGTCTCGAGTAGGACCAGAGACGTTATTTATTTTACCTCTGTATTTGGTACTGGTGTGACTGCTACTGGAGTACTAGCTACAGTTCTGATGCCCAAATTTAAGAAGGATGTTAATAAATTAGAGAGGGTTCAGAGAGCCATCAGAATAATTAAAGGATTAGAAAACATGCCTGATAGCCAGAGACTAAAGGAACTCAATCTATTTCTCTTAAACAAAGAGAAGGTTAAAGGATGACTTGATTACAGTTTATAATTATCTACATGGGAAATAAATACTTGATAATGAGCTCTTCAGACTAGCAGAGAAGGGTGTAACAATTCAATGGCTGGGAGTTGAAGCTAGACAAATTCAGACTGGAAATAAGGCATAAATATTTAATGGTGAGGGCAATTAACCACTGGAACAATTTCCAAGGGGTCCTGGTGATTTCTCCATCACTGGAAATTCTGAGATCAAAATTGGGTGTTTTTCTAAGATATGTGCTCTAGGAATTATTTTGGGGAAGTGCTATGGGCCGTGATACACAGAAGGTCAGACTAGATGATCACAATGGTCCCTTCTGGCCTTGGAATCTATGGACCTATGAATTATAGGCAGAACTGGTACCACTGCCTATAGTTAAGATTCTCCATCACTTTCCACTATAAGACCCTGCTTTCATTTGTTTATAACACTGCCATAATTTAACACATCAGTCTAAAATTTCCCATGCCAGGTGTCTCCTTCAGGATGAATTTTTTTGGATAGTTTCAACCGAAATGATTCTGCTGTTTCAGAGACTGAAAGCAGGGGAAAATATATTGTTTTGCCCATGTTAAAAAAGTCTTACAACTTTTGCCGAGGAGCTCTAGCACCTCTGTGCTTTGGAGAAAGGGCTTGAGATTTAGCAGAGAGTTGCCCGCATGTCACTGATATGCTTTAAGTAATCCCAGTGAAAATCCACCCCAATTTGACCCAGTTTTAAAAATTGCAGTTTGCTTGTGCTAGGTATACATTTGTTATAGTTTGGCAACGAGTTCTCCTAAAATACCACCTGCACTGTACATGCTGTAGCCAAGGACTTCAGGGACTTAGTAGGACTTTCCTTGCAATTGCTCTTCCTGGCAGCCTGGGGGTAACTGTCTCTCTCATCCCGCTCTAGTGACTGGTGCACGTAGAGGACGACAACCTTCTACAATAAATTCATTAGATCAAGTGGCAGAGGTCTATGCTATGGAGCTAAAGATTCCAACCATGCTGATGACTCATGTGGATGTCAATTTGTTTCTCACTTGATGGAATATCTGTTTCTTTCAGTTTGCTTTTTTAAAAAGCGATGATATTATACCCAAAAAGCGATCATAAAAGAACTGCAAAGAATTGCAAAGAGTTACAAAACCCAGCACTCATATGTTAGGATGTGTCAGAATTAAAGTCGCCTGTGCAACCTTAATTCAGCCCCTTTGTGTGTCTGCATGATGATACAGTCTTTCATTACATGATCACATACTATTTTTTCCCACATTCTGGCATTTCCTAACTTTTACGTGCTTGACTCTGCAACCTGAATGTTCTTATGTCGGTTGTTGTGTATAATAATACTATATATACACACCACGCTTTGAACTTGTTGGAACCTTTATCTTGAGTGCCAAATTTTCAGCCCTGGTGTCCAATATTACACCAAAAGAAAATGCTCATCTTAGTCTTTACATCTGCAAGACTGGGTGGGGCACACACTTTCCACACGCAAACAGGCATTTGAGAGATCATATGCCTTAGTTGCGTGTGGGAACATAGGTGGACATAGAATCAGAGGTTGATTTGAAACCCACTAGAACTTGAACTCAATGTAATTTCCCAATGCTGGAGATCTTCCTTCATTTGCGAGAAGGGAAAAGAAGGGAAGGTAACTTCAGTAGCATCAGTGATTTTCCCCTAAACTGATTAATTTCGTCCTGTGAGGAATAATCTATCTAAACTTCATTTTTTAAATGGATGCAAGGAAGTCCTTGAATCCTTCAGGGAAAGATTGTACTGATTAGTTCACTGTCTACATCTGACAGGAACTGTATGGTAATACAGGTCATGATTTAATCTTGGATGATGATCTTACTAGTCATTGACTCTCCAAGATGTGGAGCCTAATTCAATCACTGTACATTTGAGACCTCCCGGTTTCCTTAGCTAGTGCTCCTTGTGGAAATATTTTCTTCTCAAAGTAATCCTAGTTTAAAGAACATCCCCACAGTGTTCTGTGAAAAGGCTAAAACATTTGTACGATTGTTCTCAGACATTTTAGTCCTTGTTCAAATAAAAAGAAAATCATCCTAAGTCCTCCTTTAATTGGAAGAGGAAAGTTAGAGTGTTTGCAAGTGTTATAATGATCTCTCTATATTTTGGAAGCAGTAAAACGGCGGGGGGAGGGAGGAAAATGAGACCTACTCCTGATAGAGACATCAAAGAAGCTTTTTAAGAATTTTCATCAAGGGCTATTTCAGGGGAGGATTCGAAAGACCTGAAATTTGATTTTTTTTTTTCCAGAGAAAGCCGGTCATTTCCTTTGTAGAAATTACTGCTCGGTTAAATGAGCCTTTAAGTCTTCTGACATTCCAGACATTACCAGAAGTTCAAAATCATGAAATGCTTCATGAGAGAGAGAGAGAGAGAACGAACATTGTATACAGCACTGGCTGCTTTTCTTTGCATTATAAGGTTGGTTTAAAAAGAGATGCTACAATCTTTAAAATGTTTCTTTAGAGTCATATTAATGGGAGGTAGGATCTGTTCTTTAATTAGAATTTTACTGCACTGGAGGAAGAACACATGGGCACCAAGCGTCTAATAAAACCAAATGAATTTGCTGTCTTTCCTCTGCTTGGTTCTTGCTCGGACAAAACTCGCATCAGTCTCTCATTTTTTCACTGGGAGTTTTGGCGGAGCAAGGACTGCAGTATTAGGCTCTGTGGAGTGAGTAAATCCCTCCACTAATAAGGCAAAATCCTTTTTTCACACTGGCAGTGGGCACCTATACCTGCCAGGCACATTACCATTTGCTGTGTATGGTTGCATGAAATTTGCTCTAATGCCTCTGCAGGGAAGCATTACTGGTTTTCTCTTTAGGAAGACTCTACAAGGAACAGAAACAAATTTGGATGTGCCTAAGGCACTTTCGATTGGAAACAGTATATTGAGAACCGAACAGAAGAGAGGCACAGAGGAAATGAACGAACAGATCAGCTTCCTTCTAGAAGGGCATAAACCAAAGCCCACTGATGTCAATAGAAAGTCTCCGATTGACTTCAATAGGCATTTTGGTTCGGATACAAAGACAGTGTCTGCAGTCAGTAAGGCAACACAGATGTTTGGGCAATGCAATAGCTATGGACTGGAGCACTACCAATAGCATGCAAGAATAGGGCTAACAACCCAAGGCCTTTATAACTTGCTTTCCCCTGAGCTTCAGGCACGCAACTTCCAGCAACTGAGTCTACACGAGACTAAGAGAAAAATCCCTCCCTTTGTTTCTATCTTTCTTTCCTCTTTTTCTTTAGCAAACAGTTCACCGTTTAACAGGAAAGGCAACTGGGGTCAAACTGCTGAATTATGGAGCATACAGCTGTTGCCACCATATCCCTGGGAACAAAAGTCTCCACCCTCAAGGGAGGTGGAGGGGTCAGGAGTGTCGCTGCCCCAACAGGAGCTACACAATGCCGACGTAGAGATAGAGGAAGCCCTCTGGCACTGAGCTATGGTGACCTATGGTTACAACGTCTAAGCTCCATATACTGCAGAAAAGACAATTACCTTTTTCCATAACTGGTGTTCTTCGAGATGTGTTGCTCATGTCCATTCAACTTAGGTGTGTGCGCTCGCAACATGCACCGGTGCCAGAGGTTTTCCCTCAGCAGTATCCGTAGGAGACTGGCTCTGGCACCCCTGGAGTGGCGCATGTATACAGCGGCACTGCTGGCCCCCTCCATCCTTAGTTGCTTCTTGCCGGAAACTCCAACGGTGGGGAACGAGGGCAGGTCGCGGAATGGACATGAGCAACACATCTCGAAGAACACGTTATGGAAAAAGGTAACTGTCGTCTTCTTCTTCGAGTGATTGCTCATGACCATTCAACTTAGGTCACTCCCAAGCAGTACCCCTCGGAGGTGGGTAGACGTTCACGGACATGTACATTGCAATACAGCTCTACAAAACCCAGCATCGTGCCTGGCCTGCTGTGATGGCATAGTGGGCTGTGAACATGTGCACCAAGGACCACATCGTGGCTTTACAGATGTCCTGAATCAGAACGTGTGCCAGGAAGGCTGCCGAGGATGCCTACGCTCTAGTCAAGTGGGCTCTGACCATCGGCAGCGGAGGGACTCCGGCTAACTCATAGCAGGTGCGAATACAAGAGGTGATTTAGTTAGAAATCCTCTGTGTGGACACTGGGAGGCCCTTCATCCTATCACCTGTAGAGATGAAAAGCTGAGCCGACTTATGGAAAGGTTTTGTCTGATCTAGATAGAAAGCCAGGCCCTTCTTATGTCCAAAGCATGAAGGCGCCTCTCTTTACCAGTCTCATGGGGCTTAGGGCAGAAGATTGGAAGGAAGATGTCCTGGCTCATGTGGAAAGCAGACACCACCTTGGGAAGGAAGGCCGGGTGGGGCCAGAGCTGGACCTTGTTCTTATAGAAGACAGTGTATGGCGGTTCTCAGGTCAGGGCTCGCAGCTTGGAGACTCACCTCACTGACGTCACCATCACCAGGAAAGCTACCTTCCACGATAGGTGAGACAGAGAGCACGAGGCCAAAGGCTCAAAGGACGGACCCGTGAGCCTGGACAAAACCAAGTTGAGATCCCACTGAGGGGCCAGGGATGAGACTTGAGGAAAGAGCCTCTTGAGGCCTCTAAGGAACCTGACCATCATGTCATGGGAGAACACCGTCTGCCCCTGGATTGGTGGATGGAAGGCCGAAATGGCCACCAGATGCACCTCAATAGAGAAGTGCATCAGGCCCTGGTTCCTTAAATTAAACAGATAGTCCAAGATTGACTGCACCGAAGAATGCAAAGGGGAGATGCCCCATTCGGTCACCCAGTGGGAGAACCTCGTTCACTTTGCCAGGTAAGTCTGTCTAGTAGAGGGCTTTCTACTCTCGAAGAGGACCTTCTGGACCCCGTCCTAACAGGCCCGTTCATCCGGGTTCAGCCACACAACATCCACGCCGTGAGGTGGAGGGACCCGAGGTTGTGGCGCAAGAGTCGGCTGTGATCCTGTGATGGCAGGTCTGGTCGGTTCGGCAGGGGCCAGGGAGGGATTGCTGACAAGCTCAACAGCATCCCGAACCAGTGCTGGCGAGGCCACACCGGAGCAATCATGATAACCTGAGCCTTCTCCCTCTTGGTTTTCTCTAGGATCTTGCTGATAAGCGGAATCGGAGGCAAGAGGAAGGCGTCGGAGAGGGAGCCCTTGCCCAGACCCCCTCTGGAGCAAAACCTGTGACACTTCCTGATCTGCCGGGTGGTGAACAAATCCACTCGGGGAGTTCCCCACCTCTGGATGATCGTGTCGGCTACCTCTGGGTGGAGCACCCACTCGTAGTGAGAGGAGTCCCTGCTTAGGTGATCTGCTAGCGTGTTCCTGGCACCTGGAAGGTGACACGCTGCTAGATGGATTCTGTGGCCGATGCAGAAGTCCTAGAGACGGAGTGCCTCTCGGCAGAGGGCCAAGGATCGCGCTCTGCCTTGCCCGTTGATGTAGAACATCCGTGAGGACTCTGACCACTGTGCCTGACAGGTAAGGTATGAAGACCGTGCATACTCTGTGCACCGCCCTGAGCTCGTTGACGTTTACGTGTAGCATCGATTCCTCTGGAGACTGCATACCTTGGGTCTGGAGATTGTCAAGGTGCACCCCTCAGCTGAGGTCTGAGGCGTCCAAAACCAACTCGACTGAGTGAGAAGTGCTGACGAAGGGAACTCCTTCCAGGACTTTTCTGGGGTCGGTCCACCATCGCAGCAAGGTAAGTACCGTTGCAGGGATGGTGACGACCTTCTCCAGGTGGCCACTGGACTGGGAGTAGACCGTCGCCGGCCATTGCTGCAGGGGTCGCATCTGGAGCCTGGCATGGCACACCACATATGTACACACTGCCATGTGACCTAGTAGGCGCAGGCAAACCCTGGCCATAGTCAGGGGGAAACGCGGGGACTTCTGCAATGAGGTCTATCAGTGCCTTGAATCTCTCCAGTGGCAGGCACGTCCTGGTGCAGGTTGAGTCGAGCACCGTCCCGATGAACTTCAGACTGAGGGTGGCATACCAGTCTCCCGGATCTAGGGAGGGGATGATGGAGGCCAGGGAGACCATGTGGAACTTCAGTTTCGCTAAGAAGCGGTTCAAGTCCCGCAGATCTAGTATGGGCCACAGACGGCCCTTGGCTTTGGGGATTAAAAAGTATCGGGAATAGAACCCCTTGTTCCTGTACTCTTCAGGAACTACCTCCACCACACCCAGCTGTAGTAGACTCTCTACCTCCTGTACGAGAAGATTCTCGTGAGAGGGATCCCTGAAGAGGGACAGGGAGGGGGTGGGAGGGTAGTAGAAAGTAACTGAAGGGTGTAACCCTGCACCAACATATTGAGGACCCATCGGTCCAATGTTATAGACCCCCCATGCAGGGAGGAAGGAAGAAAGGAGGTTGGCAAACAGAGGGAAGGAAGGATCAGGGGAACATTCCGGTAGGTCGCCCTTGGATGTACCCTCGAAACGGGCGCTTGCCCGTCTGCTTACTGCGAGTCGAGCCCGCCTGGGATGTAAATGGGGGTTGGTGGCCAGGGCGCCTGTTGTAGCCCCTGGATCTTTTGTGGGGAGGCTCCTGGCGAAGGTGGCTCCCCTGGCTCTGAGGCTGCTGCAGCTTAAACCGTGAGGGAACCTTTCAGGCCATGGAGTTTATTGTCCGTGTGTTCTGCGAACAGGGCGTGCCCGTCGAAAGGGAGGTCTTGCAGTGACTGCTAAGTCTCCGAGGAAAGACCAGAGAGGAGCAGCCATGAAGCCCTGTGCAACAAGATGGTCAATGCTATGGTACGGGCGGCAGTGTCCTCCACGCTCCACCACTGCCTGAAGAGTTGCTCTGGCCGCTGGCGAGCCCTCATCCAGGATCGCCCGGAACTCCTTCCTGGAAGCCTCAGGAAGGGCGCCCTCGAACTTGGTCATGGCCTGCTACATATTAAAATCATAGGGGACTTAGTAAGACCTGATGGTTGGCCACCTGCACTGTAGACTGGAGGATGAATAAACTTTATGCCCAAACAAGTCCAGTCTCCTTGAGTCTTTATTCTTAGGGGTAGCCCCCAGTTGACCCCATCTCTCCCTGTGATGACTGCCTCTACCACTAGGGAATTGGGAGCAGGGTGGGTATAAAGGTACTTGGGGCCCCTGGATGGCACAAAGCACTTGCGCTCCGCCCTCTTGGAGATCGGAGGCAAGGAGGAGGGAGTTTGCCAAAGAGCATTTATAATTTTCGCAACCCCCTCATGTAGGGGCAAAGCTACTCTGGCCGGGGCCACGGGGCAGAGAACATTAAAGAGGGCGTCTGCAGGTTCCTCTAACTCCTCTGCGTGGAGGCCCAGATTGGCGGCAACCATCTTTAGCAGCTCCTGATGAGCCTTAGCATCATCCTGGGGCACCGGTGGAGGGGGGCCCACTATGGCCTCGGCTGGTGACGAGGAGGAGGAAGCCAGTACCAAGGGGTCCGGTGGCTTGCTCGCTCACTTCCTTCTGTGCTTGCAGGATGCCTGCAGTCGAGGCCTCTTGGGCTGGAGGGGGGCAGGAGAGGGCGGTAGCTGGTCTCTCCGAAGCTCCGGATACCGAGCGGGCGGTCTGAGAGGGCTGAGTGAACCCCCATGGGTTCCAGGGGTACCACTGTGCCGGCCATGGAGTCTGAGGCTATGGGCTCAGCTGCGGTGTCACCGATGCCGGAGCCTGTCCCGCTGCTAGGGAACCTTGCTCCGAACCTGAGCCAGAGCCCGAGCGGTCACTCCTCTGCAACCAAGATGGGGCTGAGTGGTGGCTCTGTCCAGATTGGTACTGGTTGACCTCAACGAGTGTCTGGATTGGGCCTTGGCGATTGGCGGTGCTCGGTGGATCCGGGCCGGGGATCTAGGCCTCACGGTTAACGAGTGGTACCGAGGCAGAGTCCAGTTCAGGACCTACTAAGTCTCTAACTTAACAAATAGTTAAACTAAACTAGAGGGAAACAATATGCAACAATATTTGCAAGAGGTAAATGAGTTCGAACGAACGAGAAGCAACAGCTCTAGCTGAAGCAGCACCAGTTCCATGCACCGTCATTGGCGGCAAGAAGGAACTGAGGGTGGAGGGGGCCGGTGGCACTCTACATGCCGCGGCATACGCATGCCGCTCCAGAAAGCACCAGAGCCGGTCCCCTATGGATAATGCTGAGGGAAAATCTGCCGGTAACGGTTCATGTGGTGAGCACACACACACCTAAGTTGAATGGACACAAGCAATCACTTAAAGAAGAACTAAAAACGCCTAAGAGGCATATATTGCAGAATCTTTTTGTACTACAAGAAATGTAGGGCCAGATGCTCAGCTGTTTTGGTCTTATGCCTGGCACCCTAGGGTTGGGTGAGAGGCAGATTCTCTTCCCCTCTCTGGGATATTAGGGCCACTTAAAGCAAGGGCTAGTGAGACCTTCCAGCAGCTGGGGATGGCAGTAATGCAGAAGCACACCAACCATGCCGGCTGTTCCGTGGCCACGCCCTCCAAACGCTCATGGCGTTGAGCAGGGCAGTAGTGTGGGCCCTCTGTGGATTGCCTATGTGAAGGGTAACCCTAGCTCACTAGTTTAGACACCTCCTTTGTAGGGCAAAGCAGGCAGAATGGGGGCCAAAATATGGCCCACAGTGTGCAACTCCTCCCGAAGCATGACTCAATGCATGCCCGGGCCCAGCATTTTAACTGTCCCTATTTATTTATTTTTTAGCAGCACATAAACAGGGCATCCAAAGTGCAAGTCCAGAAGGTAACTCTGATGATGCGCTCTATGGCAGTCAGGCAGTGTAGCTATAGCTACAGGTACATTATTAAGGGTAAAACTGAATACTCTGTCACAAAAACAAGTGTTGTAGAATGTGTTTCTTCTCATTCTCCAGTGTCCCAGCCCAACTGCTATGCCGAGGGCATCTTTATCCCTTCAGTTCCACATAGGGTGACCAGATGCCCCGATTTTATAGGGACAGTCCCGATATTTGGGGCTTTTTTTTAAATATTGGCTCCTACTACCCCCACCCCCCTCCCGATTTTTCACACTTGCTATCTGGTCACCCTACTTCCATTGAAGAAATTCAAATCCATTGCAAATTCATACAGACCATTATTTAATTGGCATTTTAAAACATATGAATGATCTATGAAAAAAACAGTGCCGAGATAAAACAGCGCTGGGTATAGAAATGCCACAGCTACTAATAAAGATTCCCCATCAAGGGGACAAAGAACCGTATCCCTTACACGTAGCGCAGCACAATGCTAACTCATCCTTCATTTTTAATGTGATCAATAAGCAATTCATTCTAGTGCCACACTATTAGATACCAAGGTAAACAGTGTGGGTTCTGATATTTGGCTTTATTTTTGACAGTGTGGCTGTAAAATTAACAGTGCTGCATCTTCCCATTTGCCACAGCACCTACGCACCCCCTTCTAGAAGTTGTGCGCAGCTCCTTAACTAAACGAGTTTAGTTTTAAGGGTGCTGTGCCCCCAGGGATCTGTTCCGGCTAGGATCTTAAATGCTCTAAAGCAGTGGTTCTCAAACTAGGGCCGCTGCTTGTTCAGGGAAAGCCCCCGGTGGGCCGGGCCGGTTTGTTTACCGGCCACGTCCATAGGTTCGGCCGATCGCGACTCCTACTGGCCGCGGTTCACCGCTCCAGGCCAATGGGGGCTGCAGGAAGGGCGGCCAGCACATCCCTCAGCCCGCGCTGCTTCCTACAGCCCCCATTGGCATGGAGCGGTGAACCGCAGCCAGTGGGAACCACGATCGGCCGAACCTCAGACACGGCAGGTAAGCAAACCGGCCTGGCCCACCGGGGCCTTTCCTTGAACAAGCGGCAGCCCTAGTTTGAGAACCACTGCTCTAAAGGGAATTATGTTCCCTAAGAACTTCAGAAGAGAATTAGAGCAGCAGCATGCCTGATGGCCTTTGAAATACGGGTATCTTTCATATCTAAAAGAGTTTAAAGATTTATAAAAGTCTAGATGCAAATATCTACACATGGCTACTTGCTGTTCTCTTTTCTAAGAGGCATATTTAAATCTTCACAGGTCTTTAACATTACATAAAATCTTCAAGGTAGCTTAAATACACTGCTGTCTTTCTCTGACAATAAACTATTAACACCAGTGTCCCTTTTAGACACATAAAAGGAAGAACTCTTTTTTTTCTAAAGTCCTGGTCAATGCTTTACATAAGCCGGTGAAGACTAGGAAGTTCAATCATCAAAAATTTATTGTAAAATTGGACATAGCCTCTTCGAAGCAGCTTCTGGTATTTATCATTAGAAAACAGTGGAGAAATACCAGCAAGCATGAAAGAGACCATCCTAGTAACAGGATGAAAAAGAAAAATACAAGTACAGGCAATTAATCTTCGCAAGGTGAGAATAAAACCTATTTTTATTTGGAATATTATACCCCCTTTTTTACTGTATTCCAGGGTCTAGGTACCAAGGCGATGGGTGTTACAGTAATACAAAAGATAGATACAGCAAGATAGAATGATACTGTAGATGATATCTAATTGCAAGGGGTGGAATTGTTTTACCCTCATAAAGCCCAAGTAATTATGGTTTTATGTGGATGCTGCATGGCAGGTTTGAAGGGGCAAAATGCCCACCGCCAACCCAACAACAGGGCATAGGAACCAATTCCCTTCACAGCTGCTATGCTATTCCGAAATAGGCTGCAGCCTCTCCACACCATTTGCACAGGGTGCTAAAGCCAGTGGATCTGAACCACCGCAGATCTAGTGACCTTTGTCCAGTGCCAATCCGTGTAGGATCAGCACATTCATTATCACCTTCCATGACATACAGCCTGCCCTACTGCTCCCCTGGTGGCCCCTACCACATGCAGTCCCACTGCAGGGCTTAAGTTGCATGGGGTGGAAGGAGGCAGGAAATCATTTTCCTGTCCCACAGGAGTTTTTGAGATTTCTAATCCCGAATCAGGACACAATCAACATTTTCACAAACTGATCATCCAAAACCAAACTGGAGCAGGTCAACTAAACATTTCATTTTGATTAGTTTGATACGCTTCATTTTGATTTGACCATTACTACTTTTTTTTAACCTCCTTTAATAGTATAAATTAATTACAATTTTAAACCAAAATGTTGTTTCAAACCAGAAAATGAAACTTCTCGTTTAGAAAATGGGATGGTGCAACAATTTCAGAACTCTTTTTTTCCAAAAAGTTTCTGAATTGGGAGATTCGTCAAAACTGCCGCTTTTGGGCAAACTGTTTCCATTTCACCAAATCAGCATTTTCCAGTGAAAAAAACATTTCATCAGAAAATTCCTGACCGGCTCTAGTGTGTAGTGATAGGTTCGGGCCCTGTGCACTAGAATGAATTTCACCCATCGTGAACTATTTCTCTGACTAGCCTCATGTGGAAAAACAACAGTAATCAATAATTAGTTTACCCCTTTCTCTTCAAGTTTATGCCTCACGGGACGGTAGCTCAGTTTATGTATATGGGCCCAGGCCCACTGACGGTAATGAAGCTGGAAACATTTACAGCAATGGAAGCTCGGCCTGTAGCATCTTGCTGCGTTGAGCGTCGGTGTCAAGGCTAGCCGTCTAAAGCAACTAACCTACTGTAACAGTGATTGTCTGGTCATCTATCTACTTTTTAAAATGACAGCTGCCACTGGGAAAATGAAAAAGTGAAATCATAGAAGCATGCAACTTCCTGTTAGAACACCAGCAAGGGAACTGCATGTGATTGCACTATGGAGGACAGATTATTTGTATACGAGGCTGGGAAGAAAAATGACCATGACCTGAGATCATATCATTTTCCTAGCTGTTAGACAAGAAACATCTAGGGAAATAGTGAACCCTATCTGGTAAGTTTGTCAAGAACAAGGTGATTCAGAAATTCTTCTGACATGTGTACACAAATCAGATGAGACAGAAAATTGGCATTTTTTTTGGAAGACGTTACTAAAAATAACTCATATTAAGATTTAAGTTTATCTGTAGCATGTTTTTGTTATGAAGGTCTTCCTTCCTGATCATCACAGGCTGAATTTCAGTCTATGACATTCAATTTTCAAGGGATTTGTGTGTTTTATTTTTACAAACAATTGCTAATTGCTGGATTTTCAAAATAATTTATAGAGAGGGGCTGGAACAATTTGTATAGTGGGGGAGCTGAGCGCCATTAAACCAAATTGTAAACCTTGTATATGACGGAAACCACTTCAAGCCAGGGGGTGCTGCAGCACCCCAGCACCCGTAGCTCCAGCACCTATAGAACAAAATACTATATAGTTAATATTAATAGCAAATACTAGCAATGATATTATGCAATAGTTTAGGGTTCTGATCCTACAATCGGATCAGGGCCCATGGACCTGACTGCAGGATCAGGGCCTTTATTTTCAAAGTATTGTACAAACATGAACCAAACTTCATAGCACCTTTATAAGCCAAATATGACTGCTATGTTACAGATGAGAAACTGAGTCAGGCAGGTTGCAGTAAGTGACTTGTCTGAGGCCATGTCGAAAGTTTGTGGCAAGGCTGAAATAGATTCAGATTGCAGAAATAAGACCCAGAGCATTTGATAAATACTGTATAATACATTCCTTAATAATTTTTCTAATTCCAAGCTTTACTGAATTCAGAAAACATAAGGTTAGTTAATGATTAATCAATATGTTGAAAGGTGTTTCTTTTAAGCATATAGAGATAGCAGCTGCAGATGGAAAATTTTTTCTTTATCTCATCAATATTACTGTATAAACTTTTTTTTTTAAATAACCAACCCTAAAACTGAAGTAGCATATGCAATATCTTTATCTACGTTATTTCATTTTCTGACTATGGCAGTTTCATTAGATAAGCTGTCACTTCTAATTTGCTGAATAGTTTTAAAGATATTTAATTATCAAATAATTGACTTGTTCAATCCTTTTCAAACAGTAACAAAGAAGATATAGCTGGCTGGGAAGACATCACAGTCCCCAGTGACGTATAATTTATACAAATCCAAAAAGGAAGCTGAAACATATGACTAATAAACATAGCAACACACACTACCATTCCCCCGATGTCTATTTGAGAAATGATACCAACTCACAAAAAAATAATCAGTCACACATGTCAAAGAAAAGGAATTCAGAGTAGGTATAAACTAACCCTGATCAAAAAAAGAAGAAGAAATGTTCTGGACAGCAATACAGTTGTGTAGAAAATGGCGTTTCACAGAAATTGTAGATGAAAACAAAATCCTATTTTTCATCAGAAAATATTTTCATCTAAGCTTTTCATACCAGCTCTAGTTAAGATACAAAAAATGCCAATAAGTGACACTTAGGCCTGGTCTACACTGGGGGGTGGGAGGAAGGGGGATCGATCTAAGTTACACAACTTCAGCTATGTGAATAACGTAGCCGAAGTCAGCTTACTTAGATCGACTTACCGTGGTGTCTTCAACGCAGTGAGTCGACTGCTGCCGTTCCCCATTGACT
This sequence comes from Chrysemys picta bellii, assembly GCF_011386835.1. Lineage (NCBI taxonomy): Eukaryota > Metazoa > Chordata > Testudines > Emydidae > Chrysemys > Chrysemys picta. Next base: position 5,922,864 of record NC_088800.1, on the reverse strand, counting down.
CTGCCTGCACCTCTTGTGGCAGTGGAGTACAGGAGTCAACGGGAGAGCGCTCAGGGATCGATTTATTGCGTCTAGACTAGACACGATAAATCGATCCCTGCTGGATCTATCGCTGCCCGCCGATCCAGCGGGTAGTGTAGACATACCCCGAGTCAATGATTTCTTTACAGGAGATTTTGATTCTACCTAGAGAAGGCTAAAACAGCAATCACTTCTCTGTTTTATCTACTTCCCCTCCCTCAAACTTGTGGAATATGAACGAAATGGGACCTGGATGGACAAAAAAAAAAAAAAAAAAAAAGAGATAAGCAAATGGGCTCTCCCTAGTCATGGAGCACTCCTGTTCCAGATTTAGATGTGAAGCTAACAGCTAACATTTTCACAAATATTAAACCGCATCTCAACACAATGAAGCTTTCAGAAACTTCCAAGGCCAAGTTGGAGAGTTCCAATGAACGCAATGCAGAAATTGAATAAAAAGATTCCAAATCAGGTGATTCTCATCCCCCACTTCACAATGCCATGTTTGAAAAGAATTACAGAATGGACACAGTTAGAACACTCAGTCCCCATTCTGTTTCTTTATACTTTCATCTATCAGCATTTTCATGCACATTACGCATATCAGTTTTCTCAGTACCATGTTGCTTTCCTCTTTATTTAGTCTCCATTTCTTTTGGATCTAATAAAAAAAATTGATTCAGTATTTGCCACCATTTCCTTCAAGTTACATTGGGACATTACATATTGTTTTGTAACTGGGTGCCAGGCTGGGAGAATTAGACTTTGGCAAGCCCGAGAATTCAAAAGGCAGTAAAACTTTGTGTTTAGATATTGAAGGAGCTGATACTCATTTTTACTTTAAAGTCTTCTTTAATTAAGATCCAGGAAGTGTAAAAGGAATTTAGTTCACACTGTAGCAAAGAAGCTTTCCTCATTCCTTACAGAGACGTTATAACTAGCAAAGCTTAAACCCTGTATTGTTCTAGAAATCACAGGTACGCAGGCTCTTCTGTTCAGCATATCTGTTATTTCTGGAGTGCTAGAAGGATTTTAATATTCTCACTTGTAAAGCCAGTGTAAGTACTGACTGAAGCGTAAATGTCCAAATGTTGAGCATATTTCTCTTTCTTCCCCAGTGAATACGAAATAAGAAAGACTTGAAAGTAACATCATGAGTCCAAGATTTATCCCTTTTTTGATGGCATGCAGAAAATTAGTTTTCAGTATTGGCATTAAAGTGACGGAAATAGTTGGATCTACAAGCTTAAAGACGCAAGAGGGTACCCTTCATAGACAGGTTTAAAAGGTGGGAGCCCATGAATAGTTTAAAAAAATAATTTGTTTTTACATTTTAAATTTCCTTTCATAAGCAGATCTTGAGGAAACACAGTAAACGTAGCAATTCAATCCACGTCCTTTGAACTGTATTGTGGATCTCTCACTATTCTAATTCTTTAACACTAATGGGGCAGTCAAACATGGCAGGTCTTTTGCTATCTAATTGGAACATCATCGAAAACAGAAGCTGAATGGAGTTAAAAACAACTCAAAAACACTTTGTTAGTAACTGCATAACAAAATCTCTTTTAAACTCAACGCAAAGGTGGATCCATTACAGGTTTTATGCCTAATGTCTCGGAAAACCCTAATGAGCCCATAGTTCATGCTGTCTATAACTTCGAAGTTATAAATGATTTTAAGGCAGCTAGTTCAGTAGTTAGTTCTAACTGGATACCTGTCAATGTTCCAAGTTGTTGTTATTAACACAAGCACTATCTTGTCTCAATGTTCACTGAGAGAGGATGCTAGTAGGAGAAGTAGAGCTAACTTTCATAGCAAACTGGGAACGTTAAATGTTAAAAGGTAACATTTAAATGAGCAGTGTGTTATTTTACCTGTTTGCTTGAAATGAAGGACTATATAATCAACAAAATGAAAAAAAAGACACAATATACTTTAAAAAAAAATCTAAGCTCCACAAGGATAACACACCACTTTGTTGCCAAGAAACAATAAACACACTTTACGCCGAAGTTAACTAACAAATTCTATTCCCTGAGCTTCTGGGAAAAAAGTTTGTAGATCACTAGCCTTAAGCATTTTCTAGTTCTGACCAGAGAGTTGATGGTAAGATTGACAGCCGTTTGCCATCAAATTGTAGTCTAACCATTGTTACTGATTATTATTTGAATTGCACTAGTGTCAATAGGCCTTAGTTATGGACCAGGGATCCACTGTCATAGGTACAAACAAATAACAAAAAGCAGGTTCCTGCCCCAAAGAGCTTACAGTCAAACCAAGGGCCTGAAGATAAAGCCCTTTGAAATGAATGGAAAGAGTCCTTTCATCTTAAATGGGCTTTTGATCAGACCCTAGTGGCAAAGGAGACCACAGAAGTCTTGTTAATTGGGTCTAAGCACATGCTAAGTGAGGTTTTCAGTTTAAGGAAATTCCACCTGATAATACTCTTTTGAGACCACCACTGAAAATAAAGAGTTGGAGTGTTACACTGTCATCCAGTTTATCCATTGATTTGTTCTGGTAAGATCTAGCTACTGACTATAAAATATTACTGGGTCTAGACCCTTACTTAGCAAGGAAGATTCGAAACTGTTGGTCCAAGTCCCTGTTGTCTAAGGCTCAATTGTAGTAACTTTTCCCACGGGGGTGTTCTTTGTTAGGTCCCATTCGGCACACAGTTCAGGATGTGGCTGCCAGCATACCTGCTCATGGGTTCTGATTGCTTGAACACATCCAGCATATTTTACACTATTTACATTTGCTCCCTGTAAAATTAGTTATTGATGCCAAAGTTTTGCAGCTTATTTTTCAGGCACTCAACAGTTGTGCTCCAACATATCTGAATGATCCTCTGAGGTATCCATATGTTCTCAATTGTTAGTGAGGTCACAACTGACAGCTTGCTCGGTCTGCCCAAGATATAGCCATAAGTCTTTGGAATCAGGGCTTTTAACAACTATACTTTTCCTGATTCCTGCACAAAGTGCTCCATCTGTCTTGGCATTTAAACTAAAGACATTTGTATCTGCTGCTGCTACTTTTGACTGTTCCTGGAAATATACTTATATAAAATGTGATTACTATTATTACAAAATACCTTAGAAACCATGGGTGAAGAGTACCACATAAATGCATCATAATCAATCAAACGAAAGTAGTCCCATTCAATTACATCATATGACGACAGGCAACTAAATATTGACAAATGTTATAAGTGCTTGTATACAAATGTTAGACATCTAAATACTAAGATGGGTGAACTTGAGTCCCTCGTATTAAATGAGGATATTGATATAATAGCAATCACAGAAACTTGATGGAATGATGATAATCAATGGGACATGGTAATACCGGGGTACAAAATATATAGGAATGACAGAGTAGGTCATGCTGGTGGGGGTGTGGCACTATATGTGATGCATGGAAACTGTGAAAGAAAGCATAGAGTCAAATATATTAAAAATCTTTAATGAATCAAACTGTATCAGAGAATCTCCCAGGATAGAAATTCCAGGCTTGAATAAGAAGATTATAGCAATAGGAGTATACCACCGACCTCCTGATCAGGATGGTAACGGTGATTGTAAAATGCTCAGGGAGATTATAGAGGCTCCAAAACCAGAAAATTCAGTAATAGTGGGGAATTTCAACTGTCCCCATATTGACTGGGTACATGTCACCTCAGGACATGATGCAGAGATAAAATTTCTAGGAGCATCCAGTCGTGGAACCAGGACCAGCTCCATGGTTTTTGCCGTCCCAAGCGGCGGAAAAAAAAAAAAAAGAAGAAGCCGCGATCGCAATTGCGATCGGCGGCCGCTCCACCGTGCTGCTTTCTTCTTCGGCAGGAATTCGGTGGCAGGTGCTTCCCTCTGAGAGGGACCCGCCACCGAATTGCCGCCGAACAGCCCGACGTGCCATCCCTTCCCCTTGGCCACCCCAAGCACCTGCCTGCTGGGCTGGTGCCTGGAGCCGGCCCTGCGTGGAACTCACAAAGGGAGAGGCAATTCCTGATTCAGTCCTAAGTGGCATACAGGATGTGATCTAAGAGGTGAGTATAGCTGAACCACTCAGTAATAGCAACCATAATATAATTAAATTTAACATCCTTGTAGGGGCAAAATACCAAAGAAACCCACCACAGTAGCATTTAACTTCAAAAAGGGGAACTACACAAACATGAGGAGGCTAGTTCAACAGAAATTAAAAGGAGCAGTCACATGAGTGAAATGCCTTCAAGCTGCATGGAAACTTAAAGAACACCATAATAGAGGCTTAAACTATATGTATACCCCAAAATTGAAAAAAACACAGTAAGAGGACCAAAAAAATGCCACCATGGCTAAACAACAGAGTACAAGAAGCAGTTAGTGATAAAAAGACACACTTTAAAAATACGAAGTCAAATACTAGCGAGGAATATAGAAAGGAGCATAAACTCTGGCAAGTCAAGTGTAAAAGTATAATTAGGCAGGCCAAAAAAGAATTTGAAGAGCAACTAGCAAAAGACACAAAAACTAACAGCAAACATTTTTTTAAGTACATCAGAAGCTGAAAGACTGCCGAACCACCAGTGGGGCCCCTGGATGATTTGAGGTGCTAAAGGAGCACACAAGGAAGACAAGGCTGTTGTGGAAAAGGTAAATGAATTGTTTGTATCGGTCTTTACTGCAGAGGACGTGAGGGAGATTCCCACACCTGACCCATTCTTTTTACATGAAAAATATGAGGTGTCAATAGAGGAGGTTTTGGAATAAATTGGTAAATTAAACAGTAATAAGTCACCAGGGCCAGATGGTATTCACACAAGACTTCTGAAGGAATTCAAATGTGAAATAGTAGAATTACTAAGTATGGTATGTAACCTATCACTTAAGTCAGCCGCTGTACCAGATGACTGGAGGGTAGCTAATGTAACATTGATTTTTAAAAGAGGCTCCAGATTAGGGATCTGGAACAGCTTCCATATGAAGAGAGATTTCTAAAACCTGGACTGTTCAGGTTAGAAAAGAGATGACTATGGAGGATAGGTAGAAGTCTATAAAATCATGCATGGTGTGGAGAAAGTGAATAGGGAAGTGTTATTTACCCCTTCACATAACACAAGAACCAGAGGTCACCCAATGAAATTAATAGTCAGCAGGTTAAGACAAATGTAAGGAAGTACTTCTTCACACAACACACAGTCAATCTGTGGCACGCGTTGCCAGGGGATGGTGTAAAAGCCAAAAGTAGAACTGGATTAAAAAAAAAAAGAATTAGATAAGTTCATAGCGGAGAGGTCCATCAATGGCTATTAGCCAAAATGGTCAGGGATGCAACCCCATGCTCTGGGTGGTACACCTCTGACTGCCAGAAGTTGGGACTGGACGACAGAGGATGGATCACTTGATCATTGCCTTGTTCTGTTCATTCCCTCAGAAGCACCTGGCATTGGCCACTGTCAGAAGACAGGACACTGGGCTAGATGGACCATTGGTCTGAGTCAGCACAACCATTCTTTGGTATTTCTTAATCATCTTCTCTCTTACATGGTACAACTAGAATTCTATATTAGTAATAAATAGCAACTTAAAGTATTACTTTAAGTCTGAGTGTAATATAATACCCAATAAACAAGTCCATTAATTATAATTTAAAAAACAGTAAAGTTTTCCTGTCAACATCTCCCCACAAAACACTTCCTTATTTTATTCTGTAAAAGTTATTAAGCCAAATTAACTTTAAGTTGATCATAAACAAATATGGGGCTTGAATTCCTAAATATTTTAAGCTTGGCACAACTGAGCTGATTAGATTTTTGCTGGCTTTGGATTTCCTACAGTGTGAAGACTGTAAGAATAATTTTTTTTTACCCAGAAGAACAATTCAGGTCGTCAGCTACTTACTACATGCTAAAATAAAAAGAGCCATTCCTTGGAAAAATAAGGACATTAAAAACATAAAAATAAAAATGTCAGGGTTTGTAAGAATAATGTCTATTACAGTTCCCAGCGGACTAATGAAAGCTCATTTAGCGACACTTGAAAAGTGCACTGTGACATTAGGAAGTACCATAGTATCTTAATATAGAAACCAAGTAGCAAAGCTTCTCTCAATGGAATAGTTGTAAACTTGATTCTTAAATCTTACTGTGGTACAAGTTTTCAGTAAAGGCTCATGGCCATTCATCTTATGTAAATGGCCCAGAAACTTTGCCACTCATAATTCAATGTCTATAAAAAACAAAAAATAAATCACTCAACTTATCCCAAAGATAAGAAGAGGCAAGGTTTGCTTCTGTGCACACAAACTCACTCCACTGTTCTTGCTTAAGGATTATTTCCAAGGTAACGGCCTCAGATTTCATTAAGCACATTTTCTACATATGCTAATTTTATGCTGCAGGTGACCAAGACTTCTATAGCAATTAAATAATCAGACTAGATTGATATCATTAGGAAACTAATAATACCACTAAGGATTAGTAAATACACATCACATTATGCTCTGCCATCCACCTACCCAGTCTCTCTGCCTCCAGGTCTTTCCTGAGTCTAGCTCTCCTTTTCAGGACAAGTTCTTCACTCAAGGTGCCAAATCCCTCCTGTGTCCCTCTTCAACAAAACTTCCCAGTGTTTGGGAGGGATTGCAGAAATGTGTTTTATGCATCTGGTGGTTGTGATAGAAAGTTCATTGCATATACATGCTGTATCTAGCATTGTTCTGTGAACCAGTGAGGGCCCATATATGGCCAGATCTTTGTGTGGCAGAAAATGTCTACTTACAGATCAAGATGCGTCAAAGAGGTAGTGTTTAGATCCAGATACATACCCAGACATGGTACCACATGAGGTTGGGTTTGGTGTAACGGTTTGAGGTTGGACAGTGCCGAAATCTTACAATATTTTAGCCCCAAATGGTGGAATCTTGGGAGATTCCCTGTCTCTCTAAACTGGATCAAGGAATAGACTCCTTCTGGATCTGACCCTGAACCAATAACCATTGGAGCAGGTTCAGATGCAGGGGTTTAAATTTAAAAGCCACCCCCCCGCAAAGGTCATGATGAGTTCAGCTTTGAGTTTCAAGCTTACGTCGCTACTTACAGCCTTAGGCCTTGATCCTACTGTCCTTCTTCAGACAAAACTCACATTGATTTTTAAATCAATGGAAGTTTTGTCCCAATAAAGACTGCAGGATCAGACCTTTAATTGCTTGCATATAAACTATCTTGTAATTTGTGCCTTGGGGTTATCGGAGTTATAGGTTAATATTCACTAGTTACCATTAGTTTCGGAAAAGAGCATATTACTTAAAACTAAAATTTTACTAAGCATAACTATGGCAAAGTAGCCAAATTCTGCTCTCAGTAACATTGGTATAAATTCAGAGTGTCTCCATAGACTTGAAGGGAGTTACTCTAGATTTACATCATCATAATTGACAACTCATTTTGAACCAGTTTCTAACTTCACCTATGGCAACAAAACTTGGCACAAACAGATGAACACTTTAGGATTGGAGTCACATGCTAACTCTAACTGGAAGTCATTGGATATAGGAATCTAACTGTTTAGAACCCATTGAAAATCACCACATGCATGTACCTATTAAGAGATAAATGCATGAGATTCCTTATTCCCATATTTTATGCAGGGGATCATAACAAAACATGAAGATTGGCACTTATCCATTCCTGACCAAATTCCTGTCAAATCCCATTACCATTTGAATATATCAGAATTTATTCAACCATAATTCAGGAATTATATACTTAGCCTCAAAACACTTAAGAACACGTTTTCCCCCAAACAATCAATGTGGTGCATCAACAACAAAGTTTCTTGGCCCCGTGTCATATATAAGCACCCTACCATGCTTCCCAACAGCTAGAATACCCTTTGAATGTAGGTTATTGCAAACCACCTGGTATTAGCAGCAGATATAAAGTGCCCCAGAACATATTGGCTGTGCATTGGCTCCATTCTTGCCAGTTGCCATGCCCAAAGTATTCCTGAACGTAGTGTTGCACTACTCTATTGAGCCTGCTGGAAAGAGGATAAGGAGGAGGAAGAAAATGTAGGAGAGAGAAAAAATTAGATAGAAGAATGAAAAACAAACAACAAGGCAAAGAGAAAGGAATGAAAGGAAGTCAACAAATCTGAACCCCACCCCCCAAGAAACAGGAAAGAGGGACAAGGCTGGAAGAGAGGAAAGGAAAAAACAGAAACAACTAAAGAGAGAAATAAAAACTTGAGAGAGGAGAGGTAGAGACAGTTGGAGGTGAAGGGGGGACTTTTATTCCTACTGCCCTTGCAAAAAAGCTTAGCAAGGTTTCTCCATGTTAGTGGCCCACATAATTTGGCCTAGGAGAATAATGTAGGTCACCACCACGTAATAGTAAGTTAGCAACAGTGGGTAGCCCACTAGGTCTACTATGCAACGAATCAATCTGTTTACCCTTGTTAACCAAAAAAATGTGGAACAATAATAGAAGGGGTAAGCTACAGCCTGTACTCAGCCATAGAGTCGCTAGCTATTTTCTTTTCCTCACTGATGCTCAGATGACATTTACCTGTCACCCTTCAACATGCAGGAAACGATTAAATGTAATAAACAAATGATCGTTTCTCACACAGGCAACCCCTCATGTCTGCAGTGACGATTTCAGAGGCACCCGCTACGTTTCACCAGACAGACAGCTTTTAAAACACGATTCTTACTTTTAAAAACTGACAAATGAGTTCAGTCACATCCATGTTGTCACAGTTATCGGGGCCTCTGGAGACAAGGTCAAAGAAATAAACCAAATTTCTTTTTTGCTTAATTTGTGTCAATTGATTTCCTATTTTTAATTAATAATTCTAATTATGATGCAGCAAATTTACCCAACAGACACCACTGGTTTAATCAGAGCTTATTGATTGGAAGAGTAGAATGATCCCAATGTTCCTGACAGAATTGATTTCCTGTTGAGAAAGCGTAAAAAAGACCCACGAGCGGGACTGACTCTGTCAGCTAACCAGCCTGATGATCCCTAAGCTATGAGCTGGTGTTCTTCACCTTACAAATAAAAACACAGGCACTAGCTACTGCTTCAGCACTTCAGGAATTGAATCTGGTGCTTTATGGTTCTGATACAACCTAGGGCATTTTCATAATAGCGGCAAGCTGCGGAAAGCAAAGCTAGAAGACATTCATAGAATCATAGAAGATTAGGGTTTGAAGAAACCTCAGGAGGTCAACTAATCAAACTCCCTCCTCAAAGCAGGACCAACCCCAACTAAATCATCCCAGCCAGGGTTTTGTCAAGCCGGGCTTTAAAAACCTCTAAGGATGGAGTTTCCACCATCTCCCTAGGTAACCTATTCCAGTGCTTCATCACCCTCCTAGTGAAATAGTCTTTTCTAATTGCCAACCTAGACCTCCCCCATTGCAACTTGAGACCATTGCTCCTTGTTCTGTCATCTGCCACCACTGAGAACAGCCGAGCTCCATCCTCTTTGGAACCCCTCTTCAGGTAGTTGAAGGCTGCTATCAAATCCCCCCTCACTCTTCTCTTCTGAAGACACTGTCCACCGAAGAAAAGGAAAAATTTAAGAGAGATCAGGAAAAGCTTCCTGACAGTGACCTCTGCAGCCTAGTCTGAATTAAGGCCCTGATTCACCAAAGAGCCCCTGTTCAGGACAGCATTTAAGCACATGCTTAAAGTTAAGCACACATTTAAGTTGCATTGAAGTAAGTGGGATTTAAGCATATGCTTAAGTGCTTTTCTAAACCAGGGTCTAGCATCCTCCCGACCCCATTGGTACAACCGATATAGCTTCCCTGTGACAGCAATGGTTGGAGCACTTCCATAAGCTGTATGCATGTCTGCAATCAGATCAGAACTCTGTGCCTACCCCAGCGAGAAGGAGGGCATGCCATGTTAACCACTGCCTGCATGCAGTGGGGAGATGCAGAGGTACATTTCCCAGGAGCAAAGGGAAACTTGGGCCAGAACATCCCTGGTGACAGCCTTTAACAAGTGTTCCTCCCTCTTCCCCCAGCTCTAAAAGCCAATGAGGAGTGGCAGCTGACCATCTCCACGCCCTTCCCCACACAAGGGACCCAGCACTGTGATCATCACTAGCCTGGTGTTCGGGGCAAAGGGCTGGGATTGTGAAAAGTTATTGTGCACAGGAGCAAATGGAAAAGGCTCAGTCTGTCCATTCTTTGCATAACACTGCAGGGCGAGTTTCACTCTAGTGATAGGAAACTTGCCCAATCTTCCACTTTTCACAATTCTCTACATTACCGTCCAAGCAGCCTCAGCATACCGCTTGTACGACAGAGCTCAAATCGCTAATATTAAAGAAAATACAGTGGTTAATGCATACGAAACATCCTTTATTTCTGCTTACTCCATCCATGATGTGTCAGTAATAAACATGTGATTTGTATTAAATCAGTTTTGGCTAAAAATACTTGGAACAGTAAACTGATAGATAATTACAGTAACAGTTATTTATTTCCTGCCAAACCTGTAGTGAGGCCTGCCTGCCTGCAGAGTTATGTCTTTTTAAGCATAAAAAGATAAGCAGTGCACAGCATACGTTTTGAATAATGAGAAAGATTTCCTATGGCAGGGTATTTGAGAGGGGGAAACAGAGTGTGATTTGTTCCAAACCATATCTATTTATGTAAAATGGGATTTTAATTGGCGCTACTTATCCCACTGATATAAACTAGGCAATGAAAAATGATTGATGCACTCTGGTAATTATTGTTATACCACCTCACAAACCACAACAAAAAATTCTTTCATGTACATAATGGCTGTTTAAATTTTAATAAGATACTGAAATGTATTTTCGATTGCAACACATTAGTGCTACTTTTGGGGCAATTCCTATATTTAAAATTAAATATATATTTAATTGAAAAAAAAGCAGAATATACATGGAACGTTGTATGCTTTTATTTAAGCAATAAATCAATCTATTTTGCAAATATACAAGGAAGAAAAAGAAAGTGTTAACGGGTTACTTTTGCTGTAAGGGAGCACAGACATGATATAGCATAAACTCGTCTCCCAGAGTACAAATGGTGGCAATAAGTATTGTGCCACAAACACATAAGATGACTTTGTAGTCACTACTGCTTCTTCTTTATTTCTATCTAACAGCAAAGGTTAAGAGTGCAAAAACATTTTCTGTTCATTATTATAGAGAATGAATAGCAATATAAATTCGTAATAATTGTTATACCTAAGGGGGAAGTAAAGCAGTTCTGCTCATTTACATGGAATGGAGGCTGGCCACTAAAGCCATTCTTCACTTCTTCCCCAGCTGCAGAATGACGCCCCACTAGAATGTAAAATTGTGCTTGGTCTCCCTGTCTCGTCCACATTGGACTTTCCAGAAAACTAAACAGCCAATAAAGCTTGAAGACACCATTACAGAGTATGAGATCTGAAGGATGAAGAGCAGCCAAAGGCAATGGCCCCATCATAACCAAGTCTCTTAAACATGGAAGAGAATTCAGAAAATAGTCCAGCCATAGCATCTACTCATGTATCATTTTTCACCAAAGAAATGTCTTGGCTATGTACAACTGTCTCAAAAAAAGGTGTCCAAAAGTTGCCTGTAACAGAAAACTGAATCAAATAAAAGACCCAGAGCAATCAAGACTCTCTCGGGTTATAATCTCATTTGCGCATTAAAGGTATTTCAGTCAATAGACTGTCATACCCTAGCTAAGAGTTATATTGTAAACAATCTTTCCACAGTCATACTAAGTTTCATAGCAGATACCCTACAAGGTCAGACTGTGGAACCATTACTCTTTATTAGGGTGATTGATCATACCATAAATTTAGCAAAATCAAATTTTACCTTGGTGTCTCCTATAAAGTCAAAAAAAGACACAAATCATGTGTACCGCTGATTTGAGCAATCTAATGAGATCAAATTACAAGAAAAGTATTGACCTACTACGCATATTCTCATAAGGCACAACACTGCTGTCGTTGAAATGAATTGCAAAGTCCTCATTGTCGTCAATTGGACTGTGGGGAGAGTATCCTGGGTTCAGGTTTATAGAAGTCATTCATATATTTTCTCAGTGGTGATTGGTGGGGGTTAGCACCTCTTGAGTTTGGCTGTGTGATTTGGACTCAAAACAAAAGGGAAAGGGAAATTATGCCAAATCTCCCATGTTTCACCTGGTTGCACGTCAAAGTGTGAGGAGATTTCTTTCATTTCCACCTGAAACCATACACCACTCCAGACTTGCTCCAAACCCAGTTTGGACCCCTTACAAACTAGGCCTGGGCATTCCAGCGTACAAGTGGGACTAAAGCAATGCACAGAGGTCTGTGCTAGTTGATAAACCTCTCAGTGAACCTGGATCAACCACTGGAAATTGGAAGAAAACCTCAAACCAGCTCATCTGGTTTCAGGTTTTTTTTTTTTTTTATTGTGAATCACTTGCAGAATGGAATAGTAAGGAGGACTGGTCTCACTGACCAGAGGAACATATTGCATTGCAGGCTCCAGAACGGAACATAACTATGTTGCTTCTGAGTTCCTCTCCATTATAAATACAACATTAAAGAACCATGCATATCATCCTATGCATTTTTTTAAAAATCCCCACTAACAGTAAGGATAGAACTCTGAAAATTATTCATCTTCCTAATTCTACATTAACCTCCATAATTCTACTTCATTTAGTCCTACGGGTTGGAAAAAAATGTCACTCCAAAAGCATAATATATCAACAAATTGTTAAATATGGATCAAAGGCATTTTTTCTCAAAAATCCCTGATTTGATCAATTCCAGATATGTCTCTCTTGTACTCTGGTAATCACCTGGATACAGATTTAGCAACAAACTCTAATTATAGGGATGTTAAGCAATGATTCTGAAAAGCGAGAGTTATGCTAAGGAGGGATTCATAAGTAGAAGCCAGTGTGCTCAATCAATTAAATTATCGTAAGAGAAAAAGAATCCAATGAAGGAAGGGAATTCATAAGTGAGGCTGATCATTAGTACAATTGAACAGTCACCTCGGGTGTAGTCTGTGGCCATGTTCCAAATGTAGATTGATGGATGGATTTTGTTCGGCTGAGCGCGGCCCATTTTGAATTGCTGATAAATCTCAGAATGTTACAAGCTAAGAGGAAAGGCAACCTCTGTAGCACCCTCCTGGCTACCCAGACTTGGGGTTCCTTGCTGTTCCAAGGAAAGTTACTTCTCCAGTGTCTCCAGCAGCAGTTGTGCAGTGTTGGTTGGAACACTATGTAGCTGCCCACAATAACTGGAAGTGGAATGGGAGGTTAGTAAGCCTGGGAAGATTTGTGATTTGTTGTATGACCCAAAGATGTTTAACATCCCCAGAACTGGTGTCTTTCCAAATGACAGATTTGTGTCAGTCAGCCACGGAGAAGAGGGATGGCCACTGGGCCAAAGTGGACTCCAAAGGTGAGGAGGAGAAATCCCCACTAGCCTCTTTGGCAATGGTATGATGGAAAGAGCCAACAATTTGATGCCCAACCTGATGGGGTACTGCCTCCCTCCTCACTGACTGTTTGGCAGGCTTCCTGCTTCTGATATACTTAAAAATATTAGGGAAAACATTCTAACTATAAGGATAGTTAAGTTCTGAAACCGGCTTCCAAGGGAGGTTCTGGAATCCCCGTCGTTTTTAAGAAGAGGTTAGGCAAACACCTGCCAGGGATAGTTTAGGTGTACTTGGTCCTGCTTCAGTGCAAGGGGCTGGACTACATGACCTCTCAAGGTCTCTTCCAGCCCTACACTTCAATGAGGCTATGGGGGTACCTGCATTAAGAGCCTGACCAAAGCCCACTGAAATCAATGGGAGTCTTTTCATTGATTTTAATAGGCTTTGGATTAAACCCTAAGAGCAGTATTGAGTCCGGTCAGATACATGTTGTGTCTGTATCTCTGCTGACCTGGGCCATAGAAGAACTGCTGTCCTGGTGATGAAATGTTCTGTCTCCCATTACCAGTGCCCGCAGCCAGCAAGTTATAGATTCATTGAGTTTAAGGTCAGAAGTGACAGTCAGATCATCTAGTCTGGTCTCTTGTATGACACAGGCCATTACATTTCAGCCAGTTACTTCTGTACTCAGCCTAACAGCTTGTGTTTGGTTACAGCACATCTTCCAGGAAGGCATCCAGTCTTGATTTGAAGACTTCAAGAGAAGGAGAATCCACCACTAACCTGTGGAGCAAACTACCAAAGGAAAGCACCCTCACTGTTAAAAATACGTGCCTGATTTCTAATTTGAATTTTTCTGGCTTCAGCTTCCAGCCTTTGGTTCTTGTAACGCATTCCTCTCATAGATTAAAGAGCCCATTAGTTCCGAGTATTCACTCCCCTTAAAGGTACCTATACATTGTAAGCAAATCACCTCTCAATCTTCTTTTTGATAAACTAAAAGGATTGAGCTCTCTAAGTTTCTCAGTGTAAGGCATTTTCTCCAGCTCTCAAATCATTTTTGCATCTTTTCTCTGCACCCTCTCTAAGTTTTCAACATCTATTTGAAAACATGGACATCAGAGCTAGATGCAGTAGTCCACCATCACTCACACCAGCACCATACACAGAGATAAAATGACCTCCCTGCTCCTACCCACTACTCCCCTGTTTATAGAGCCAAAGATTGCATTCATCCTTTTTGCCACAGCATCACACTGGCAGCTCACACTGTCCACTATGATTCCAGATCCTTTTCAGAGTCGTGTTTTCCAGGATACAGCCTCCCCATTTTGTAGGTACGGCCTGTATTTCTTGTAGATGTATTAAAACATATTTCGTTTAAATGGGCACAGCTTATCAAGTGATCCAGATCACCTTCCATGACTGCCTTGTCATCATTCCTTGCCAATCTTTGTATCATCCGCAGTGATTTTATATTTATTTCCAGGTCATTGATGAAAATGTTGAATAGCATTAGATCTAATACCAATCCCCACAGAACCCCACTAGAAACACTTCAGTACAATGATGATTGCCCACTTTTTGAATTAGCATCAGTTAAATATATTAAGAACTGGCTTTATAAATATTGTACAGTTGCTAATTTTTTTTTTATTTAGAATGTTGTGCCGTACTAAGTCAAACGCCTTACAAAAGTAAGTATATTACATCTACGTGGTTACCTTTATCACCTAAACGTGTAATCTCCTCACATGATGAAATCAGGATTGTTTGACAAGACCTATTTTCCATATAATCATGTTGACTGGAATTAATTATTTTCCTATCCTTTATCAACTGAATCCCACATCAGCCCCCTAAATAATAATTTCTGGAGGAAAATTGCACGTACCCAGGACTGTGAAAAACACATGCAAGAAAAAGTTATTTAAATGATTGAGACAGGGACTTTTCAGTTTGGAAAAGAGATGGCATATGATTGAGGTCTATAAAATCATGACAGGTGTGGAGAAAGTAAATAAGGAAGTGTTATTTACTCCTTCTCATATCACAAGAACTAGGGGGTCACCCAATGAAATTAATAGGCAGCAGGTTTTAAGACAAACAAAAGGAAGTATTTCTTCACACAATGCACAGTCAACCTGTGGAACTCCTTGCCATAGGATGTTGTGAAGGCCAAGACTATAACAGGGCTCAAAAAGAACTAGATAAAATCATGGAGGATTGGTCCATCAATGGCTATTAGCCAGGATGGGCAAGCAGGTGTCCCTAGCCTCTGTTTGCCAGAAGCTTGGAATGGGCGATGGGAGATGGATCACTTGATGATTCCCTGTTCTGTTCATTCCCTTTAGGGCACCTGGCATTGACAACTGTCGGAAGACAGGATATTGGGCTAGATGGACCTTTGGTCTGACCGAGTATGGCCGCTCTTATGTTCTCATGAGAGACATACCCAGGAAAAAGAAGAACAGGAGTACTTGTGGCACCTTAGAGACTAACAAATTTAAGGTGCCACAAGTACTCCTGTTCTTCTTTTTGCGGATACAGACTAACACGGCTGCTACTCTGATACCCAGGAAGAAGAGAAAGGCAGAGGAGACAGACTGCAGCTATGGGAGCACCCAGAGCAGAGACCTTGGTGCTGGGCTGAAGCATCAGGTCAGTATGTGGGGGTTGGGAGGAGGAGTATATGAGTCATCCCACAAAGTCTCAAGCACAAATCAGACATTAATAGTGAATTGCTCACATGAGGCCTTAAGACAGGCAGGGATTGATTTCCACCTGCACACTAGCACCAACGCCTATGGCTTTGCAGAACAGAAGCTGTGAGGGCCGTGGATGGCTCTTTCGCCTTTTGGATGGACAGATAATTAAGAATGTAGGTCTCACTGATGTGTTCCATTATGCATGGCCTTACAATCCCAGCTCATTTTCATTCTAGGCTCGTTTCACAAAGGAAGATGTCTAATTTAAGATGTAAATTATTTAAATTCATTTTTAATGTTTACTATTCTTGAAATGGCAACGGAAAAGCAATAGAATGTGGAACATAATCGGGCTGTTAAACTGTTCATGTATTTTCTTCCTGTATAATTTGTTTCTGGTTTTATTTAGTTTAGAATATTATGGCAGACTTCACATACAAACACTGTGGGCCAAAATTCAGCCCATCTGTTAGCAGATACAAGCTGCATGCTGAAATGTGAAGACTACAGTTGTGTATACCTTGTTTTTCCAGAGAGTCATATAAAAATATCCTGGGCAACGTATGTATATTTTACATACCATGAACGAGACAAGTCTTTAAAATAATAACATACATATACAGTGCATGTAGGTATATCACATAAACAAAGCCATTGGTATAGAAAGAGACAGACAGATTGAGCATTATAGTGAGAATCTATTGCCTAGAGGCTGGACTAGTCATTGACACTGAAGTCAGAGGCCTGATTTCCAGACTCTGGATAGACACGTTCTTGCAAATGTAATGCTTTGACTCTGGTAGGCAACTGAACCCTGGACCTCTGGATCTATACGTGTGAACCTCTACTACGTCAGCTAAGAGACTCCGCTCACAGGCTCTACAGACTCATAAACGTGTACATGGTACAGCCATCAGAGGACGATAGAGAGCCCCACTATGTGAGCATGGGTCTTTTACTTTCGGATTGATTTCACGGGGACATTGCCAGACAAATATCTCTTTGATTGTGTGTGTTGATTTATAGATGCCATGACCCGAAGGGACCACTGTGATCATCTAGCCTGACTTCCTCTATAACACAGGCCACAGAACTTCCCAAAAATAATTCCCAGAGGAAATCTTTTAGAAAAAAATCCAGTCTTGAGTTATAGATTGCCCTTGATGGAGAATCCACCACAACCCTTGGTAAATTTTTCCAGTGGTTAGTTACGTTCATTGTTAAAAACGTATGCCTTATTTCCAGTCCGAATTTGTCTAGCTTGTGTGAAATCCAGAATTAATCCCAGGGTTTCTGGCTGTTATGCGACCCCTATGGATTTATCATGCATTTCTGACCCCACTGAGGGCAAAAACTAGTCCACAGCCTATAAATATATCACCTAACTTCTTATTATGTAAATTCCAACTACATCACAACTTTGTTTCTGAACGTGTCCAGATTTCATAAGGGAAATATCAGTATTCCAAAGATAGGTTCATTACACTAGCAACAGTGTCATTGAGGGAGATTCTGCTCTCGATTAGCCAAGCATAACTGAGAGCAGAATCAGGCCCTGGCCTGCCTTTTTTTGCTGTGTAATATTGCTGGCATTGATCCTAGATCAGAGCAAAAAACAAGTGTCTGACTTTAATCAGTCAATGTTACTTGGCAATGGAAAAAGTCTTTATGCATACATATATATATTTGTCCTAGCAATGAAAGAGTATTGGAATTTATCTCCAGGAGATAAGGGAATACCTTTTCACTCATGCATAGCTAATAAGGGAATCACTATTGTGTGCAAGCACAGTAAATACCAAATCCTTGGTCTGGTTATTATTACCAACTCCATTTTTACAACTTCCCATTTTTAAAAATGTCGCTTAATTGATTTTGTAAATATATTTTCCACTGGCATTTAAATGCCCATGCAGTGTGAATACGCATACATGCATGAAAAAAAATAAACCAAGGTTACAATAGTAGCAAATACAGGTCCATTGTAAATACTGTTTTAACAGAGTTTAGTCAAAAGAAAGTCCCATGCTTTCATAAGACCACTTTCAACAAGATCAGATTAATTACTGGTGTAAGTGGGTGCAGTTCTGCTGTTGTCATTCCACTTATACCAGATTTGGTCCCAGTGTGTTAATTACACACATCATCGTTCCATTACCACTTAGCCTCAGTACCTGTTACTGCGAGCCACCCACACATAAGGGGAAACAGCGTAAAAAAACAGTAACCACCAGATTCACCAGTACACATCAGTTGCTTTACATTGCCTTGGTGACGCAAAGCAGCTGTGAACCCTGCTTAGCTGGCTGGATTTGTTTTGCCACAGCAGCGCAAAGCAACTGGAGTGAGCCTGTGAATCTATCCCTAGTTTGGGATCGTTAGTCAAGTCCTTGAAAATAATAATGCAATCTTTGTAATAATATCTTCCACTCATACAGTGCCTTTCATGCCAAAGGCTTCCAAGGCATTAGATAAACTAATACACAGACAACACAAAGATCTTTTTAACCGCTGGGGTAAGACACAGCAACTGTTGGGTGGCGAGAAACACTGCAGAACAGAATACAGCAGCAAGCAAAAACTGCTCTATGCAATGGAAACTGAATGAGAGCCGGTTTCACTAGGGCTCTGAGTAAAGAATTAGTAAAAACTGAGCGAGGACCTCAAGGTTTGTCCTACATAATTACCCAAGTTGAAATTTGGCCGGGATATGCAGTTAACAGCTCTAGTCTAATGAAAAGTGTCATGGGATCTTTAATGACCTCAAGGGGTCAGGACATCAATTTTATCTCTCAGCAACACCACGCTGGGAAAGAATGCAGGCACTAAATCATCAACCCCATTTCATGCAGCATCTGGCTGGCCCTTCGGAGGCTTCTCGAACAACCCTGCCTGAGCTTGCTCAGCTTGTGATGCCGGACAGGATCGCAGCTCAAGATATGGAGGGGAAAAATACGGACCATAAATCACATCCATCAATTGCCTAAAACACAGGAGTGTAAAAGAGTCAACTGAGTTAAAAACAACAAAGGACCAAATCCTGAAAGGTGCGGAGCACCAGCTGAAGGTAGACAACTCCCATTGGCTTGGAGCACAATTGCAGGTGCTCAGCATCTGTCAGGATCGGGCTCCAAAGGAACATGGTCAGTCAGGGCACATGTAGGAGAAAAACCATGCACAGGGAACAATTTGGACCAAAACACCCTAATTCCCCCCCACATACCCGACCGCCCCCAAAATTAGACACTTGATATTTTGAAACCACTCACTGTTGTAGCTGCGGTTTCCACTAGGCTCTGCCGGCGTGATGCTGTGCTCAACCAGACCTCCAGAGGTGGCCATTCCTGACAGTGAACGGGAAAAGAAAGGGGAGCAGGGAGGAAGAGCGGACATGGGAGAGCAAAAGATGGTAAAAGAAGGGAAAGGTGCATCTGTCACTGAACTCTATCACCTTCATTTTTCACATACACTGAGAATACTTGGGGCAGACCCAAAGCCCACTGATGTCAGTGGGAGAACTGCTATTGGCTTTAAACAGGCTTCATTTCAGGTCCTGCGAGAGTAAAGCAGGATAATAAAAAATAATAGTTAAGCAGCCTTTTCATGCAAACACAGGCTGTCTAAGGGCTCTGATGAAACCAGCCCAAGGAGGAGTTTCTTTGTATCCCATGTTTGCATTGTGGTTATACAGAAAGATGGTTTGAAAAAAAAATTTCCCAGTGGAAATTTCAATTTAAAACGATGGGAAAAAATCATCAAAAATTTCCATGGAAAATTTCTACTTTTTGTCAAAAAAAAAAAAAAAAAATATTTTTTTTTTTTTGGTTTTTGAGCTAAAAGTTTTTGATTTTTGATAAAAAGCCAAAAGTTTCTGAAGCAAGAAGAAACTTTCCACAAATTTTTTCATGTAACTGAAAATTCACTTTCCCACTGAAAAACAGTTGTGATGGAATTTTTTTTTAACAGCCCTAGTAATAGGATTCTCAGAAAAAGTACGGACCATGAAAAGGGTCAGATTCTGCACTAATTTTATACTGTACAAGCTGACTGAGCTGTATGGCAAGATGTAAAGGCCACATGGAATTTCATCAAGGTAGTGTTTGTTTACAATCCATACCAGTCTTAGGTGTCAACATGATGCCACATGGCTATTAACGAGACTGCAAATCATATCAACAGTCATGTGGAAAGAGACTGCAAACAGAAAAACAAAAGGGAGCGTTTAATTAACTTGCAGGCTTAAAAATAATCACAGAGGCTAGAGGTTTTTTGTTTTGGAAAAATCCAGTCCGCTGTGCTGTAGAGCTTCTAAAAACCACAGGGGTGATAAATTCAAGTAAGCATCCAAGATGCAATTCACTCCAGTGCAGAGCCAGCACAAAACCAATGATAGCACTTAACTTCTACTTAAGCCCAACATCGAGGGCTTAAGTGGCACCTAAGTGGTGTGCTACTGTTATTATAATTTAATATTCATACTGTGGTTATAATAATACCTAACTGTTCATCAATAGATATCAAAGTGCTTTACCAAAGAGGTCAGTATCATTATCCCCATTTGACAGATAAGGAAACAGAGGCACATAGTTGAAGTGAATTACCCAGCAAGCTAGTGGCAAAACCAGAAATAGAACCCAGGTCTCCTGAGTCCCAAGGAAGTGCTCTAGCTACTAGGGCACACTGGCGGTGCCTGCCAATTGTGCTCGATGCTGTACAAACATTAGTAACTGACAGCCCCTCCCCCAAAGGGCTCGCAATCTAAAACAGGCCTGGTGCAGGCTCTCTGCACAGAGGGAAATTTCACTCAAGATGAATTCATTCATGCCTTTTACTTTCCTTTCACTCAAACCTGATTTAATTAAGGGGAGGTATACATTTTTGTATGGGTGACAAATACTCATTTTATTTTTCTCCTGGAGAACAATCCTTTCTTCATTCTCTTCTTTCTGAAGCATTCACTGTGCAACATCTTTCCTCCTTCACTGGAGTTAGAGGGTGAGGTACAGGAGCTAAAGGCCCAGAGTTGCCATTGCATGCAGAACTGCCACCAAAGGCACCTGGAAGACCCACAGTACTAAGGATCATGCATGATGAATCTAGGTCCGACTACTGTTCTATCCAAAGAACTCAACGGCTTCCTTGCTGACAATTTTATACCTTCTAGTGCTAGAAATTTAGCAATTAGTGAAACATGGAAATGAATGAGAATGATCAGCAGCAGATACCATTAGATAACAATGCACCCACAACTCATTACATTACTTTGAGAATGTAGGGTGTGCCACAATCTATAGGAATATTTAAAGAGCTCATTACCAAACTGCTTGAAGAAAAGAAAAATCTAACTCTGGCCACAATGGATACTATATTTTCACATCTCTGCACAAGCATGCAGTAAAACTGAGTAAACAGAAGGTGCATGTAAGAGTGATTCAAATACATATTCAGACTAGATCACGTCTGGACAAATGCAGGTGCTTAAGGGGGGGACAGAAAGGGTACAGGGATCCTATCTTATGCCAACATGCGGGAGATGGGCAGAGTCTTGGGCACTACTCTCTGCCAGTATCCTCTCGAGTGCAGGCTACTTCTAAGAGGGTGGTGAAGGGACAGCTAAATCCACAGAGGTGAGTAAATGCTTTCCTTCCAGGGATTTCTACTGCAGGGTTACAACCCTCCATCATCAAGATCCAGCCTTCTTGGAGATGTGACTGAATCAGTGTATTGGGATCCTGCTTTCACAATGAACACACATGATCGTTGCTACGCTGATGATAATCAACCTATCTTGCTGCAGCAGCAGATTATTATAGTTGTCACCATTGTTTACTTTTATCCTGTCTGTTGGATATTAGTCAATGGGGGGCCTGCTACCCGGCTTTGGAATATTGTTCTTGCTCTGACACAGTTATATCACTACTGCCGGTGTTGCTACGAATATGGATTCCGTTCTTGAGACAGATATTCCTCCCAGCATGATATAACATCTGTAGCTGGAGCATCTTTCTGTCACCTAAGAAATTGTTGCAATACTTGTATGACAGGTACTATATAAATCTATATTTTATTGTAAATATCTCCATATAGATGTCTTTATCTAATACTGAGGCAGTAATCCATGCTCTGCTCCGTTATTATCCAGGGTCCCAGATATATGACTTGTACAGAATGCTGAGGACAAAGTTCTTAGTGACTCTAGGGATCTTAAAATTGCCTTTTTAAAATGCAAAGGCCTTCCTCAGCTCAGCCTGGTTGTCTCCGTGACATTCCCATGCCCTGTATTATGAATCTTGTCTGCAGGTCAAATAAAGCTGGCTTTTTAGTCTTCCCTGACTAACAGTGATTAAACTTCGGGGTTAAAGCTTTAGTTGTTATGTCCCTTGGATTTCAAGTTCCCTTCTTGCACTTGTTAGGAATACAGGCTGTCAAATCAAAGATCAAATTGGTCTAGTCCATTTCATTCCAGCCTACTTGAATTGAGGACTATATTACAAGCCTGATTTTCTTAAACATATGTGCACCCCAAAACATCCTTGCCTATTTTTTAATATTCCCAGATGGCTATTTATGCATCTAATTGTCCATGATTCCATAATCATGGTAAATGCACGTACAAATTAGAAACACAACGGCACATACCTTTCTGGGCATGCAATATTCAAACGCAGGCTCTAGATGTACTACAGTACTATGTATTGTCAAGCAGCTTGCTGCACACAGCAAGAAAGCTTCAAAGATGTAGTTAGCTGTTGGGTTTTTTTCTTTTGCAAACTGCCTGCTCAGAGGTCAAACTCAAATGAAGGCATTGGCTCACAAACAAACGAGATTCAGCCACGTGATGGGAACCGTCGCAACAGGAGCTAACACAGATCCTGATTCTGCGGTCCTTGCACATTCAGAATTCCCAAGCGCTCCCATTCTACTGTCCAAGCGGCCAGGAGACAAATGTTATGACACCATTTAAAAATCATTCTTGGGCTTGCGGTTGACGTGAGACTGGGTTACCATGAGAAACCTATAAGCATTCAGACAGATCAAGTGACGCAGGCAAAATAGACTGAAAGGAGCCTGTTTTTTCATGACCGATAAAACAGAACAGAAGCTTAAGCTTTGGCTTCTGATGCCAAGACTGGCAAAGCATTTCAGAGTCTGACGTTTATTTATCATGTCAACTCAGCATGCCATTTCCAGAGTTCACAATGTACACACCAAACGTACGCATAAAATACAGCTTCCTAAAATGATGTTTGCTAGGGGAAGATACAACACAAATAAAGATCCACTTAGTAAACATGTATCCGTGGTGCACAGCTGCCTAAACAAGGAAAAAATACTGAGTGGTTTGCTTTCCACATACTATTTTGTCTCACATGAAGTTATTACACATTAGGGTCCCATGCAATCCTTACTCAGGCAAAAATCCCTACTGAGTTCAATGGGGAGAGTTGCCTGTCTAATGATTACAGGATCAGGACCAGGGTTTCAGTTTGGGGGCAGACTGTGACCCTTGCCATATGACCGGGCAGTGGTATACGGGGCACAACGGACCCCCTAACTCCCCTTGTGTTCACTACCTGGAATGCTCATCACAGGGGGAGGGGGAGAGCAGCCTCTATGGGGGATGCTTTTCCCGTCCCATTCAGGTGGCAAGGAGTGAGCTAAACACAGCCTTCATCCTTCTAATGAATTGGCCAGCACAACTGAGCTGACACAGCAACCTGAGCCAAGTATGGGGCTGGTGCAGATTAACTCCCTCCACCACACGAGCCCCAGAGCAGCTCACCTTCCAACTCCCTTTTCTCAGGGCCGGTAGCAGTCACCATCCGGCCCTGTGCTAGTAAGTCATTTTTTATAATAGAATAAAATCAGTTTCCATAATATTCTGAAGCTGCTGCTTTGATTATTTAAACTCTCCATAAATAATATTAAAATATTTACAGTATTCAATAAGTCGATTGGCTTATACATGCTTTGTAATTACTTCTCCACTTGTGTTCTCTCTTTGTCATGGCCACTGTGAACGCTGATATAAAATCACATGCCACACTGGAAAGTATTACACATTGCACTGACTCGAGATGTGACATTTTAAACAGCTTGTATCATTTTAATGTTTGTATTGCAAATTTCATTCTGAAAAACAATTCTCCCCCTAACGCACAGAATTAAGTAAAGATGTTCAACACAGCTACCAACAGGCAATGTTTAAACATCAGAGATGATCTCTTTCCAGAGTTTACAATAATGAGAGGCAGAGTCTGCAAAATTCGGAGGCCCTAATTCAGTAAAAAGGACCTAAGCACTCACCTAACTTGAAGCATAGAGATAATCTCATTGACTTCAGTTGGGCTACCCATGAGTTTAAAAGTACCTTGCTGATCTAGGGCCTGAATTCCTAAAACTCCACTGACATCCACAAGAACCAAGGGCACTCAGCACTTTGCAAATTCAGGATTTGATCCAGAAACGGGCTGAATATACCAATTACAATCCACCAGAGCACTTAATGTGCTTTTGTCCATGAGTAGTCCCATCCAAACCCGGCACCTAGCAGCACCCAGCCCTCAGGCTCTCAAGCTGGGGTTTGGAGAGCTGCATATAATGTATATTGCAGAAGAGGCGCAGAACAGACATTATTAATAATTATTATTATTTGTATTACCATGGCACATAGGAGTCCTAGTCATGGATCAGAACCCCATAGCGCTATGATAGGTAAGGTGAGGACAGGCTGAGAATGGACCAATAATTTATGCGTGATGTGATACAGAAGGGAAGCCAGTGAAAGGATGACAATGTCAAAGTGATAGTCTAGGAAAATGCTTCTGCAAAGATCATTCAGAGCAGACATGCACAAGACAAGGTTGTATTTGTCAAGGCCAGAGACAAGGAAGTTGCCGTAATCAAGATGCGACATGATGAGAGTTTTAGCTGCATAGATGGCTAGGAAAGGCCATACATTAGACACTGTGCAGAAAGAATCAGCAAGATTTAGAGATAGCCTGAAGGTGAGGACCTAGAGAGAGGTCCAGGTCAAAGATGACACCCAGGTTACGGGGCTGAACAACAGGCAGGATGGTGGTGGTGTTTACAGCAGTTGAGATAGGAGGTAGCAGGGAACACTTGGGGCGGGGGGAGGTGTTATGATCTCTATTTCTCCATGCTGAGCTTGAGTTGATGGCTCATTAGATGTCAGAGACAAGACGAAATTTTAATATGGACAGAAGGAGACAAATCTGGAGTAGACAGGTAGATCTGTGAGCCATCAGCATAGAGATGGTAGCTGAATGTGTGTTTGTGAATTAGATTACCAAGAGAGAAGGTGTAGAGGGAAAAGAGAAGGGGACAAGGACAGAGTCCTGCAAAACCCACACACAATGTTGGAGAGGGGACGAGGAAGACCCTCCAAAGGACACACTAGAGGAGTGACAAGAGAGGTAGGCAGAGAACCAGGAGAGGACAGAGCCAAGAGAGGACACGATTCCAAGAAGGGCATTGTCAGCTTTGTTAAGGGCCGATGACAGGTCAAGGAGGAGGAGGATGGAGTAAAGGTTCCGAGCTTTGGCTAGAACGAGCTCACTAGAAGACCTCGGTGAGAGCCAGGGCCGGCTCTGGCTTTTTGGCCACCCCAAGCAAAAAAAAAAAAAAAAAACGGGCGGCCAGAATGGCAAAGCAAAAAAAACAACAACCTGCGGCGCGGCCGGAGCACGAGTGCAGGGAGACCGGCTGGGGGCGGGGGAGGGGGAGGGAGCGGGCGGGAGAGAGAGAGAAGGGGGCGGCCAGGGCTACAGCAGGGGCACTGCCACGCGGCCCCTCCCACTGCGCCGCCTCCTGCCGCCTGCCGCGAGGGCTCCGCTCCGGTCGGCGGGGAGGGAAGGAAGAGAACTGCCCTGCAGGGCGCTCTGGTTCTCCGCGCCACCGCCCCCTACAGGGCGGCCGGTGCGGAACAAGAACAAAAAAAAAAGCGGCCGTGCCGCCCTAGGATTGGGCAGAATGCCGCCTCAAACAGTCTGCCGCCCCAAGCACCAGCTTGCTCAGCCGGTGCCTGGAGCCGGCCCTGGTGAGAGCAGCTCCAGTGGAGTTCAAGGGACAGAAGCCAGAGTGGAGATGGGGCACGGTGGAGTTGAAGGAGAGGAACTCCAGACAGAGATTGTAGACAGAGCATTCAACGAGACAGAGAGCACCATTCAAATTCATGTCTGGGGAAAAAAGACCATGATGTTTTTTGAACTTAAAAGCCCTCTTAGGCAGAAAAGACAAGAAAGGGGAGCACTGCTGACAAGAGCAAATAAAGTAACGTGAAGGGCACCAGCTGCCTCCATTTTAGCAAAAAGGCTCTTTTGAAAGGACTATAGAGTAGAAATAAGGGTCAGTAAAAGGAAGTGACATGAAAGCCAATAAAGCTAAACCCTGGCAAAATGGAAGAGTGTCGCTTATTTCACTCTACGGTATGCGCATATGATTAGAGTCTTCATTACACATTAATAGCCCTCAGGAAGCCTGGAATTATCATTCATTAAATACAGAAAGTCTATTTTATATTACACACAAACACACACACTCATACATGTGTGGCTGTATATAAATACATATCTGTAACATGCATATGGGCATACAATACATCCAAACACACATAGATAGTTTTTAATACCGTATCAATCCATTCACATCCACGTATGTGCACTCAGATATATTTACTGCTCATGGGCCCAATCTACCGCTCACTGAAGTCAATACAAATGTTTCCATTGATTTCAGCAGGTGTTAGATCATGTCCTTACATCCTAATTCAGGAAAGGACCAAAGCACATTCTGAACTCCACCTCTTAAGTATATGATTAAGTGCTTTTCTGAATCTGGGGCTAAATGACAACATATTAAGGAGGCATCAGTAGTGTTTAAGTCAACAAGGGATTTAAGCGTGTGCTTAAAGTTATGCACACGTTTAGGTGTTTTGCTGAATGCAGGCCAGAGGCTGTGTATGTTTTAGGCCAAAGTGAAAATCCTCATTCTAAAATCAAGACATCAGTATTGGAAACCACTCAGATTTTCATTAACCAAATAAAAGGAGAAGCCGACATTTAAAGTAACCTTCGGACACATTCATTACAGAATAACCGAAAGGTGAAACTGACTGACAACTGTATTCGTTCATTTAAACACCACAGTACCCATCGCCTCTGGCCCAAATCCTGAAATCAGAACCTAAGTGTACCTCTGTGTCCATGCAAATCACTATTGCAGGCTGGCGTTTTCTGACATAAGTGAGGAGCCTCATGGCAAGGCTAACAGAAGGTATCTGAAATTCTTCTTCATAAAGACCCAGACGAATGTTTTTATTATCTGAAATGCTCACCTAACTCACCAAAATTATTAATTTTTATTTGAACTACATATCATGGTTTTATTAATCACAACATTTTAAAAAGGCAGTAATAATGGAACATGCATTTATAAGAGAAAAGAAGAATTTTTTGTTAAAATTCCTCAATTTGAGAGATCAACGTGTGACTAATTTTTCATAAATCCTTGAACAGCCTAAAATGACAGACTGCCCATAATCTGTTATAAAATCTCAGTGCCAGAACATGACAATAGATAGCACCGTGGAGTGTCTTGGTTATCTCAAAGGGAATAATTTAATGCTAACCAATAGCAAAAGGGTGACCCAGTTTGGAGAGGCCTGGAGAGCGGTACCTTGCTGGTGATTTTAGCCATGTGCGGCTGCATGCAGGCACAGTTAAAAGGCAGATTAATAGGCAGTCAGGCGTGAGGGAAAAAGCCAAGGAATCCCACCGTGTAACACAAGGCATTCATCCTATTTTGTAAAGCACTTTATGAATTAACCTAGACTGCTCTTTTTTTCCAATAGTAAGTTTCCTAAGGTTCACACTGTGTTTTGCAGGCCTAGTTTGTATTCTAAAACAGTACAGTTCATATAAATCTCAGTGTTGTTTTTATACTAGAGAGCGAGAGGGGGAAAATGACAAGCGAACACCAAATCAATAGGCTGCATTGCACAGCACACAATAGTATGGTAATAACGCAGTACTTCTCATTTGCGCTGCCACTCGTTAATTTCCTTAACTTACACTTCATTGTCCTTTGTAATATGTTTACAATCAAAGAATGACAAATAAAGAGCCTGCTTCTGCTACATTTCCAGCGATCAGTCCTCACTCATGGGACCTGTAGCATTGACTCTAATGGGGATATTTGTGTAAGGGCTGCAGGATTACATACAATAAAAGATAGAGAACTGCCTTAGGAAATGTTTTCACAAAGACTCTTCTGGCATCACATGGGGCTAACACAAAGAAGCCCTCCCTCGTGCTCCAATCCTCACCATGTTCTCCCTCAGGCTATGTCTACACTAGACACATGACAGCAGCACGGCTGTAGGGTAGACACTTACGATAGCAATGTCACTGAAGTAAATCCACCTCTCCAAGAGGCAGTAGCTAGGTTGATGGAAGAACTCTTGAGCCGACCTAACTTTGTCATGTAGACCAGCCTGAAGTTACACTTCAGAAAACCTGTTTCCTGTTAACCATTTACTATACCTAATAGCTCCACTGAATCAAATCTTACAGTTGCTCACACACTTTTGAGGGGTGTTTTGATTCTAACTTAGATACTGTAACCAATAAAGTTGCCCAAATTGATAATGGAGCAGAAACAGAGAACAGAACCTTGGTAATACAGAGAAAAGGTTTTTGGCTCTGGCAACAGAGGTGAAAGTACTAAATCATTAACAAGTGTCTTTATTGCATCAAAAAATAGGAACTGTAAAAAACTTCAGTAAAGCATCCAATATTCACGTAACGGTCACTGCACCTTTGGTAGCGTGGGGTGGGTGAAAAGGGTCTCCTAATTCTGATTTGTGATTCATAAACTGTTTGAAAGAGTTTGATCCTTCCCTCCACATGTCAAAACATTTTAATGAAAGAACGAACCTTGACCACAAAATCGTGACTTATGAGAATAGTTCTTACAAGTGCCATTGGTTCCTTTGTAAAACATACAGAAATACACAAGACATCAAAAAGGAAAAAAGACCAGTAGTTTCACTGAACATTAACAGGTTTAGATCCTGTATTGTATATAGTCACAGTAGCCATCATATACATATTATGTTTCTAAAACCAGAATATAAATTAACCATATACAACATTTGCAGATGGCACGAATATCTGCCCAGAACAACTTCATTGTTACCAAGGTATACGTGCATGTATCTAATCTATGTATTCATTTGTGAAGAAGCAGGAGACTAGAACAAGGAAAAAAGTGAACAAAAAAGTGGTGTTAAGCCATGTTTTAATTATGTGATCAGCTCATACTTGAAGCAATTAACTTTATAGCACATGGAGCTACAACACTGTTGTGGTTGTGAGACAGTTTCCATTCTAACCCTCATTTTAATTACCCTCTTCTAAACTTCTGCAAGAAAGTTCCTTATAGCTGGAATTTTTATGTGCTTAGTCATAAGCCAGGGGATAATTATGGGGGAACTTTCAGGATAACACAAATTCGGATATAATGCAGTAAAGCAGTGCTCCGGGGGGGCAGGGCTGCGCACTCCGGCAGATCAAAGCAAGTTCGATATAACGCAGTTTCACCTATAATGCGGTAAGATTTTTTGGCTCCCGAGGACAGCGTTATATCGAGGTAGAGGTGTACTTAAGAGTCTCATGTTTTATTGGAATGCAGAAGACATCAGTTTACATTACACCATACTTCCTTGTGTAATCATCAAGTATTGTACATGATAGATTCCTGCAACATCCTCCTTTCTGAACTTGATAAATGCAACCTTGCCCCAGTCACATCCACACAGAATGCTGCTGCAAAGATCATTTTACTAGCCCATCTGTTTCACCAGGTCTCCTCTCTCTTTGCATCCTTCCACAGCCTCGCTCCCTCTTCTCTATCACATCGTACATAAGCTATACTTCCAAGGTCCTTCATGGCCTGTCCCCACTCTACCTATCATCTCTCATTCACTATCAGGAAGTCCACTCCCTCCATCATCCCATGATGCGAGCCTCCATTGCACCTTGGTGCTGTCTCTGATATTGCCTCTCACTTGGGAGGAGCTTCCAGTAAACATCAGCAAAGCTATCTTATTATCCTTGTTCAAATGGTCCTTTTCTGTGATGCCTACAGAAAACTGGGCCAAAGTTAGCCTGCTGGTGTGCTGATACCAGAACCTGTCATGCTGTCCAATACTGTCTCACTGTTTGCTTGCGTGCCTCGTATCTGTCTGCATCCATCTGTTCTCTCGTCTCATAGACTACAAGTTCTTTGGGGCAGGGATAGTCTTTTTGTTCTGTTTTTGTACAGTGCCTAGGGGTCCTGGTCCATTTTGAGGGCTCCCAAGTGCCACATAATAAATTATCATAGAATATCAGGGTTGGAAGGGACCTCAGGAGGTCATCTAGTCCAACCCACTGGACCAATCCCCAGACAGATTTTTGCCCCAGATCCCTAAGTGGTCCCCTCAAGGACTGAACTCATAACCCTGGGTTTAGCAGGCCAATGCTCAAACCACTGAGCTATCTCTCCCCCCTCCCCCTATTCAGCTTCACACTGACCCTTTCTATCGCCCTCTAGAAATTCAGCATGCAGCCTTTTTTCCCTTTGCAATTGTATTGTACTATACTGTACTAAGCCAGATTTTCAAAAGCCTTTTTCTCTGTCCATATCTTTTAAATGTGAAAATCCAGAGCTATCTTGGGACACCCACGCTATGGTGGACAGCTTTAAATAGGAATCATTTATCTTTGCAATGCATTGACTTTAGCCTGAAAAATTACTTTAAAAAAATCACTTAAAATGTAGTATCAGTGTGGTAAGGCGTTTTAAAGTTGCTCACTGTTGCAGAAATTGTTGAATTATTTCTCACAGTACATTTACAATTTTTCTACTATGTGTCAGTGGCAGTGATGGACATTTTGTACTTCTAAATGTGGGGGTCACATCACAGCTCAGCAGCTCCAAAGCAGAGGCAGTACATTAAATTTCATCACTCTTCACTTGTAGGTAAGTGATATGACAGACACCTACCTAGATATCAATTTCAAGTCTATTGTGCTAATGGTTTGCGAGATAAAAGCATCTGTAAACTGCAATTTTATGCGGAACTCCCGATCACAGCCTATCATGCAGCGACTCCCATCGCTGTATAATAAAGATGAATGCAAGCCAGTGTTGCTCAGAAAGACCGTTAACTAAATGAAGAAAGCAGTTCAGTGACTGTGGAATTTGTACTAGTGCCAAATGTAACTTCCCCTTGCAACTCAGAGATGCAAAATTTGGGCAGTTGCCCAGGCAAGAAGAGAAAACCCAAGGCTGCATGAACTATTATTTCTCAGTGACTATAAGATCATGGTTATAAATTCCAAATCCAGTCTTGCTTTCAAGTCTTGTACATGTGCTGTTCCACCTGGTTTAACCCATCTTTTCTTTACTATAGGAATTTAATTGCTATTCAGCCTATATTAACCTTATTATGATAACCCTGGAGTTAGGGGATATATCACATCACATTCACTCCAAATTTCAGCACAATCCCATACTAAGTGGATGGGAGGATAATGCACATATTGAGAGGAAAGGAATGCAAAACAAGAGGGTACATTAGTTTTTCATGGTCCACAAGGTGCCACCAGTTGAAAGCTCAAACAAATTGGAGGCATTTGCATTAGACTCCTATAGATCTATGCATTTCTGGAGGAATCGCTAACTCAATGAATTCCACCAACACACTGAGTTGCATCTATGTCTCTTCTCACTGTTCTCACCTCCACTTGCAGTTTTTAATCACAGTAAGACTTCCACAGGCACTCAGAAATTGCACTTGCAAATGCAACTGCCAGCTTTCGTGAGACTAAGATGGACTCTGCTCATTCAGAACACTCAGTGGATGTATTTACTATATCTCAGATAGAAACCTTACCCATATCCTGTGTGACCCGGAGGACAGAAACGAGGAGTGATCCTCTCTGTGCACAGTTACGTTAGGAAAGGACAGAGGCCTGACCACCAGTATATTCTCTCCTCATTCTGTGGTCACAAGGAAGAGCTTGTCATTCCATAGTGGGTTCCTAATGTGGGCATTCAAATAGTCACCCTGAGGAAGCAGAAACAAGCTTTGGAAGACATGAATTTAGGCCATCTAGAGATTCTTACAATGAAAGCTTTGGAAAGAACCTACGTTCGGTGGCCATACAGGGATAGCCAAATTGAAACACTCACCAACTTCCAACCTTTCAACAAATACACAATACACCAGATGAGGCACCAGCTATTCTTGAGGGAGGCTGAGGATACTATAGCAGCATGTGGATTTCAAGGGACATTTCCAGGACCGGGCTGTGAGGGACTCCTACCCGAAATGGCCAGACGTATTCATCAGCACATACCGAACAAGTACTATGCACTTATGTCCAGATCTTCTGCTGATGTAAATTGTCCTAGCTCCAATGGAACTGATTTACACTGGCGGAGGAGTTTGCTCTTACAAGAACTGGTATCCAAAAACAGACCACCAGGGATAATGGTCCACAATTTACTTCATCGGAGTTGAGGAATTTATAATGTTAAATAGAATCACAGACCCAACAACTGCCCCCCACTACCTACACTCCAATGGCACAGCTGAGCTGTTTGTTCAAATGTTAAAGGGCAACTTGCATCCCATGAAGTCAGAAAAGGACACTCAGAAAGAAACTGCTCATCATCTTACTTATTAACGGAAACATTAGCTACAGAACAGAACAGCCCTCCAGGCACCATCGGTTTTACTTTTTGGACTAAACTTTCTCAAGTGGATCTTCTAAAACCAGAATTTTGAGGAATCTTTTATAATAAGCACGTAAAAGAAGCTGGCAGGAGACAACATGCCATCTTATGTAAATTGTTACAGACCAAAGAGTTTGGCAGCAGCCTTCCATGAAGACAAATGTGGGAGCTAGGTACCACTCAGTCACAGATAAAAAGTGTTATACACAATAAGAGATCACTGCCTATCATGCTGACCAGCTTTGACTCATTCTTAACTTGTGCTCCCCCTGCCTGTCTGTATCTATCTGTTGTCTCTTGTCTCATATTTAGATTGTAAGTTCCTTGGTGTAGGGACCATCTTTCTGTTCGGTGTCTGTACAGCTCTTAGCACAGTGGGGTCCTGGTCCGTAACTAATGCTACAGCAATACAAATAAATAAGAAGATGATCAAAGGTGACAAAACAGGCAAAATTGCATGTGGCAAACTACTACCTAATTCTAATCAACTAGTAACACAGACTCTTTTATTATTACCGACAACACCACTGACTGGGTTACAACAAAGAAAGGACTCCTGCAGGCTCTCCTGCTTGTGAAGGAGCAGGGCAAACACTAACTCAAAAGCTAACTATAGATACCACAGTTCAGTGGGGCCAGGAAATTGCACCTGAGGAATCAAGAAAAGATCATCCAGAGACTCTTTCAAAGCCATGTTTCTCAATTAGAGGTGGACATTTATCTACCTACCCTAAAGATTGCTAGTTACATTATTTTTATTTTACTTATAGTGCCGTTTATTCAGAGCATAATGTTTTTAAAGCATTACACAGCATTTGTTCATGATATTTAGTCAATGGCCCCACTTGTGGTTAAAGTTATGTTTGTGGCTTAAGTGCTTTGCTGGGTTGGGCCTCAGTATACTACAATGCAGGCACAAAAATACACACAGATTCAAGCAGGCATCTGCGGCAGATAACCTCCCCATGCTACCTACTGGGTTCTGAAGGTACCTCACTGTCTCCCTTACCAATCGACCTGGGCTGACCTTTCACACAGCTCCCCTCTCCACTGGCAGTTTGGCCAAGATTGAAGCAACTCTTGTGCTCCACCCTTGGTGCTGAGATCAATTGCAAGCAGACAGCCAGTGCGCGACCCACCAGATTGCATGGTCGGCATAATGCATTTTTCCCCAAGGTAATACCCCTTTTTCCTCCCTGGATGAGACCATATGCTGTTTTCTTCACTATTGTGAATAGGAATGCATTCTTAGCTGTCTGCATTCGTGCAGCTGCACTTTTCTGTAGAATAATGTGCCCTAGGTTTTTGGACATACACCTCTACCCCGATATAATGTGACCCGATATAACACGAATTCGGATATAAAGCGGTAAAGCAGCGCTCTGGGGGAAGCGGGGCTGCGCACTCCGGTGGATCATAGCAAGTTTGATATAACACGGTTTCACTTATAACGCGGTAAGATTTTTTGGCTCCCGAAGACAGCGTTATATAGAGGTAGAGGTGTACATTTGAACCTCAGAAGGTAATTTCACCCTCTTCCAGCACCAGCCTGTTGATTCACCAACCAGGTAGCCATTGTCGTTTGCGTCAAGAACGGCTGCTAAACAATTGCTTGACCTCAGCTGCTCAGAGCATTGCCTATTCTGTTCCAAGACTGCTTTGAAATGGGCTTTTAACATTTGTGACTTCCATTCTAAAATGCTTCTATTAGTTGATCAAAAGGTTTTCTTGACCCCCCTTTGAAGATTTTGTAGCTGTGACTGCCTATTGTCTTCTAATTAGAGTCACAGCTGTCCGAAGCAGGCTCTGTTTTCCAAAAAGAGTTAAGTGTCTGAACAGCGAATAACGGAGTCATACAGTGGGTTATTGATAACTTTATAGAGAGCACCATGAAGTACTGTCACCTCCTGCGAGGTCACAAATGTGAGCTGATGAGATTGTGTTTGCTTTATTGTTTCCTTGCTGCAAGCACCAACAAAGAATGTAATAGCTTTTTTAAAACCTTGCGTTTGCGTTAACTGATAATGTGTTCTAGATGGAATGACTTTTCACTGTAATGTCTTAATAACAGCTTAAGAGCCTCAAAAATGCATCATATTAATATACAACATGTTAGTCTCTTCACATATTTGATTTTTCTAAACACTTTCCAAATACTGCAAAAAATGATAAAAGCCCTGCATACAGCATCCCACGGGTTCAGTTCCAAACTATGCGAAACGCTTAGAAACCAATGCCCAGGAAGTCCCCTCCCAGTTTTAGGGACTGCGTAGCTAAGTTATTAAAAAGAACAGCAACTTCAAATTTACTTCCGTACTAGTGACTTTCAGCAATCACAAACACAAAAGAAAATGCCCATCATACTCGCAGTAAAGAATTGCACAGATGCGATAGCCTATGGACTTGTTTAATTTTTATAATTAAAATACTGAATTTTATAATTAAAATACAAATTTTCAGAAGTGCATTTATTTCCAATGACATGTAGACTCCTCAGTCAGATTTTGAAAATGTTACCCCCAGATCTTTTGTTGTTGAGACCACTACATTTGGTCCAAGTCCTCTTTCCTCCTTTACAACTTCCTAATACTCCTCTTCCTTTCCACCTCTAACTTAATTTGGTCTACAAAACATTAATGGATTTGGTTCGTTAGTTCCCTCCTTTTTGCTCTTTTCTTCCCTCTCCTTTCTCCTGTGGTCCTCCCTTGTATGCATTTTGCAGTCACTTTACTGGACTTAGCATTTCATGAAGAAGCCATGCACCAAAGATTTCCCTTTGTATTACCGAGAAATTGTTCAATACCATCTTGCTTTCCTTGCCAAAATGATCTCATCAGTATTGTAATAATAATTCTTGGTTAGGAATAAGCTTTCTATATTATTTATTGTATATACATATGCACACACATACATATTGTGACAAAGTTGCTCCTCTATATTGGTGGGTCCTGTGCTTATTGGCGGATTTTCTTGCCTCACAGATTCACCATGTGGGTTGGGGAACAGCCCAGAGACCTTCCCCTCTGGAAAGGTCTTCCCCTAGGAAAACCTAGGTCAATTGGGAGGCTTGGGGGGAACCCAGGCCTGCCCTCTACTCTGGGTTCCAGCCCAGGACCCTGTGGACTGCAGCTGTCTATAGTGCCTCCTGTAACAGCTGCATGACAGCTACAACTCCCTGGGCTACTTCCCCATGGCCTCCTCCAAACACGTTCCTTATTCTCACCACAGGACATTCCTCCTGGTGTCTGACAAGGCTTGTGCTCCTCAGTCCTCCAGCAGCACACCCTGTCACTCTCAGCTCCTTGCGCCTCTTGCTCCCAGCTCCTCACACTCACACCACAAACTGAAGTGAGCTACTTTTAAAACCCAGGTTCCCTGATTAGCCTGCCTTAATTGATTCTAGCAGCTTTTTCTTAATTGGCTCCAGGTGTCTTAATTAGCCTGCCTGCCTTAACTGGTTCTAGCAGGTTCTTAATTACTCTAATGCAGCCCCTGCTCTGGTCACTCAGGGAACAGAAAACTACTCATCCAGTGACCAGTATATTTCCCTCTACCAGACTCCTGTACCCCACTGGTCTGGGTCTGTCACAATATCACATACATATATTCACCCACACGTACAATATGAATCCATGGGATAAATGAGTTTATCATGAAACTGTCCATCTCACCTGAGATCTGCTCACTAATCCATCTTCCTGGGGACTGATTCAATCTTACAAATCCCTACCTGACAAGGCACCATTTAAAAAAAACAACAACAAAAAAACCGAAGGTCAACCCACCACTAAAATATTTCTGCCTTCTACCCAAACTGTGAAATTCCCTCTCCCCTCATCCCCACGTGTCCAAAACTACACCCAATTGCCCAGGGTCCAGCATGGGAAAGATTCGGCCTGAAACACTAACAGGTTTTCTATACATGCCATGAGCTAAATGAGAGTTTTGTACTGCTGGAAAGGGGAAAATTCTCAGTTTCTTATTGGCAAAGGCCCCACACTAACTCCTAGCCTGGAAAGTCCCAAGGGAACAGACTTTAAAGTCATGATATTCTGTACACAGAAATGCAAAGGAGCATTTTAGAGGGTTTGATTTGCTTTTTGAGATTTTTATACAGTGACATCCATAGCGTAACTATGACACCTGGTGCAGGGATATGAAAAATAGTCCCACACAAGTGTACTAGAACTCTGCAAAGCATTTGCAAACCAGTTTTTCTTAATATATGCTGAATATTTTACACACACACACACACACACACACACACACACACACACACACGAGACGACAGTGTGACACACGATGTAGGTTTTAGTGGCATGAGTCTGAGACGGCCCACATAATCTACTAATGGCTTTGTCACTGCTGGGTTATGTAGTAACCCCAAACTCATGTCAATAAAAGCCTTCTGCCACTCCACCGGAAGAACTATTCTCTGTACCTCACCTTGTGGGCAAGGAACGATGACCAGAGGGTCATTTTCCACCTTCACATCATGCACTCAATTCCCACGGAAGTCAAGGAAAGTTTACATAAAAATCAGTGTCCGGATATGTTCCCAGGTGATAACTTTTCTTTAACTATAGGTTACATATTTGGCAAGGAGCTCTCATTACTGTTGACAAGTTTTACAGCCTAATTAATTCCCTGAGCTCCCTATTAAAATTTGACCCATAGTCTGGCCTCAGTTTAGAGGTGGCCATGTTGCTGGGGAGTGTGTGTGGGGGGGATCAACCTATTTGATAACTGTCCCTTTCACTTGTCGCTAATAAGGGACCAAATCCTGGCATTTGAGTCAATGGGCGTTGAAGAACAGTGTAAAGGTAGCAGAACCTGACTGCGCACTTTCTATACAACACTTGCAAGAACGTCTCATTTGTTTCTTGCAATCTATCCACTATGCTACACAGACAGGCAGAATGGGGGGAGGGGCATGAATATTCAAGGCAGGATGGTACCATATATTAATGTAACTGATTATTCCTTATTAAACTGTAAATAAGGCTTGATAGTTTAATTTCGTTTTCTAGCCAACTTCAGCTGCTGAACATTCTTTCTGGGCAAGTGCTGCTTACTTGCTGAAGTAAATGACAGCTTTAGATCTACAGAGATTGAAGGACAGGACTCATAATTGTCAGGGCACAAAATCATAACGAAGGCCCTGGTTCAACAAGACAATTATCCAAATGCTTAACTTTCAACGGGTGTCTAAGACCATCCCCATTCAGCAAAGCATTTAAGCATGTGCTTAAATTAGTGCTTTGTTGAATCGGGGCTTAAATACAGCAGGCAACATGAACAGTGAAATTAGCGTTCTTCTGAATAAACAGGTAAGATTTTTAACCCACCTCAGTCAAGATTCAGTCAGAGCCATGCACAGCAAAGGAGAAGCCAATTTTCAGAGGCCTGGGGGAAAATGGGGTACCATCCTATCCCAAACCATTCTCCACAATAACACAGGCTCACTTTTCACACAAACGGCACTATGAAAATGTAAAATGTTAGCTTAATGTTCCAACTTAATATGAGAAGCTGGTTTTCAGATGGCGGTTCGATATTCTATACAGCCTCTGCATTGGGGTCATCAAGAGTAATACGTATGTTTTAACAGATGAGTGAAAATGTAAGGTTGTTGCCTCCTGGAGCATATCCCCATCCTCTGCTCTGTTGTGTAACTGCTCCTCTTAGCTTAAACAGAAACAAACATTTAGGGCCAGGTTGGGCCACTATCTCTCCCTCACGCTTTGCTCCCCATGTATCATTGAGACTACTTGTGAAACAAAGTTCAGCTACAGAACACGATTATGATCATCCCGTTGACAACATTCCTTTCTGGAATGTCCAGAAGCGACAAGGACTGAGTGGAGGGGACCAGGGCCCAATTTGGACCAGCTACTATCCAAAGCCACTTCTACACCAGGGATGAGGGCCCATTTAACGTACATCTTTGTAGGAGGGGGGAGTAGACAAGCTTATGTTCCGTTGCTGGGGTCTCCATTATTAGAAATGATAGCTAGCTAGTAGGCAGGTGATGGAGCTATTTGGTAATTATCTGACGTTTTTAAAAACAATTATTTTTCAACACCTCTTTTTATTATCTAGTTAATGACAGCACTTACTGATGCTAATTTAATGTGTAATAAAACTTCTTTACTATCATCTCTCTTCTGACAGAGGGTGGGAGAAAGAAACCAGGGAAAACAAGGACAGTTAAAAAGCAAGAAACATATGGCTGCTTATTCCTTATCAGCCTTCCATCTGTAAATGACACATGAAAGGTATCTTACTCGCTGGCTGCTGCTTCCGTATGTAAGGTGCTGTATTCCAGCATGTCAGAGGTCACTTATCAAATTCCACTATTCATTTTTTTCTGATCACAAATCAATGATGGAGGACAACAGAAGGTCAGGTCCTTTCTAAATATAGCGCTGATGTTTGCGGTTTGCTTATTCAAGGTCTGCCAAGCCTCTCTCAGGCAGGCACTCCTAAGCAGTGTTTTCCAAATCAGCAGAAACTGGGTGCTTGCCGACTCCCCTCACATATGCAGCTGAGAGAAGGTGGATTAAACTGTCTAAGCAAATTGACTTGCTCCAGCTTTCAGATTCTTGCTGGCTTCTGTCCGAGTTGCAATTGGTGTTAAGATGCGAGGGGGAGGGGAGAACATTGTGTCACAGCTGAAGGTGACAAAGCAGACTTGGCTTTTTTAACCCTTTGCCAATCAAGAGTGCTTTACCGGGGGTTTATTTCAATTCGAGTGGATCTGGCTGTATTAATCATCATAATTAGCTGTGATCATTGTGGCAGATAATTTAACAGAATTGATAGCTGTTCTCATAGAATAAACTCAAAAGCAACAGAATGATTGAAATGAAGGATTATAAAGCATTAACAGAGAACTCCAACTCTGCATATGACATTCTCATGGGGTTTTTTAAACATAAAAAAGGGAGCTAGTAACAAAGGTTCAATGGCACGCGGGAACATCCTTTAAAGAAAGGGAAGAGGCTTCCACAGTGGGAAACTTTCAGATGTATCAAAACTGCAGCACAAATCTATTCTCTTTTCAGATGCTTTGCATGGCTATTCCATCCATGTTTACTTAGCACTGCTGAGAGCTACATATGCCACTTTTTGTGCTTAAACCAGTGGTTTTCAACCTGTGGTATGTCTAGAATTTCCAAAGGGATCCGGACCTGCATTTGAAATTTTGTAGGGGTCCACAAATGAAAAAAAGATTGAAAACCACTGGCTTCAACGATAGTTTGGTCCACG
The DNA here is from genome assembly GCF_011386835.1 of Chrysemys picta bellii. Lineage (NCBI taxonomy): Eukaryota > Metazoa > Chordata > Testudines > Emydidae > Chrysemys > Chrysemys picta. The sequence continues at coordinate 5,882,627 of NC_088800.1, read as the reverse complement.
GATATCACTGAAGCTGCACAGATTAACACCGCTTGAGGCCTTACCTGGTTATATTGCTTCATTGCAGGTTCAAGCAAAATAAGTTGGACTGTGAGGGAGAGGCCCTTAATAAAATACAAACACTGGCAGAGTATATTTTGTTCTCTCTTTTCACACGTTTGTTCTAGCAGGATGGGCCAAATTCAGCGGTCAGAAAAAAAACGGTACACGCCCGACGAGCCAGATCCTCAACTGGTATAAACTGACAAAGCTCTGTGGCTCCACAGACTTCGGTGCTGAAGATATGACCCCACTGTTTATTTTACTGGCATTGCACAGGGGTAACCAATAGCAGAACGTTTCCTCTCCTCCCCCAAGATCTTTAGTTTTGATTTAAGCTGAAGCACCTTCATGAATATATCTAGACACGAATCCCTTTAGGATGGTTTTGTAAACTGAACAAGAGAGAGAAGAAAGAAACTATAGATCTGTTTGTCCAGGCCCTAGAATACAGGCCCATCACAATGAGCATGGCTTTATGCATGCAGCACCCTGGCAGGGAGATGGGAATAGACGCCTACATCACAGCAAAAGTCAAAGGAAATGACTGGAACAGCCCTCTCAAAAAATCACTTTAGATTCGGATCAAATTGTTCTCCATTCTTTGTAATTGCTTTAACTTTTATCATCAGCGTTGCCCCCTGGGTAACTTAGTAAGCAAATCAATCTCCTGTCTTCCTAGGAGGACATCTGGTTAGGTTTTACTTCAGAAATCAATGTGACGTGATATTTCAGATGTGTGTTCTGGATATGAAAACATCTTCACAGATTGCTTTAATAGTGTGGGTATACAACACATCTATATTATCTTCTACCCATACAGATACATATATCTACGCTCATTCTACCATATATGTGCTGGTGAGATCCAAATGATATATTCTAGGTAACTGGAGACTCCCAGCTTGGAAATGAACTTGCTTCTAGCCATGGAATGGGCCAAGATATTGGACCTTACAATGGTGATTTTTTTTTTAGTACAGAAAAGTTATTACAGATCATTTTAAGAAGGTGTTCAAAGCTCTCCCTGAGTTCTGTATAGTTGGCTTCATGCTAACTCAGGCATCTGACTTTAAAGACAGATGCACATATAGGAATTCTAATAAATGTTCCATCCACCGAGGAACATTTGTAAAATTCCTTTTCTTTTTTTTTTCGGTCTGGAAAGCATGTGTCATGTACAGAGTTATGTGATGGGCAGTGTGGTATAAAGATGCAATCAACACTCATTTGAGATGATCACAGAAATCATGACTGGCTTTGGTACTTGTGAACAACAATGATACAACTTTTAGGGTACATCTACATCTACACTACCCGCCAGATCGGCAGGTAGCGATCGATCTATCGGGGATCGATTTATCGCTTGTAGTGTAGACGCGATAAATCGGTCCCCGATCGCTCTCCCATCGACTGCTGAACTCCAGCTCGGCGAGAGGCGGAAGCAAAGTCAACGGGGGAGCCGCAGCCGTCGATCCCGCACCGCAAGGATGTGAAGTAAATGATTCTAAGTCGATCTAAGATACGTCGACTTCAGCTACGCTATTCTCGTAGCTGAAGTTGCGTATCTTAAATCGATTCCCCCCACCCCCAGTGTAGACCAGGCCTTAGACAACATCAAGCCATCAGGTTTTCCCTCTGTCCCTGATTCAACAAAGCATTAAAAGAACACACTTAGCTTTAAGTACATGCTTATGGGACTTAATAAGCATGTGCGTAAGTGCTTTCCTAAATAGGGATGAACGGCTGAATCAGGGCTTAAGTATAGACACACATACACTTTAAAAAATGTAAAAACAGTAGAAGGTCCCTCTCCCTTTGCAACGAAATAAAAAAATATAATAGAAAAAAATCATACATGCTGTACTATAGTTCGAAGATGGAGTATGATTTAGGGGTATGAGCAGGGACCTGGGATTTAGGACCTCTGGGAAAAATTGCTGACTGCCACTGATGTTCTGGGTGACACTGGAGCAACTCAACCTTTCTGTGCCTCAGTTTACCTGTTTGGAGAACTGCTGCAAAGCTTAATTAATGTTTGTAACATGCTCTGAAATCCTCCGATGAAAAGGGATTTAGAAGTTCAAAGTATTATTATTACTCTTGTGTATGCCATCCAGCAGTTTTGACACAGATGTTGGATCACAAGTTCAGGGTTTTGGTTTGGTTTGGTTGACAGCTCTGCACTTCACCTTTAACAGCCTCAGCAGACAAACATCTGTTCTTTTCTGGACAGTGAAGCATTCCTTCTTGTTGTTAATGTGCCTGTCACCATTATCTCTAGGTGCCACAAGCAGGAATGAAATGTACGTTCATTTTGCAAAAGAGGTCCAAACCCACCATCTCTTCTTCAATTTGGGCCCAAAGAAGTCCAAAGAGGCACTTTAAGAGCCGATGGGGACAGCTGCACAAAGAAGCCCTCTGCGGGCACAACACAATGAATTTTACCGAGCCTACAAAACCCATGAACAATGCTACATATTTTTGATCACCATCTATTTGTGCATTTTTTGTTAACTACCTATTTACACACACACACACACACACGGCGCACTCTTGAAACTATCACTTCCACCAACTTCAATAGGACAGAGACTGGGTCTTTCATCTGCTTTTCTGTACAAGCTCCTTCCTGCCCATTTCATTTTCTTTATTCATTCCTCCATTTAACAAGACACTTGTTTACACACATTGTGAAGAAATTATTGTGCTTTTGTCCTGGAAGACTAGGATTACAGACCATGAGTTCTCTTCTACAGTATATTTTCCTACCTCATGCAGCTGTTTGTGAGAATTCATTAGTTAATGTTTGTGAAGTACTTTGAAAATGAAGGAAGCTATATAAATGCTAAGTAATCATTAATTATTATTATGTAGTGTCAAGCAGGGGTCAGCTAATAAAACTGGAGATGCAGTATATATTTTCAAACCTTTAGTCAGATCCCTGCAGAATAAGCAGCACCCTCCATTTAGTACAATTACAGAACTCTTCCAAGCTTTATCGAAAATTGGGAAATTGTACATGATGTTTTTGCAACTGGATCATTAGTAGATAGTCTCTTTGAAAGGATCCCTCAGAAGCTGACCTTTTTCCTTCAGCAGAACTCAGCTGTTTCAGTCATTACAATATTTATGGTTCTAATGGTCACTTTTTAAATCCCAATTTTGCAAAACATTAAAGATTTTTATTCTATGCAACATCAAAGAGGTGATCTGGTGCCAGGCATCCTCAGCTTGATAACAATTATAAGAGTAATGAGACAATTACATTTTGCGATCGCTGTTAAAATAAGAACCTAGTTTTGACATTTATAAACGTGGCATTATGAAATGCTGAACTCAGGACTATCTCTTTATCATACGACTAACACAATTACAGATGTTCCATTGATGTATGCTGTGGCCCTCTTCTCAGTACAATAATTATCTTTTAATGAGCCCACATTAATGTAAATTGGATTCATCAGGAAATAAATTTCACAATGAATGTGAGGCGCTCTCCAGGTAACCTTTCATGAAAGCAATGCAAATACTAATTTTGATCGTTTGTGGCCTAGAGATTTCCTTTCAGACAGGAGGCAAGTAAACAGTCCAGGTAGATCACACAATTCCTTGATATCCACAGCACTTTTATGGTTTCATAGAATTAAGTTAAATTAGTTTGTGGCTTTTGTAAAGCTTCACCTTTGATTAAGCATGCATTAATGGCTCATTAATAATGCAAATCTGTCCTTGTTTCCCTCCCTTCTTTCCTATCAGCACAGCCTCATCCTCCTCATAGATTTCTACCAAAGTCCATGCTGGTGGATGGTTTAGGAACCAATGGAAGCTATTCTATACAGTAATTCCAGCTGCAGTGATATTATCAGCATATGCTTGCTGTGTTACTGCTATTCCACGCTGTACCAGTTCTATCCCACTCCTTAATAGTCTCTACAAACCAAGCCCCTCTGAAAAGCAAGCCACTAACCTGCAGTCACAAGCCCTCAAAAATTTCTAATAATTATAGTTACGGTACTCTGATTAATTATCCCACCTGCTCACAGCCACTTTGGAGACTTCAACAACCCATGGTTAATAAAACACTGCCCAACCTACTTGGGGGTGGGTCTCATGGTTTATGTTTATGAACCCTGTTTGTGGAGTTTCCCAGATTAACACCAAGTTGCTTCCCTCCTTTTATTAAAAGTTTCTTTTCTACCCTCAGACTCTGTGCTTGTGAGTGGGGAAGTATTGCCTCTCAGAGGCACCCGGGGTGGGGGGTAAATTTCCCAGGTTACTGGGTGGGGGCTTGAGCCAGTCCTGTGTTGTATCAATTGAAAGGAACCCCTAGATATTGAACCGGCCCTGGTTGCTGCTGGCTCCACCAGGCAGAAGGGTTACACAAGGAAACAATCAGACAATCCTGATCAGCATAATAAGCAGCGCTCTTAGCACACCAGCTACGTAACTGTTGTTAAGCTTCTCGTAGCTAGCACATCAGCCCTGTTTGGAGGGCAGTAATTCTGGCCCTCCGCAGAGGGTGAATTTCATCCACGTTGGGTATGTTTAAAATCATGCTCATTAAGTCCTGGCTACTACATCAGCTATTTTTCTCCAATATAAAACAGCCCATTAAAATTCAGCACAATATATACATTAACATGCATGCAAATTATATATACCTATACACACCAACACACACACACACACGACAGAAGTTCCCTTAAAAAAATTCACTTTCTTACTGCAGCATTTGCTTGCAGATTCCAAATGTCAATATTTTCCCCAGCGCAAAGAGGAAGGAGGTTGAAAGGTTAGTGGTTTAGAAAGCTAATTGCCATCTGTAAATTACAGTTATGAACATACCATCCTTTTTTCAGCAACGGAACACAGGAACACTGCAATTTTAAGTGTTGCAGCACAATCCAGAATATACAGTAGTGTGTTTTGTACTAGTGCATGATAGTCATAGGAAATTAATTCATGTCAGTAAGAAGGTACCTCATTGGACTGAAAGGATGTTCTTTAACAGTGTATTAATAATAGACCCTTTGAAATTAAAGTGGACAAAAGTCCCTGTGTAGAACTTCTGTTTACTGATTGTTCATTGTTTTAATCATGGATTTAAACAATAACCAATGAGTGCTTGGCAGTAAAATACAAGCTTTAAATTAAGCTTTAAAAAAAAAAAAAAAAAAAGGATTTCACCTTTAAGAAATAACAATCTATTTAAAGTAACAGTGATCATCAATTTGACTTTACATGGAATACCCCGCCAGGCTTTAAATCTGTATTTATGTTCAACAGTCAGAATTTTTTTTCTCCCTCACTTGCGTTAAAAACTTAATAGTCAGAGTTCTTCTTCAGTAGGAAGACAAGATATGGCACAGGGCAGTTTAAAAATTATGGGTTAGATTCAGCAAGCATCTGATGTGTCACTGCGGACAATGTAAACTCAGAGAAACGCACCCGCTTTTATCCGAACCAAGAATGCCATTCCCTTTGAAAAGGCAGCCTTTTATTGTAACAGTGTCTCCCAACCATCTAACTTGAAATTTAGTTTGGCTCTTTTCCACTTCTCAATACGTCACTTTTACTTCTTAAGCTGGACATGTTCAGGGCCCGCTACTAAATAAGCAACTTTATCTACTAGCACCACCTCCACATCATGCTCTAACCTCTACCTTTCCCAGTGGTTCTCCCTGCAAAGCATCCCTGAAAAGCAGTTCTTTTTCAGCAGATAGTATGTCTACAAAGCAAAAAAAAAAAAAACAACAACAACAAAAAAAACCATTGCTGGCCCTTGCCAGCTGACTCGGGCTCATCCGAGGCAGAGGGATCATTGCTAGAGGTGTAGCCTGTATGCCAAGTCAGTCTTTTTCCTCTGCTGAGATTACCAGCAAGGGTGACAAGTGTGATTTGGAGTAACACAGCATGATGTTACAATTTCATGCTCAGTTTGCCATGCTTACAAGTAGGCGAGAGAGAGAGAAAAGAATAAAACCTTTAACTGGCAAACAGAGTCAATTTGATATGGAAATCACTGAGAGAGGATAAATACGGAGTCCTACAATGTCATTTTTACAGTCAATTTTCTCCAGATAACTGAACTTTATACCAAAAGAAGGGAAATTACACAAATATTTCATCTGGACTGTAATAGTACTAAATTGGGTGCTCTAGAGATAATTTATATAATGTAGACAGGCAAATATGAGAATTCCATTATCATTGAAATGGAGAACCCTCCTTAGTTCATGTACAGTAGTAAACAAACACAGCTTATGAAATTTTAAAACAAACATATTTATTATAGGAATATACCAGCTGCAAAGCCAATGTTCCAGCCAAACACTCTTTTTTTCCCAAGGCAGTTACGAGATAATAATTCCTGGCACTTATTTAGAATCTTCCACCTGAGGATCCCAGTGTGCTTTACAAGCATCCAGCCTCACAACATCCCTGAGGAGAGTGTTGTTATCCCCCGGGGACAGGTGGGGAGACTGAGGCATAGAGAGGTAAAACAGCCACTCGAGGTCACACAGCAAGTCTGTGGTAGAGCCAATAGTTCGGAAGTCTTTGCCAAATTGCTTGGCTTCCCATCACTAGACACATTCCCTCCCCCCCCCCGAAAAGTCATGTGTCTGCCGTAACATTTATGTCCTGCCCATTATGGCATCAATAAGCGCAAGTGAATCACCATAGCCTAGGCAAGCTCTTCCTCTCAGTGCTTTGTTGGGATTCAGTATTAGAAGCAGAGCTAGAGGACAAATTTTACATCTTAATCCATTCCCCTTTCCACAGCTCAAGTGGCACAATGGGATGGGAAAGCTGCTGCACAAGCCCGAGTAGGAATACCCCCAGAATGAGGGAGTCCCCAGAAGCTACAGATCTGGTGAAGCCAATGCCTATGTCTACTTCCCACAGCTCCTAGCACAGGCGGCGAGTCTGGGGCAGATTATGAATGGATGGGAGACAGGAACCGTAGTGGGCCTAACTGGCTTATGGTCATTCAGCAAAATGAATGGGAGTTAAAGATTGGAACTTGCTTAAGCACTTTGCCGAATCAAGGCCTAAATTCTGCTCACGCTTGGCAATTCCCCGAAGGGGCACTGGAGAAACAGTCTACCCTTCCTTGGAGGTGGGTCACCCCTTGGGGCATTGTAGGCCCTGTTAATGCAGAGGCCGACTGGGGCCCCAAGTACTTATTCTTCCAGCCCTTCACTCACCTAGTGACAAAAAACAAATCAGTTCTTTTCCTTTCCATGGACACAGCTTCACGGCGCGTTAATCATTAGTCAGTCAGAGAAGTGGGAAGTTCCATCACCTGCAGCTCCTTCACATAGGAACAGCCAGGCCTAACGTGTGTGATTCACTAGGGCTACTTCATGTTCCTCTACATTCTTAAATGACATCTATGAGATCCCTCCCCATAAGCAATTATTGGGGAAGCAGCAGATGCATGGTAAATAATACATTACACAACTGTACTTCAAAGGCCTGAACAGCGCAAGTGCAGTAGCTTCCCTAGATTTGCCAGCGCGGTTCGATTTATTTAACGCTTTCCCTGAAACAGTTTTTTTTTTTTTTAACCACAATGCTTCGATTCTGTGTCATTACATTTTTAATTATATTGCATGGTGACCTGTCTGCTCCAGTATGGGCAAAGGCCACACTAGAAAGAAAATGGGTAGAAATACAATTATTAATCATCACGGCTTACTGCATATGAGCACACTGCAGGGGGCAGAACCCAAAGGGTTTAAAAACAAAACAAAAAAAGCAAGCATGACATTTTCGGGAATGCCACTGGGAGCTGTGGCGAAGTCTGAGAAATGAGATAAGGAGATAACATTCATGTGGTATGGGTGAATCAACAATTGAAATACCATAAAACCCAGTCTGAGGGGAAATGTCCAGAGGTTTTAACTGTGAATTTATATTTTGCACTATTTAGTTCCATTCAACTCTACAAATCTTTTATGGTAAAATTCACTTCATGGAAAGGCCCACATCGGAGCCAGACCATGGACGGAGGAGCAGAGCTACACAAGGTATCCGGCACACAAACGCATTCCAGAGGAGAGTCCTGGCTCCAAGCAGGTTGGTTGGAAGGAAACTGTTGGGGATTGGCAGGGTTGGATAGCGGGAAGGCTGCCAATCAATCAGCAGGTAGATGGGGTGAGGGGGCAGGAACAATATTTTCAAACAGGGCCCTGATTTTCAGAAAGCGCTGAGCCCTTTGAAAATCAGGGCCCTTGGAAGTGTCAAGTTCAGCACCAAAAATGGAGGGACCCCAAATCACTAATCATTTGTGAAAATTCTGGCCAGCACCTTGGCTCCACCCCCGTCCCCCACCCAGAGCAGCTGAGCCAGTGTGGGGCTGGTATAGGCCAATAGCAAAATTACTGCCCCTTCCCCCATCGGTGGCAAAAAGTAGGCCTGGAGGAACTGTATCCCCCTACCCCATGTGTACCACTGGGGAAGTACAACTTAAGTATTCCTCATGCTCAGGGTGCCCTTACAGTAACAATCTAGCCCAGTTTAACTAGGCAACACATGTATCTAGTGACAGAAAAATCTAACTGATGCATCAGTAAACCAGGTTATGGTATTCTGAGGCTCGATTCCAATTTTAGTGCCACCTCCTGCCCTTGATCCAGATATGGAATTTCTATTGACAACAGGTGCCTGCAAGGGTGGCAGTGATTTTCTCAACATCAGTCCCAATGTGCCATGTGCAGCTGACATTGGAATCCGGCCCTCGGACAGTAAATGCCATGTGAAAATGTTTCTGAGCATCCAACTGCAATTACAAATGAATAATAACTTTCAAATTCACATTTAATTGACTTTACAAATCTTACCCCTCTACAGCCATTCATATATTTAAAATGTATTAGGGCTTTTTTAAAAAAAAATTCCAATATTTTAAAACAAGATAATCTGTTTGCAACTTTAATGCACAGTAAATTCTCTCCACTGCATCAACTGCATGGTGCTAGGGAGATAATATGAGAACAACCTAGCAAAAACTTTAGATAGCAATTTATAATAGATTTATATGTACTATATGGACATGTTTGCCTTTTTTTATTTCCTCATAAGTGATGCCATTAATGCTGCCATAACTCTTATTTACTCGACTTCCAGACTTCTGGCAATAGCACAAAAACAGATTTTCAGAATTTACATCATCTACGCATCATAAGAAGCAACAAAAGAGCCTAGGTACGATTTATTTGGGTCAGCGCTAACATTCATCGTATTTACTTTCGTGTTAACACTGTCTCCCCAAACAGAAAAATTAGGGATCTGATTTTCAAAGATGCCGAGCACCTGCAGCACAGACTGAAATAGGAGCGGCAGAGGGAAATATCCATATAACATCAGCCTCGTTTTTGCTCATTGGAATTGGACTGCCGTGCAGGAAAATTCCCATCGGAATCCTCTCATATTCCCAATGCATTCACATCCAAGACACTTTGAGGATTTTATTTCTCATTAAAAGTGCATTGCATGTGACTAAGGGACATCGTTCAGCTCAGTATGCAGGGAACTCGGTTAACAGCAGCTGGAGAAACAGGGATAGATCCTGAGCTGGTGTACATAGGACTGGAAGGGATCTTCTGAGTCAATGAGTCCAGTCCCCTGCTATCACAGGCACGTCATGTAATTCTCTTCATACACTTATCAAGCCCCAGCTTCACAGTAGCTAGGTTGTTTGTCCCCACTCCTCCTACTGGGAAGTTGTTCCAAAGCCTTACTCCTCTGACAATCAGAACCCTTCTTCTAATTTCCAGCCTAAATGTATATATAGTCAGTTCACAGTGTTAATCAGTGGAGCTTCACTGAAGTGAATGGAGCTGTGCCAGTTTACCCTGGCTGAGAATCTGGCCCACAAAGTTGAGGGGACAATATCTCAGATGCCCATTTCACAAAGACTCCTAATTCTATTTTGCTGGGGCGCCCTAAATACAGTGTAGTTATTCCCCTTCCTCACATGTCCATTGTTTAAAGCTAAGATGTCCTTACATGGCCTCAGCTGGTAGGAGCAAAAAAACCACCCACTGTCCTCAAGGTTGGTGACATGCCGTAGAGTCCAATTCACCAGTGGCACGTGCTGGCAGAGCTCCGCTGAAGTCCGGATTTGGATTTGGCCCAAAATTTCCATGGACTTCAATAGGACCAGGATTTCACCCCATATATTCTTCCTATAGCTACTGACAGTAGCATCTTCCCTGTCCCATTGTTGAAGGACAAAGCAGGAAATATCAATGACTCATCATCTCTGGAGTCAGGAATGTTTGCTTTAAGAGGGCTTTTTTTCCCCACACACAATATGAAACACATGTTAATAAATCCAGAGAAAAATATTCAATAAAAGAATGGAAAGATTTGTAGTCAGAGTGGAGCTCAAATAAAGTTCATGGTTTTTAAGTAAGGCTGCTTTCAATTACCTTACCCTTTTTAAATTGTGAAAGATGTAATGTTAATCAAACATGTAATTTGCAAGTGTTTTTCTTTAGTAAATGTCATGTACAAGTAGATATTTAGGATGTAATGCACAAAGTAACTGCAGCTGGATAACTTTCACTACTGGTATTTATTTACATTACAGCAGACATGAGCAACCCTGACAAAGAAGAATATCTTGGGTAAAATCCTGGCCCTACCGAAGTCAATGGCAAAACTCCCAATGATTTCAAAAGGGCCCAGATTTCACCCTTTCATTGTACATGTTTTATCAATGGGTCCCTATCTTTCTTTGTAAAACAGAGTGTTTAAAAAAAAACACAAACTAACACCAACAGTAAAAAGTGCAGCGTTTTTCCAATGAAAACAAAAATGTGCAATTAAAACCTTTGTGATGCTTCAGATGCACGGTGCTAGAAAACTGCACGCATGGTCCAAAGGGCACATGGTCTGGACAGGGACTAAAGAGATGTGAGTTCTAATCCTGGCTCCTGCTGTGTGATTTAGGCATGTCACTGCACTTGCCTGGGCTAGCTTTTCAAGTGTTCAGCATACACATCTGGGCCCAGATCTTCCAAAGCGCTCAGCACCCAGCAGTTCCCATTGTGCCACTTATGGCTGGATATTTAAATGAGTTTCTTAAACTCTGGCCACTTATTTTGACGCCTAAAGTGGAGCTGAGCTCTTTTGCAAATCCAGCCCCAATTTTGGGTGCTGTGCTTTTGTTTGAAAACCTGGCTCTTGGGGTCTCTGTTTTACCCTTTTCCCCCCTAAGCTCTTTGGGGAAGAGATTATTTCTTACTATGTATGTACAATGCCCAGGACCATGGGGCTCCAGGCTTGATAGGGGATCTCTAGGTCCTACTTTAATAAAACAATTACCATTATTTGTATTATTAAAAATTGCACTGTGGGAAATCCAAAGCTGCACTGTACAGCGTTATGAAATTTCTACCTTCACTATATTTGTTCTTTGGAACAGTCACAAAGTAATTGCGATATCAAGTATTGCCGGGTGGATATTTTAAATTAAAATACTGCTCGACAACAATAAATATTAAGAGCATTTTGGAGGGAAAAAAACGGTCAAAGGAAGAGGAAGTGGCTGGAGCCGGAATAACGCTCTGAGAGAGAACAGCCTTTATAGTCATAGGAGAAGGTTCTACAGTGGGACATCCTGCCCTTTGACCTGCAGATGCTCAGACTGTCCATATAGGTCCCTACTATGGATGAACTAATTGTTAACAAGCAACCATGAAATCTTAAATGGAGGCTTTCATTCAAAAGCACAGATGTTCGTTCAGGAAGTTCTTTGCCAATGGCACATTTAAACTTATGCAACATCCTCTCAAAAGAGACTAAGGACTCTATTCCAGCTTTCCCAAGTTACATACACATGTTCCCCCCACCACCACCTTTGCCCCCTTCCTGTACATCTTCTTATCAAGAAGACACGCTTAGTGTGTTAGCCACAGGGCATTCAGCAAATGAGCGCATCCAAACTGGATAACTGTGCGCCGAAACCGAGGGCAGAGACCCTCTGTTTCAGTGTCAAATTCCAAATATCGGGCACAAGGTTTCTTCTTCTACCATACGATGAATACAGTAGAATAGCTGAGCCTCAGGACGGACTATGTTCTTTACGCTGTGTTCAGCAACTAGCAGGAAGCCTCAGATAAATACGTTGCGCACAGAACCTGACTGGCTTCTCAGTACAGATCAGATTCCGCGTACTGATATTACTGATCCTATCCCTTTAAATATACTGAAAACCAACTTTGTCTTTTAACTTGGTTTATTGCTGGTGCCACAACGTATTTCCAAGCAACAGGTCAAGGGACGCGCAGCTGATCACGCACGAAGAGGAGAAAAATCAATGCGAAGACTAAAAAGAAAGAACGACTGGGGTAAAGGATCCTAAAGGGTCCTGCTGTATTTACTCCATGGCAAAAGAATCGTTACACAATTCCTTCCACCAGCAATATACTTCTACTCATTTACACTTCCAAAGCCACTGAAGAATCTTGGAGCAAGAGGTACCACTGTCATAAACAGGGCCCCATGTATTTGGCAGTCTCACAGCTACAGACTCCATGTTTTTTAAAAGATGTTTCTAGGCACCACAGTAGGGAAGAGAACCTTAACAACATGAATTGAGTATAAACAGATGCAGCATTGCCTTCCTGAGTCTGCAGACAGCCTAAAACAATAGGTCTGAGCAGTGTCAACTGTTACAAAACCTCAACAGCACAGGCCAGGTTCATGGAACTATCTAAACTGCACTCAGGATAGATCCAAAGGGGTAATGGTAGCTCAAAGCTTACTTTGCCGTCCACTGAGCCCAAGGGCGTAAATTAGAGCCGTCTTGGCGCACTCCCAATCTTCAAGGGTATTGCAATCCAGACTTGGATCCAGACATGAATTTTGCCGCTTGAGCTCATCAATAGTAAGTAGATTTAGAACCCCAAAGTGGAAGATGGCCAACGGATTGGACACCACCAGGAATAATAATGTGTAAAACAAAGTTTTTGGTGGCATTTTTAGTGTAATCACTTTTTATGAACGATATGCTTGAACATGGATTCTTTGCACATGCACATCCACCGTTCCTGCTAACGTCAATGGGAGTATTGGGTGCACAATAAAAGCAGAATCCGGAACAGTAATCCTATAATAGAATTTTGACATTCATGGACTTGGTTTATTTTTTGCCCATTTTTAGCATATTGCAGTACAACAAAGGAGACTGCATAGTTGAGTTGTCATGCGAGATAATTGATTTTGACAGGACTACAGGTTAAGTTGCAAACCAGTGACGAATTATTTGGAAATTCTTCTGCAGCAAATGTCCCAGGGGACAGCTTGTAATCGTTTGTAAGCTCAAATTAGGTCCAGAGTTAAATATCATTAGATCTCAGGTAAAGCCACAGTTCAGCATGGGACTACTAATGTCTTACCTTAACTTTTCCTATTACATCAAGGACACAATTGTAGCAAAGGTTATGAAGATTATTCCTCAAGCTGCAAATTGCTTATAACTAGAGAATTAAATTGAAATACATTCCCAGACAGCCTGCAAAACGTGAGAGAGAAAAACCACTGAACGGATACCTTAAAAATCATAAAAGTCCTTATACCCTGCATTTTTTAAACTCTCTCTTGCATAAAGCTAAAAAATTAAATGGAATCAGATGAGGTGAGTTATTAAGCCCCATCTTTGTATTTGAATTAATATAACTGAATTAAATCACTACTCAATATGGATGTCCCAGTGCTTTATTACAACGGTTTATAAGGAATAGGTAGATAATTTAATATCATATTGCAAAGACTATATTTTGTGGCAGTTTTATTTCAGACAATGTTAAATATTAATTCCTATACAAAAGGGAGCATAAAAAATTACGCTGGATACAAATAATTCAGCTCCCCACAAGTTAATGCAATATTTGCATATTCACCTTCTTTCAAGCTGGAGCTGAGTTAACTTTGGCTAGTTCTACAAAAATAATAAATTTAGAGTAAAGTGAGCACAGAACTGAAGTGAATATTTGACTTACACTTTAAGGCTGAGATGTGGGCAGTTCCATTTGGAAATCTCAGGCCAAGGCTCCAATCTGTAAGGGATCCTTTGGTATGTGATGAAAGGTGCTACACAAATGAATGGTAACACATCACACACCTACGCGTGCGCACACACACAGTCCGGCGCTGAGCAAACGATCAGCTGAGGGGGAACTCCCAAAGGGACCGTGCTTTCAGTCTGCCTCCTGGAACTCCGTAACACACCAAGAATGCACATGCTGTTCTGGTCCTGTAGCCCAATCCCCAGGCACACACACAGCTAGCGGGGTTGATCGGTACAAAGAGGGTGGGGTGTTCTGTGGAGTGGTTTATGCACTGGGGTGGCAGAAGAGGAGCATTACTGTTATTATTGCCTCCTCTTGTGTGGACTACACAGGGAGGGGAAGCTCTTGGCACGCTCCATTTCGTGCACCCACTGGGGCAGGGCACAATTTAGCTCCGTACATTTATTCTATGCACAGCAAACACAGGAGTTTACATGTGCATATTCTGACCCTGTTGAGTTCCAAAGGAAACAGCTTCATCAGGAAATAAGTTGGGACAAACAAACAAACAAAAAAAACCAGCTTTAAAATATTCAGTATGTTACCCCCAAAAGAGCTCACTAATTCCACTAATTACTTTTTAATGATCATAAGTAATAAAAGACACCAAGTAAGTGTCTATTTGCCAGGAGACTTGGTGCAATATATGGCCAAAACCAGAAACCTCATCATCTCCACCTGTTCTCAGAGTACGCCAGCATCCCAGATTGGTTTGGGTTCAATTTCTAACGAAAAGGTGATTCTGTTCATTCTAATTATGCTTTTGGAGCTGGAGCACCTGTATCGAAGAGCAATGTGAAATCAGGTTCAGATGGTAGCGCTAATGCATTTCAGCAACAGCCACTGATTCTGCAGATATGAACTTGTGTCAGTTAGTAAAAATACAGTGAAACAATAAACACAGCAAGCTTGCTTGTGCTTTACAGAGTGTCTGCTCTTAGTTCCCAAATTTTAAGAAACATCTGGTAAATGATGATACATTTTTTGGGGTGGGTAATTAAAGTTCAAGTATATAAATAGATGACTTCAGTCTCCAGGGCTGTCAGTCTTGCATCCCTCGCAAGTACTAAATTCACTTGTAACAAATTACACTAAGTAAGTGCTTCCCGTTGCCCAGCTCTGTTTTGAACATATGATACGCAAATGCACAGTAATCAGAGAGGGAGACCACAACTGCCTGATTGTTCCCACTTAAACAGTGATTCAGCTCAGAACGCAGCCACACTGAATAAATATTATTTGTGTGAATGGCTTGAAAAAGAGTTGTGTCATTTTGAAATTCATTTGGGACCCTGCCCATGATATAAAACAGTTTCCCTATCCGTGAGGTAGGCTCCTCAGGCCGCACCGGACTAGTGGGTAAAGCGCAAGGAGAGGAGCAGCAGGGTTCTAAAACACATTGCATGGATTGAGAGCCATTTAGTCTCTACTGAAAGTAAGTTGTTGTAGGTAAAGCAGTGGGCAACTCCTTGAAACCCACTTTACTCTCTGCCCCGTGGTTGTGTCTATCCACAGGAGTAGCTCGCCCATACAGAGATGCAAGTTCAGAAGCAGTTTGCTGGCCCAAGCCTTACGTCTCTCTAGTCCCATAATGCAGCTCAGAGGGGAGGGCAAATGTCCCAGCACTGGAGCACTCACCCCAAGTCTCATGTGGTATTAGAGGGAGCAGGGAGGAAAGCAAAGAAGAAGAAGAGAATGAATGAAAATAGAAAGTGAAAGAGAAGATGAGAAGAGAAAAAAGGGCTGATGAGAGAGAGACACACACACATAGCAAGTACACCTCTATCCCGATATAACACGACCCGATAGAACACTAATTTGGATATAACGCGGTAAAGCAGTGCTCCGGGGAGTAGGGGGGCCGGGGCTGAGCACTCTGGAGGATCAAAGCAAGTTCGATATAACATGGTTTCACCTATAACGTGGTAAGATTTTTTGGCTCCCGAGGACAGCGTTATATCGGGGGTAGAGGTGTATGTCTGAGCCTAGCACGAGGGGATTGGAAGTTATCTATCCACTAACCTGTAGCAACAAAGTCTCCCACTGCCCGGATTTACGTCACAAGGACTTTTCCTAAGCAGTAACCAGGAAAAGCTGGGCTTCTCTACAGCCTTTATGAGATTTATAAACAATCACAGATTTTTCTTCTTTAAATTCTAGACACAAAAATCAAAGTTTTAGAAACTTGACATTGTTTGCTTTGACTAAGATTTTTAATGAGGGATAGGACTGCACTCCAACTACTAAAACAAAGGGACTGATTCATGTTTAGCATGTCCAGAGGATCAGTGTGCTGAAAGACTAATGGACATAAAAAGGCAGACAAATGAGAAAGCCTCATTAAGGTGTCGTTCTGTATTTCCCATTAATTGTCAGATATCCCTTTGCTAACAACAGGGGGTTTGTGTAAAGGACTTCAGCCACGTAGACTTTGGTCTTTAAAAGGACTGGTGGCACTATCAATCTGCATGTTACGTAAGTTAAGGAGAACACAAAACAATCCAGACTATGAAGCAGATACATTTCTGGAACCACATCGCTGATATCAGTAGGCACAGATAGACAGTCCAAATACAGCCCCCAGGGTGGGACAACATTGCATTACCAAATTAATATCCATCTGTTGCCTGAACTTAACATCCAATGATGTACACGCTTTTAGCTCACAAGCAGAGGAACTGCTAAACTAGATGGATCTAGGTTTCTGTCCCTGTTTAAAACCTCAGCATATCTAGTGTAACACTAACAGTCTGTGCCCTTCTGCGGGAGTTGTTTGAAAGCTTCGTCTCATTTACTCGGAGCCTAATCGTCTTGTAAGTTTGACTCACCTTAGTGATCTTTGTATTTTAAACCTTGTCAGCACAGTGAATAGCTAGATTTGTCATTTGCAATTCATTTCAGAAGAACTGCACTGTGCACTAGAAACTTGGTGATTAATTTAACTAATTACGGCCAAACAAATAATCCTGCATCTGAGGCCAGTCTGTTCACTTACTTAAAAAGCAATTACACACAACCAGCATATAGGTAGAATCAACTATATCTCGGGTTAGGGCCGAGATAAAATTCAAATGATTTCTTTCAACTATTTTTATAAGGGTTTTCCAAGCCTGTCTCCTCGGAAGCATCAGAGGCTGTTGACATTTAATTTCAGTTTCTAGATTGCATCCATGAATACACATGGCTCTAAAGCAGGGGTCGGCAACGTTCGGCACGTGGCTCACCAGGGTAAGCACCCTGGTGGGCCGGGCCAGTTTTATTTACCTGCTGTCGCGGCAGGTTCGACCGATCGCGGCCCCCACTGGCCGCGGTTCGCCGTCCCGGGCCAATGGGGGTGGCGAGAAGCGGCGCGGGCGAGGAATGTGCTGGCCGCGGCTTCCCGGGTGCTTACCCTGGCGAGCTGCGTGCCGAACGTTGCTGACCCCTGCTCTAGAGGAAGACACTCGGAGTGAGGTAAATAAAAGCTAATCAGTCATACAGCCATTAGTATATGATAATGACAAAGCTTTGGAAATGTAACTAATGCACTGTGTACTGTAAGAGTGAAATTCAGCCCCGCACAGAGGAGTCACACAAGACCAGTGAACCACTAGACTTAAGTATCAGCACCAGGCCCTTCCAGCACTTATGCCCTACTCTGAGGGCTTAAATGAGACTAAATGTGCATAAACTCACACTGGCCCTTTACAGAGGAGCAAATTTCACCCTAAGGGCGTGGACTTACACTATAAAAGGTAAATTTTTGGCAACAGAAATAGGTCCCCCAATCAGAATATTTAAAAATATTTTCCTTCTTTCCAACGTGATCTTTCAATGGGAGTGTAGGGGATAAAGCTCAATATTCGAGCAAATATATTACTTAAAGATATTATTAATACAGTTCCAATTTATTATGATAGTTTTAAGTTATTACAAACTTGCCTTTACCGAATTTTAGGAAATATAGTTATTCTTATATACACGATGCATGAAGAATGACAGCTCATGTGCTTATGTTTTTGATTGCTTGTTTTATTAAAGGACACATTAAGGCTAATTAAAGACACTGGTAGGAAATTTCTGCTCTCTCTCGATAAGGGACAGACACAAAAGATGCCAAGAAGAATACCACCTCCTTGGCCATAACTTCTATGGGACCTATGACCACCAGGTTTGATTGCAAAAACTCCAGAATTCAGGTTTATACTTTATATTTTACTTAAATATTGTGATATTTGCCTTCCATAGAGTATTTGGTAGAAGCCTTTAATTACACACTGTGGGTGAAGTTACTGTACATTGTAATGTTGGGAACTGTTTGATTAGAAGGCAAACAACTACCAGGAGTGTCTTCTCAAAGAGCAGGACACCACTCCCTTGTTAAAGAACGTGGACACATTTTTCTAGAACATCTCAAAGAGAAGTGATGTGTAGCACCTGGTTTATGGAGACCACAAAAGCTAAACCAAGAGGCTTTCATCACCTTCTCTCCCCCTCATTTCTTCAAGGAGAGAAACCTCACTTTTAAACACACATAGAAAGTATTCTAGAAATATTTGTAGTGAGACTTTCATGCACACTTTAAAACGTTCCTTCTTTTACCCTTAAGGAAAACATCTATAGTTGGGAAATGTTTTGGTTACTCCTAAACTCATGATTCCATATAAAGGTGAAAACTTTTGTTTATTCTTTAAATGCTTAAGATAGTATAAACTTAATTTCTGATTTTCATTTGCAAATTCTTTCTAAATGTAAGCATCTAATGCAACAACTTCCTGATATCGTTGTTATGTGAATAATGGGATGTTTTAGGTGCCAATATAGACTCAAATGACCCCACTATAAGTGGTTATTAATATAAGAAGTCATTTCACTATACAAATATTTACACTAATTAGTTATCTTAAAGCAACTTCCTTTCCAAACTCAGAAAAGACAGAAAGAACCTCTCCAAGGACTGTTAAGAAGAAGAGACAATACCTTCTTTAATGACCATTTAAAAACCTCTCTTTAAGAATCTTTTAAAAGACTATTTCAAAAGCTGAAAGACTTTCTCTTAGAAAATGGGATGTTTGAATTTATTTGAAACAGAATTTCAACTGCTATTAATGGAAAGGATCACTCAGAAAACCAACTGAATAAAAAAAAGTTAAAGCGGAGAAGTTTCCTCCACAAAGACAAAGCAATATAACCGCAAAGTTAGAGAAGCTACAACTCTTTTGCATATGCATTGGTACATTGTGTATTCATGAGCTGAAGATGCTACCAAATCCATCCCATGAAGATGTTGGGCTGATGAAAAGGTCACAACAGTTGATATTTGGATCCAGACAAGCTCCTGAAAGAGGTGTCTTCTACCTGCAGTGAGACTTACGGAAAGAGAAGAGAATAAATTTCTCTGCATTGAGGTACTAGATGTCAGCATCCTCATCTCAACTCCACCTGTTCATCTAACCCAAAAAAACAGCAACAGGATAGCTAAGAAGAACCAAGAATAAAAGAAGCATGCCACCAAGGATGTATACACGGGAATAGCATGAGTGTGTATGGACAAAAATCAGGAAAGTCAAGGCAAAGAACGAGTAACAGCTGGCAAGAAATGCCTACTTTGCTTCAGTCTTCTCAAAAAAAATATGTAACCAGATGACTAGCAAAGTTATCATAGACAAAAAAGGGGAAAGGACGCGGATCGGGATAAGTAAAGAACATCTCACAGGTCTTCTATTTTCCATTAATTCGAATCAGTGGGGCCTGATGCTATTCACCCCAGGGTGGTGAAGGAATTAGCTGAAGAAATCTCAGAGCCCCTGGCAATAATATTTGCACACTCATGGATGACAGCAGAAGGGCTAACATAGTGCCCATCTTTAAAAAGGGGGGAAAGAAGGAGTTGGGGAACTATAGACCAGGCAGCCTGACCTCAATACCTGGGAAGCTACTAGAGCAATCTATAAAACATTCAATTTTCAAATACCTGGAGGATGAAGGGGTAAATCACTAGCAGCCAGCATGGATTTACTAAGAACAAATCATGCCAAATCAGGTGGATTTCCTTCCTTGACAGGGTTACTGGTTTGGTGGATAGGGGGAATGCAATGGACATAATATACCTGTGTCAAAAGCCTTGCTGAGGTCCAGTCTCATATGACATTTTTATAAGTAAGCTGGAGAACCACTGGCTCGGTGGAACTACCATTAAGTGGATATATAATTGGTTAAACAGCCGCAAACAAGTAACTATTAATGGAATGATGTCAGATTAGAAGGAGGTCTCAAGTGAGGTTTCACAAGGACCTATTCTGGATCTTGTGTTATTTAACATCTTTAATAATGATCTGGATGTAGGACTAGAGAGCAGACTGATGAAAACTGCAGCTGACACAATGTTGAGGGGGTTTGCAAAGACTTTGGAGGATCAAACTAAAAATCATAGGGATCTTGATAAATTGGAGAACTGGGTATAGACAACAAAATGAAATTCAGCAAAGACAAATGTAAGGTGCTACACTTGGGGAAGAAAAACCAAAAGCACAAATACAGAATGGGGGATAACTGGCTTGCTGGGAAGGATCTGGGAGCTGTGGTGGATCGCAACCTTAACATGAGTCAACAATGCAATGCTGTTGCAAAAAAAAAAACCAAAAGCAATTTTAGGTTGCATTAACAGAGGCATAGCATGCAGGTCATGGGAGGTGACAGTACTGCTCTGTTCAGTGCTGGTTAGGTCTCAGATGGAGTACTGTGTCCAATTTTGGTCACCAATGTATAGAAAGGATGTAGAGAAACTGGAAAGGATGCAGAGATGAAGCCATATGAGCAAAGGCTGAAGGAACTGGGTATCTATAGTTTGGAAAAGAGATGATTAAGAGGGGACATGATAGCAGTCTTCAAATACTTGAAAGGCTGCTATAAAAAAGATGGAGAAAAGTTGTTCTCTTTTGCTGCAAAGGGCAGGACAAGAGGCAATGGGTTCAAACTACAGCAGAGAAGATTTAGATTAAATCTCACGAAAAACATCCTAACTGTAAGAACAGTAGGACAATGGAATAGACTTGCCTGGGAATGTTGCAGAAGATTAGGGTGACCAGATGTCCCGATTTTATAGGGACAGTCCGATTTTTGGGTCTTTTTCTTATATAGGCTCCTATTACCCCCCACCCGCGTCCCGATTTTTCACATTTGCTGTCTGGTCACTCACTTTGAACACAGGAGAATCTTGCCCTCGGTTTTACTTGGGAAAACTACATTGAGCCCTTATTAAACTCTCCTCTAATCAATTTTTCGTTATTTAGAAACACTGTGGCATGAGCAGGAACACTGCAGTAAACTCCAGCTCTTCTACAGAGAGTTCTGTCAGGGGAATGAATGCTTGAGATGAGATCTAAGCCCCTCAACCTCTTATTATTAGTATCAGTGTCTGTCACTTAGGCTTTAGCTAGCTCTGCTGAAACCTGAACTGTGCAGGATAATTTCACAAAATCAATATGCACCACATTAGACAAACATTATTTTTATCCTTCTGGCTGGCGTGGGAGGGGCTAACCGATAGAACATGAGCAAGCATGGCATACCAGACAGGAAAGCCAATGAAGAATGATGAACTGGAGAGATGCAGGTACAGGACATGGAATATCCACTCCCCAACGATGAAGAATGAATGTTTCATCTCTTCTCTTCATAGGCAAAGCCCACCAAGGATTTCTTGATATAAGATCCTCTCAGTGACATTACAGAGATAAATTTCCATTTGGCAATTATTGTGATCCCTATTGGGCCCGAAATCCTTCTTTGAACAGCATACACCATCGGGGTTCTGCTTTTTTTCCTAACTACCATGCAGTAGCCATGACTGGCCACTACTAGTTTCATGCCCTCTCTCACATCCCTTCTCCAGAGTCATTCCCAAAGTTCACTAAACATCACTCCTCATGGAGCAATCATTCTCTCTCTATCGTGCTCCATAAGTCACACAAGCACAGGAACGCCACATCTGCTCCAATTATGCAGCCCTCCTCATTCTTCAGATTTCAATATACTTGCCATTGCAAAGGTGATGACACCCAAATCTATAACTCCCAGGATCTTTATCAGGTTCCGTGATAGTCTTCACCGCACTATCTTCAGGAAGATGGAGCATTTCTGGACTCTCACTTAATTCCAAAACTTCCTGATTTTTGCTGGGTTTAGCATAGGTCTGTTTAATAAATGAAAAGCTACAAATTCTCTGGACTGAGGCAAGTGACTTTGAACTGTAGGGAAGTGACTCAAAGTAGTGCTGGTTAAAGACAGGATAGGAAAGAAATCTGTGATGATCAAAGGGTTAAGAATAGAGATGTGCAAATGGTTTCACAAGCAAAAGAACACCAGTGAACTTCTCCCTTTGCAGAAATACTCCTTAAACTGCAAAATTTCTGGTATTTCACCCAACATTGATGCCAGTAACAAAATAAAAACTGACAACTGAAAACTGCATTTTCTTCCTGCAACATTCTTCTAGAAGAGAAAAAGCAGTTTTGGCAGTTGAATGCACTGTAACTTCCAGCATCCCACTTCAATACGTCATGTTTAAACATTAAACAATGTTTATTGAGGCTATAGTGCTGATGACTACTATAAAAGAGAGCTTTACATTCTTTCATAAACACTTTAACAGATACCTTTGCGGGCACCACGAGGAGATAAATGCCTCTTTAGCTGGAATACTCATCTCTGACTCCTTCTGCTGTCAAATTATTACTGCTACTTTACAATCATACGGTCCATTCTTTCAGCAGGTCAGCTTCCTCTGTCTGAGATAGTCTTACACACTTATGAGGTTCGTCTTCTCTTAATCTGCCTTTTCTCTTGTTTTCTCTCTTCCCAACATCATTGCCCTGGCTCTGCTAGTTTTCCCACCGTCTCTCCTTATCATTCTGATGCAATTTATAATTTACATTCAGCAGTGTCAGCCAGCAACCGACTACTCAAACGTCCGTGAAACTCTTTTCCCCACATATGCAGCATGCTGTTCATCTCAGTGTTTTTGAGCCTTGCGATTTGCTATCTCAATTCCAGTCATCTGTCCACTTCCCACTTCTATTTCCACTGAGCTCCTTTTCCATCCCAAATGGTTTTCTCGTGTCAGTTTACCTGTTCGCTTGCTCTGATTTAGGCTGTTTCCTTTCCCCAGACTTCTTCCCTGCCCTGTCTCATTTTAGTTCTTGTTGCTTCTGATTTCATGTTACTGCACTTTATTCCCCTGAGATCTTCTTGGGTTTGGCCCCTTGTTCTCAACCACAATTGTAATTTGTAACTTTACTACTCTGATCTCCTCTAGAAGCATCAGGTATGCGGTTAGCACACCATCTGCTCATTTATTTTCCTTGGTCACCACACCTTTCCTCATCTTGGATGCTTTTCTCTGTAGATAACTCTAAGCTCTTCTACGTTCCCTGCCAATGCTAGATTAGCAAGCAAAGCAAAATGCCCACCACTTATGGGTATCCAGAGCGGAAATTCTCTTCTGCCCAATCCTGGATTCACAATCAGATTGGCATTTATAATTGTTCTCCGCGTTTTAACGAAGTTCACTCACTATTATCAAGAGATGGTGGCAACCTGATTGCACACAGTCACAGGACCCAGAGATGTAAGATGCCTCCTCCTATGGCTACCCTTCAGGTCATCCTTTTGCAAAGACTCTTGACAAGCATGAGGGCATAATTTGAGGGATCTGGGTCCTATTTTTCAAAGAGCCTAAATGATAGATTCCAAGGCCAGAAGAGACCATTTTGATCATCTAGTGTGAACTCCTGTACAACCACAGGCCACAGAACTTCCCCAAAATAATTCCTAGAGCAGATCTTTTAGAAAAACATCCAATCGTGATGTAAAGAAATGTCAGTGACAGAGAAATTAAATTGTTCCAATGATTAATTATTCTCACTATTAAAAATGTACACCTTATTTCCAGTTAGTATTTATCTAGTTTCAATTTCCAGCCACTGGATCACATTTAGACCTTTCTCTGCAACTCTGAAGAACACATTATCAAATATTTGTACATTTGTATTATGCAAGTACCTATAGACTATAATCAAGCCACCCCTTAACCTTCTCTTGATGAGAAACAGATTGAGCTCCTTAAGTCTATCCCTATAATGAATGTTTTCTAATCCTTTAATCATTCTTGTGGCTCTTCTCTGAACCCTCTCCAATTTATCAACATCCTTCTTGAGTTGTGGACACCAGAACTGAATTTAGAAGCACTAGTCCCACCATATCTGAGGAATACATCCCTCTGTTCTTCGAACTGGAGAAACCGGCTTTGTTTTTATCATCTTCCATAATGACAGTATATTAATTTAGGCCTCTCTTGGGGCTGATGAGATTTGTACAGATTATCAGGCACACTAGTAGATTCAAAACACTGGTTCCAATGGGAATCACATATACAACCCAGAGCAACATTTGGCCCAGGAATTGTAAAACAATTTTTTTTCTTCTGAGAGCAAGCTCCGTTTCCAATCTAAGCTCAAATTTATGTTTAGAAAGTGACTCTGGAAAATAAAATTAAAAAAAATATCAAATTTGCTTAAAATGTTCTTAAGGTGATGTGGTGAGTGTTTTACATTTAAAATTAAAAAGTATTGGAAACATATGCATTTTATAAAGTTTGCATATCGAAAAGTTGTTTCCATTAGCAGTCTGGAAATGCATTACATGGGTAGAATGAGAACTCAAGGTTGGCTCCTTGGGAAGAGACAGAATAACCAGGAGTTATCATTCTTTATGAGAGAAAATATTAGCACTCTCCGAACCAGATTTTCCTCCATGGCTGTTGGTTCATGAAAGCTCTGAGAGCAACCAGGCAACTCAGCCATGGATTCTGCTTGGTATTCATTAGGTTCCTTCTCCCTTAGAAACAGCTGTCTAAACAGATTTCAGCATTCCAGGGCTTCCCAAACCTCCTCTGTGACAGGAGTGGAAACATATACTCTATCCAGGTCCATTGCTATTGTAGACCGGTTCCTAGGAACAATGGCATGTATTTTTGTATAGAGATATGCAGATCAAGATATCAAAGAAGGCTTTACAATTGTGCTTAAATTATGGGCCTGACTGACCAGTGTATTGTTCCCATGTTAGGCTGACGTAACTCTGCTGTTTTGGATACAGCTGGATACACACCCACAAAAAATGCATGAAAAATGTTCCCATCAGAAAATGTGGATCCATTGGAACTAACATTTTCCAAGGGAAAATATTGATTTCAAAGAAGTTTTTCAATTTTTTGATCGTAGGGTGACCAGATGTCCCAATTTTACAGGGACAGTCCTGATTTTTGGGTCTCTCTCTTATATAGGCTCCTATTATCCCCTACCTCCTGTCCGATTTTTCACATTTGCTGTCTGGTCACTCTATCTGATCACGAGAATCAAAATGAAAAAATTCATTTCAAAATATCAAATGGTCTCAATTTGATCAAAAATGTCAACATTTGTCATTTCAACTTTTCTGATTTGAAACTTTTTGGAATGTTGCATTCTGTGAAGTTTTAATTTTTTTTTACTTTTTGTTTCTTTGAATGGAAACTAGTTTCGGAAGGTTGAAATTTCTCATGGGACAAAAACTTCAGTTTTCCAAACAGTTTTAGTTTGTTTTGAATGTAGTTACACCGACATAAGGTTGGAGTATTACAGTGATGAATTAGGCCTCAAATTGTTGCAAGTGGTGTGCATAAGCACACACACACTTACTTTATGGCAATGCAGACAGTACAAACGAGAAAGCCCATTGCTGCTTCCCATTTTTAAAAGAAGTTATTTTCAAAAGCATAGCAACTACTTAGAGCAGTGTTTCCCGAACTTGGGACGCCGCTTGTGTAGGGAAAGCCCCTGGCGGGCCGGGCTGGTTTGTTTACCTGCTGCATCCACAGTTCCGGCCGATCGCAGCTCCCACTGGCCGCGGTTCGCTGCTCCAGGCCAATGGGAGCTGCTGGAAGCGGCACGGGCTGAGGGACATATTGGCCGCCGCTTCCAGCAGCTCCCATTAGCTTGGAGCAGCAAACCGCAGCCAGTGGGAGCCGTGATCGGCTGGACCTGCGGACACGGCAGGTAAACAAACCGGCCCAGCCCGCCAGGGGCTTTCCCTACACAAGCGGCGTCCCAAGTTTGGGAAACACTGACTTAGGGCCTTGAAAACCTATCACAACGACAAGCAGTGGAGAGGTTATTATAAAATGCCTCTGGAAACTCCAGAGAAGGGTCTGACCTGAATTTTACCTGTTGTAGAGTGAAATATTTATTACTAATTTTGTCTCTTGAAAATGTCTTGCATTTATGCACAAATATCTCTTACATGGAAATAACTTCCATAGCAACATTTAGTAAAGGAATGGTTTATGTATTGTTGTATATCCATTATGCAAAGGAGCACACAGTGCTTGTAATTCTCTCATTTTGAACTGTCATAATCCATAATTTTAGTGTATTCTTCTGCAGACATAAAAATATGATCTATGTATATATTTAAAGTTAGCAAATCAGTTTCCAGACTGCATACTGAATTCCAACACATGGTATCAATGCTCGATGCCATATTCTACCTCATTCTCCTTTCAAGAAGAACTTCCGCTGATGGCAAACATGCATTCTTCAGAAACGGAGAACTCTTACCAACCCACCATGGTCTCTCAATTTTTGATTGTGTTATTGATCTGATTAAGGGCCTGATTCAGGAAGGTGCTGATCACACTCAACTCCTATTGAAGTCTGTGGTAACTACAGGTGTTCACCGTTTCACTGTAGGAGCTTGTATTGGTTCCACCAAACATCAGTGTGGAGGTGGGGGCCAAGTTTTCAGCACGCAACCCTCTGCCGGTAACAAGAGCACTGCCCTGACTTCACAGACAGACCTATGCCCAGGGTAGGAGAGCAGTGAAAACATGGGAGGGGTCGAGAGTCTAGCTGCTATTGGTGGAAATACAGCATTGTGACCTCTTTGCACATGTATGCGAGAAATTACAGTTAGCCAGCCAGCCAGCAGGGGGGTGCTGCATTCCCAAATCCTTACTTCCCACCCACACACCTTTCCTGGCATCGGGGATACGTCTTTAGGACACACTCTTTGAGAGTATTTTGAATGAGGTCACTGAATCTGTGCTCCTTTCCCCCAGCATAAATCAGGAGTAACTCCGCTGAGGTCAGTGAAATTACACTTTTTAAATGAAGAGCTAAAACCTTCATAGTGATTCAGCCGAAGCTGATCTCTAACCAAGTGCTCGAGCTAGTATCAAGGTCACGAGAAGCTATTTTAAACCATTTAGATTTACTAGAAAGTAGCAGAACAATCACTCGATTTATAGGCTCTCACCCTAGGGTTTAGAAACTCAAGTACTCTTTGGCTGCTGTTGGATCCTATTAGCTTTTCTGTACTTTCAAGGAACCATCTGCTCAAAGCACCTAATGCCGGATGATGAATGACTAGGCCTCCAGCAGGTAAAATTTGCTGGAAAATAGTTAAAGTGCATTCCAAGTCTGTCCCCTGAGCAAAACCTTTCATTTTTCCTTTCCTACTGTAACCTTTAATCACAGTCCAAAGAATAATACAATAGCCAAGTGGAGAAATAGTGTCCCCTGACCCCTTTGGAAAGTTGGGCCAGATCCCCAAGAACAGCAAATGGGGAAGAGCGCAGCGTCGTCTTTCCCCCACCTTTCCACATTGCCACTCCTGGGGCATTTGGGGTGCTAGAATAGCCCCCAGTAGCTGTTACGCCACCTGAGGATCAGCCAGAGTGGGTCCCGTGGAATGGGACAGAATGCCCACCACGTTCAGTGGCCAGAAGCCATGTGGCTTACAGATGGCTATGCCCCTGCTTTAGGCTTCCCAGCTGTGGAGAAGGAGGGGGCAGTGCCTGCTTTCCTCACAGTGCCCTGCCTGCAGGGCCAAGTGAGGAGACACAGGGTATGGAGTGGGATGGACAGAGTGGGGTACATGGGGCTGCTGGGGGGTGTGTGTCACAGACTGGGGTTCAGAAGGGCTAGTGGGGAAGATAGACTGGGGTGGGGACACAGGAGCTAGGAGGTGACAGCACTGAGCCAGAGGCTGACTGGGATGCGGGTGCAGAGCCACATGTGGATGGGATGGAGGGGTGTCTGAGTGGGGGTGCAGGGACACATGAGGGAGGGAACATACAGGGACACATGGGGATGGGGCAGTTGTGCCTGACTGAATGGGAGTGGCTGGGGTCAGCCAGGGTCTGCATGGGGGAGGCTTCCCACCCAACTCAAAAACAACCCCCCCCCCCCGAAAAACTGTTCCATACTTCTCCCACCCACACCCAATAACCCTCCAGCTTCCCTTCCACGTTCCTACCCAGCAATTTACTTCCCTCTCCCTCAGCTCTTCTGTTCCCCCTGACTTCCTTAACGCTTTGCACTGCTTCTGAGGGGTGCGAGAAAGACGTTTCTGTATTGTAGTTTAAACAAATTATTACTTAAAATTCTGTATTAATATGCCTAGTAAGGAATCTATTTGTCAAAAAACATTTCCTGAATCTTTTTTGTTGGCTGTATTGTTATAGACATACTGCTGACAGGTATTTTGAAATAAATTACCAAAATAATTGAAACTGGCATGATTATATTGTGTTATTTTGACAAATAAAATATGCAGAATTTTAAAATATTGTGCACAGAATTTTTAATTTTTTTGGTGCAGTATTCCCCTGGGAGTAATATATGCTATACCATGGAAAGTGCCATGAGATTTTTTTTATTTTATTTTATGAACAATCACCATACGTTCTGTACACCTTCAAACATAAACTAATTAATATACCTCTACCCCGATATAACGCTGTCCTCGGGAGCCAAAAAAATCTTACTGCATTATAGGTGAAACCGCGTTATATCGAACTTGCTTTGATCTGCCAGAGTGCGCAGCCCTGCCCACCCCAGAGCGCTGCTTGACTGTGTTATATCCGAATTCATGTTATATCGGGGTAGAGGTGTATTTTGCAAGTTAGCGACAGCTCAGGGTCTCTGATTTACGTCTTACCAAAAAGAGAGCGGCCGAGATGTCCAAAGTCACCTGTGTAATTCAGACACCCAGTTCCCATTAGAAATAAAAGGGGAATTGGGCATTTAAGTCCCCTAGGCGAGTTTGACTTTCCCATCCAACACCTCCAGAAGCACAACAACTTCTAGTGCAATTCTGAGGCCTTGCTTCCATATTAACTGTGAAGGGGCAGCGGGACCTTCGGAGTCACCACAGTATTTCCTGACGCACCAAGAAGTTCCTTGGAGGTCTCCCAACTTACTCATGACCCATACTCCCCCCCTCAACACGTGAGAGAGCTGACAAGGTGGCATGGCACCAGGACATGTGGACAGTACAAGCTGTTACCATCAAGCTGTTCCAGCAGGTGCCACTCTGACGGGATACAAATAGAAAGAGGATTTTAATAGACCAGGAGTCCACTGCCAGAAGATTATCTAAATTATACATGAATATTCACTTCAGCGCATAACTCATTACCAGCTCACCTCCTTAACCAAAGGAGCCAAACATGGAAATAACTGGTTGCTTCCATAAAAGCAGCGACTCTTGTAACCCTAAGATAATTGCATTGAATTATTCCATTAATATATTACAGTTTTGAAATCTTTATTAATTATACAACGGTAGGCCTGGTAGGCAACCTGCCTTCCCACCCCCTACCCACAACTTCAGTTGTTGTTAAGTTAGAATAACATCACTCTTTAAAATGAATGAGTAGGTTCAGCTCACTGACCTGCTGGTTGTGTTCTGCCATGCAGGATATTTGGAGTCAAGCTCCAGCCTCTCTGGATTGGCACGACCTGGGAATGCTAGTCAATCACTGAAGGAACTGCCTTGCATTGTTCAGCAGTAAGGGGGGGGGTCATCATTATGGTGCCCCATCTTAGCTCCTTAGGCTGTGATTCAGCAAGGGACTTAAGCACATGCCTAACTTGGAGCACTCAAGCAGTTCCATTACCGACTTTAATGGGACTATGCACATGTTTAAGCACATTGCTAGATCGGACCCTAACAAAGGGAGCTAGGATCCAAGGAAGTCCCCTCCAGAGCCCGACAAGAAGGGTCAGGTCCATCAACTGCACCTACCCTTCAAAAGCAAAGAGGGATGTCTCAAAGGAAGGTTGCTGTTGCTAGGAGAAAACTTCTTGCCACTCCCTTGATCACAGATGCCAATAGCTGATTTAAGGAGCAGGGCTCAGAAGAAAGTCCTCTGGCAGCTGGAAGAATGCAAAGACTAGCATCGTTTGGTGTGAAAAGGCAGAGTGCACAGGGAATGTGAATTTTGCCTCTCTCCAAAGCAGTTGGTACCAGGCTAGATGGACACATTTCTAGCATGCGAGTCATATAAAGGTGCACAGCCAGTTCTGTCAAAAACATTCTTAAATGCTTTATCCTTCTCATTTTTTTTTTAAACCACAAGCAGCTACCATCTTCTATTGGCTCTGGGAAAGGCTACACCAAAAGACGAGCTTCGCATCTTGCCCTGAACACGACAAAGATTTCGGCATGTCTTACGTGGCTCTGTTACAGAGGTTGCAAAGTGGAGAATATTCCCCAGCCACTAACAGCGAGAAAAATCTATTAGGCAGATTTTAATACCTACCAGCAGGAAAAAGAATTCCATGAGCGGCATGGAAGGAGAAACGATAGATCAGGCCAGTTTGATTCAGCCAAAGTTTAAAACCCTACAGGAATATCCCTACGTGCTCTTGTCCGCACTAAAAAGCAGCTTGTGTTTACATCTTCACTTCTCTGGACCCAGAGAGCCCTGCGTAGGCTGGGCCTATGCTGGCAGTGAGACACTGTAAAACACACACACACACACACAATGGGCACATGGGCCCATGTGCGTGGGCCCAACATCCAGCAGAGGAAAAACATAAACACAAGCTGTTAACCTTGGTGTGATTACACCAGTTTGGCAGCGGTTGGATGGACTGGGGTGTTTTTAAAAGTACTTTTAAGGAAAGAGCAGATTGTTGGGATTGAAAAAGACAAAAATCAATTCTGCTCCTTAATTACTACAGGAAGCTCCTTTGCCTATAAAGGTTGGCCAAGAAGGCTCTTCAGTGGGTTTTTGTTTAGCAAGGCTTCATTTGAGCATTAGCTTCTGTTCTGATCCACGTGCATTTGCGTCCATTTGCA
The DNA here is from genome assembly GCF_011386835.1 of Chrysemys picta bellii. NCBI lineage: Eukaryota > Metazoa > Chordata > Testudines > Emydidae > Chrysemys > Chrysemys picta. Next base: position 5,851,335 of record NC_088800.1, on the reverse strand, counting down.
TGATGAAATCCTCACATTTAATTTTCAATTCAAGCTAAAATAAAACACGGTCAAAGTTGGACCTGGTTGCACTGAAGATCATGTTAAAACTGCAAACTCCACACATGTATAAATCAGTCCCAACTTCACTCAAGACTGGACCAAGCTTTGAAAGACTTTTAGTGGCCCGGAGATCGCGAAGGGGCAGCCAAAGAGCCTGGTGGGCCGGACAGAAATGTTAGACGGGCCGGATCCGGCCCACGGGCCATATTTTGCCCACTCCTGGTTTAGACTCTCAGAGTCTTTTATTAAATCAAGCTAGGTGGAGAAAATGAACATGTTGAAGGGCACAGGAACTGGATTTCAGAGCTCTTTGTGGCTAGCATATAATCAATAGATTCCATCAGGTGCTCCTCCCGTAAAAGAGAGATTCTTCAGTCCAACAGGAGTAAGGAATGACAATGTTATTGGACTACAAAGCAGCAAGCACAGATAGACAGGTATCTTCCATGTGAGCCCACAACTGGTGCTCCCCCAAGAACTGTTTTTATTTGGGCCAATTTTAAATTTTCTTCAGATGAAAAGAAATTTCTAAATTTCTTTGTGGAAGTGTGTTAACAGGTCATGTGAGTGGCCCAGGACACAACCACTTATTCCACCAAACATCCCCACTTGCTTTAAAAAGCTGAGGATAGAACTGTGCTGAACTTTTGACTCAGTCCTTGAAATCTGCCTTGATTTGAGTTTGACCTGTACTCACAAATCAGTAATGGTTCCCTAGAGCTTTTATTGTCCACCCAGAAACTGTCCAAAGCTTTTTATGAACATTTGAGCCCCCCCAAAAAAATCAAGCCTGGAAAATGTCAGACTCATTTTAAAATATTCCATTTTCCTCCTCTGATTTTTACCACTGTTTTCATGGTTAGTCAAGCAAACCACCTTCAGGTTTAGCAAACCAGCTACCATTCTCATTCATCACGAATCTCAGAACTGAAGCATTCCAGCTGCTCCAGGGCTATACCCTTAAAAGTGATCTTGCTGAGATGTTATACTTGCCTGTTGTTATGACCTTTGCTATTTTTTGACACAGAGATAAAGATGAAATAGGTTCTCTCTCTAATGACGGTTTGTATAAAAAAATTCTGCTGAAAACTAAACTACCTGTATATATTGCTGACCAACCTGTCACAAGTCAGGACTGTTAGAATCTCGGTCTCTCAAATGAGGGGATATGAAGGATGCATTCCCCCACTGCCCTGTGGCAGTAATATGCAAACATTCCCTAAATTAACTATTTGGGTGAGTTCTATATTTGCTGCCCAAATTGATACAGTAAAACATCCTGAAAATCTCATTTATTACCTGCTCCCTTAGAGTTAAATTCCCTGATCCTGGCACCCAAACTCTCCGGAAAGTCAGCTCACAATCTCAACTGTGTGCCTCACGCCCATCCCCAGTTAGCCTGTCAGTTTCTTCACACATGCACATGAATCCCAGTGCTGGGAGGAAAGGGGGGGTGGGCCGCAAGTTAATGTTCCCCAAAATGAAAAATACCCACCCCATTAATTCCTTTCAACAGTCTGGCCTGATGAGTTATAGTATTTTAATAAAAGAAAAGTCTTACTTTTATAAGGGCCTGACCCAAAGCCTGTTCAATTCAACAGGCGTCTTGCCACTGACTTCAATGGGCTTTGGATTAGGTCCTCAAGGCCTGATTCATCAAAGCACTTAAGCACATGCTTAACTTTAAGCCCATGAACAGTTCCATTGTCACTCACCTGCTTAAAGTTAAGGATGTGCTTAAGTACTTGGCAGGATCAGGGCCTAAATGCTCGCAAATTGGGAAGGCTATTATTCAGAACGGTGAAGACAGGTAAGCCTCCAATACCAAATCACTTTCCTACTAGAAATCCAAGCCACTATGTCATGCTGTTTGAAGTTAATTGCTTTGAAATAATTGAACAGGTGATCAGGAAAGTTCACATGGAGCATTTGCTGTCTTCCTTTGCATCTGAAAAAACATTGCAGATTGCACGGCCAAAATGAGCAGGCTTCAGAAAGCAAGTTTAAGAAAGGGGGCAAGCGTGATGTTTTAAAATGATTTTTCTTTTAATGAATGAAAATTCTCTCTTTTAGCATCATCAAGACCTTGAAAAACATTTTATTCAACAGTTTCTTTAGTTAATACCTCATTACTCCCCTTTTTATTGTTATGGTAATCGCGCCGTAATATATTGCAGCTTTATAGTATCAAATCAAGGCTAGGCCTGCGGGCATCAACAGATGTACGACAGCATGCAGTAAAACAGGTATAGAAGCATGCAGAGCTGAATATGGCACAGGGTTTGGGGGAGGGAAGGTTGGAATTGTTTAGCAATTCATCCAAAGTTATTTTAACCTTGGCAGCCGTTGAACTCTAACAGGCAATATGATCAGTCATGGGGAAGTTGCAGAGAATCGTAACTTGAATGTCGTCCTACCAGACGAGTTATCAGCGTGAACGTCTGCAGCTGCCTGAGTAATTACAACCATGGATGCAACTATTTAAAAAACATTAACGGTATCTATTCCAGTCAACTGACACGGCTAGCAGTAATGATCTAAATTTAATGTGAGAGTCTCGCCTATGAGTAAAAAAATCATAGCTTTGTGCTCAGTGTCAGCACCTCGACTCATAATCCTTCCAGGCAGAGTGAAATTCACCCATGTGTAGAGCCAACAGAAAGCCCATGCACCACCTAAGTCCCGCTTCAGTCCAATGTTGAGGATTTAAATGGCACCATTGAGCATAGGGGTGAATTTCATGCATAATGCAGCATTTGGTTTTGGGGAGGTGCTAGGATCCACACCTAGGAAGCGTCGTTTCTCCTGCAATAGATTGAGCGGCCTCAACTCCCACTGAAGTAAATGGGAGTGGAGTGGGCTCAGTACTGAATAGGTTCTAACCCTAAATGAGATTGCCCAGGAAGCAGTTAAAAGATCCCAGAAAGTAGGTGGCGACTCAAGTAATCTGCTCTGCAATCCCTCTGCCACTAAAACAGTTAAGATATCCAGCGCTGAGAGCGTAATGGCCACTGTCTTTGCCCACAAAGATACCAGCAGAGCTACGCTCACTGTCCCATCCCACAAATATTTTCAAGATGTCAAAAATGTTCCCATTCAGCATCAGGACAAAATCAAGAGACCCCCACCTCCCTCAGTAGACTAGTAGCCAGGGCACTCACCTGGGAAGGGGGACACTCAGGTTCAAGTCCCTGCCATACTAAATATATATTTTTTTATATATAAAAGTGGTACAGCTCTGTAGTGGGGCGGCTGCCCCACTCCCTGAGAGTGTAGGCTGCAGCAGGCCAGTGTGCCTGCGCAGACGGGCCGCCAATTAGAAAAGGGCTTGTTGGGAGCCAATCGGAGCCAAGATTGGAGCCAGCCAATCAGGGTTCAGCTTGGCCCTATATAAAGGCTGCCCAGGAAGAGAGCAGTCAGTCTGTCCCAGACCTTTAACAGGGGAAGGTCTGTCTCCAGGGCTGAGAGACTAGCACCATGGACAGCACAGTGCTGGCCAGGCTCGGGGAGCAGACGGGAGCTCTAGCCCGTAGCCTGCCAGGCTGCAGGCCCTGAAGGGAAGGGCCTAGCGGGTGCAAGGGGTCGTAGGGGAAGTGGCCCAGGGAAGTGGACAAACGAGGGGAGAGAAGGAGGACAGCGAGGCTGCTGCCAGAGGGTCCCTGGGCCAGGACCCAAGTAGAGGGCAGGCCTGGGTCTCCCCCTTCCCCCCTTGCAGTACATCCAGCCATCAGCTGTGGGGAGCGGCCATCATAGACTACGCCAGATCCCTGACAAGAGGGATTAGACTTTGGGGGTGTGGTTGGACATGGTGGCTGGGGTGTAGGAAGACTGCTGATCACACCCCCCCCAGAAGGGGGTGTGGATGGACTAAGGGGCACTGCCGGAGGGCAGTGGTCCTGAAGAGGACGCTGCGAGCTAGTGAGCGACGCGGGCTCAGACACCAACCAAGGGCGAGACGACAGACGGGACACCACCTGGAGAGGGCGCTCCACTGGACTGAGCTAATTCCCAGAGACAACCAGTAGGAGGTCACAAGCTCCAACAGGAAAGATGGAGAGAGACCCATCCCAGAACAGCCAAATAGAGTTCAAGTTGCTGCTCTACCTTATTCAGAGTAGGGATTTGAACCTGGTTCTCCCGCAACCAAGGTGAGGACTATAACAACCAGGCTATTGGCTATTCTGGGTCAGGCTCGGTCTCACTAACTCTCTCTCGCTCAGCTCACCAGAAATTAATTCCATCCTCAGAATGCTTCTTGAGGCACCGGCATTTGACCAGCTCTAAATTACCAGCACATAACTCATAACAAAAGCTTTTTTGGATTCTTTGTGCACTATATAGAATCAAAATCTATTGTGTACGTGTTAATCTAAACAAAATCAAAGCCCCTTAGGATTAAGGGTCCAGTCTTCGAATCACTAACCACCAAGCACAACACTTTGTACTGCGAGTAGCTCCATGGACGTCAGTAATAACTGATGTCCATGGGACCATTCACAGTAATAAGCACTACGCTTGGTAGCGTAAGTGCTTGTTGAATCGGCTTTAAGACAAGAATGCTTGTTGCACTACATATTATAAATGGTATGAGACACAATGGACACTATAGTCCAGTGAATACAGTAATTCTATTAATAAAATGAAAGCTTAAATTTTGAGGCTAATCCTGGGAATATCATTTATAAAAGTTAACAGGGCATATTTAATTTAAGAATTGGCTAACTCGCCTCTCTTCGCAGCTGAAATCTCATAAATGAAATATACTGGATCGCTGCCCAGTGCGGAAATAAAAGTTATGAATAATGTTTTTATCTCAATCATTGTCAGTGCTTTAATATTCCTAATTACTTTAAAAAGCTAAATATTCAATATAGGAAAAACCCCTTTTTCTTTTTATCTTCGCTTGCAAGATTAGTACAATTTAATAAAAGGCACTGGGCAGTTTTAGTCCATGAGACCCATCTCCATGTTGACATCTCATCCTTTACTGTTTGTTATTACACAGAATGGAGCTTTTATTACTCTGTATGTACTTTATCACAAGGTTTTTTTCCCCTCCCAGGTTTGTTATTTAACATCTCTACAACCATAAGTGAAGTGCTTATCTATATACGGCACAAATACTGAATGACTGGGGGCAAAAGCATTATTTTTTAAAAAGAACCAAAGGGTAGAATTCGTTCTTGAGATTCTGGGCAATATTTCATAATTGAAGGAGTTTTTTCCCATGGGCTTTAAAAAAAAAAAGTTACTCGAAATAGCTATTTCAATATTTTATGCTGCCTTTCTGATTCTTTTCCCTGGCGGAGAAGCCTTAGAGGCCCTCCCATCCCCTAAACAAAGTGAATCCTTACGTCCTCATGAACTTCCTACTCTCTCCCATCCCACAACTGCCTCTGCTCCCTCAATTGAAGAGACACTGCGAGAGCTGAACACAGAACATTCATGATGTCCTTGGCCAGACAAAGTTCCATCGCGTTGGCTTCAGGCAACATGGTAAAATCTCAGGAACTGTTTTTACCCCGGGGGGATATTTAACTGCTACTGCCCTTTGAGCCTGTCAATATCGCTAACCTGTCTCTTTCTACAGTTACTTTGTCTATTGTCTTGATGGTTGGTAAGAATGTGTCTTTTTCCAGCTTCCAATCAATTTGGGAAAGCGGTGGGAGGAAACAAGACCATTCAGTCCGTGACTTGCAGCATCTTTCTAGAATGATGCAGCTTTATGTAGTTGCCTGCCACACAAAGAGCCTTCATGTGAACTTATTCCCATTATGCCAATAATGGCTGGAGCCTACGTTGCATAACTCTCCAATGTTTACTCTGAAAATAACACTAGCAGTTTCATTCTAACATGAACTAATCACGTGGGCAGAAACCTATTTTTACTAAGAATAGCTCTGACATATGCAACTTCTCCAACTGAAAGACTCTTGAGCCCTAAAGTATAAATGAATCTTCTAATGAAAATATCTAAAATGAGCACAACACCCACCAGCTACCATCATCCATTCCTGCATTTTGGATAAAGGACAAGTGCGCAAGCTTAGAATCAGGAGGTGAAATCTTAGCTCTATTGAAGTCAATGGCAAAACTCCCATTGGCTTCCACAGGTCCAGGATTTCATCCAGGACCTATGTCCATCACAGGAAGTGTTTTGATGAAGACTTTGGCATGGCTAAAACACGAGGCAAAGCAATTTCACTTCAGAGACAGTCTTGTATGAGCATCTATCATTAATGTTTGACTAACAGGAAATAAGAGTTTAAAAATATCCTCCGCTGCATTGAATAAAGCTTTATAAAGACAAGAACAAAGAAAATTAAAGCCATCACCTCTTTATTAGCAGGGCAGGAGTGATTCCCCAAATTAATTAACTGTTGCAAAATAATCAAACTGATGTTTCTCATTTTCTATTTAAAGTAACCGTGTCCTACGCCACCGATTTCATTCAGACTTGTTTTTAAAAACAGTGTGTGTCTTTAATATACCCATATTTTTTACTGGGCCTCTACTCACCACTGGAGCAGTCAACGCCTCCCCAGCCTGGTTCACAATGACAGGTATCTGGAGATATACATCTTCCATGCACACACTCTTCTGTGCAGAGAGCTGTGAAGGAGAAACGTCACACGGTATTGTCAAATGTGTGAAATGATTGGTAAGCACAACACTTAAATTGCATCATAAAGGTCAATATTTTCTTTAAAAAAAACAAAAGCGCTACTTGCAGATTTTAATTAATACTAGATTATTAAAGTAACCATATAGGTCTCTCTTGTTAGACATTAAAAATCTCATATCCCAATCTGACTTTTTGTAATGAAAAAAACCCTGACACCAGTAATTACTTTGTGTAGCAATTATTACTTCATAATAAATAAAACCTTTACCAAATTGACCCTTATGATTGTAATTCGAGAATGCCAGCTTCTTATAACACAATCAGACAAAAGTGTTACAGCTCATAAGGAAAGAAAGAACTCGGTGTTAAGATGTATTAAGATCCAAAACAGATTTGTCAAAATAGACTGAGGAAAAGAAATAATTTTACACATAGTACTACAGTTGTACCCCTGTCTTTTCAAGGGCATCAGGTTTTCCATAACTAAAATGTCCAGAGCTTAGTGGTTTTTAAAACAAGGCCATTATGAGGGCTGACTCTGAAAGTATCTTTTGGGGATACTCGCTGTGATCACCAAACTCTTTTCACATTAGCCAGTGAACAGCCATCATGTGACCATAAGAACAGCCATACTGGGTCAGACCAATGGTCCATCTAGCCCAGTATCCTGTCTTCTAATGCCAGGTGCTTTGGGGGGAAATCACTCTGTGATCACTACCTAGGATCCCCACAAATTAGGCATGTGTCCGAAAGGGCTCTCTTATTTGGCAGTCTGTTCTGAATACCAGCTAGGAACTCTACAGCCATGTTTCAGCACAAGTTGGTATTAAACCCTAGGTGGCCATTCCTCTGAAAATTCTGGGTTTGGATCATTAGGGACACTGTTCGGATTTCACAAGTAACAGTTTCTCCAGCTCCAACTCGTAAGTGGTTTTCCTATAATCCTAACTATAGGACAAAATGTATAGACCTCAGCCAGTCAAATCCTGCATTAACATCAATGGGAATTTTGCCTGACTGTAAAGACTGCAGGATTTCTCTCTATTAGCTTCTTTCCTTTGTGGGTTCTGTGTGTGTCAAAACTGTAATTCATTCATATTTCATATCTTCTGGGGATTGGTCCTGCTTTGAGCAGGGGGTTGGACTAGATGACCTCCTGAGGTCCCTTCCAACCCTGATATTCTATGTTATCCACCTGTTATCTTTTGTTTGGACACCATTGCAGGGAGTATGAAATATTGATCACTAATACTCTAGGCTCTAATTATCCTACCCTATTTTGTGCATTTATTTTATTTCCATAAGGGTTTCCAAAGACAGGTATGCATTCTTCTGGTCTGTAAGCATGGGATCAAATCCATGCCAGGGCAAGAGAGAAATGGAGATCATTCATACAGAAATGTGAGCCACCACACAGTTTAGCAAAGACGTTTCAGGACCGTTGGTAATCTACACGCAGGAGGAGATCGAGTATGGACCAGCAGTGGAGTTACAGGGCAATATAAAGGCTCAATATGTTGGAAGAGCTGTGGAGAGTACTTAGAACAGCATTTGCACATGCCATGCCGAGTTGTCGCTGTGTGTTACAGCTGTCCCCCTGCTGGATTCTGAGTGGCTGTCCCCCTGCTGGATTCTGAGTGGCCGCCCCCCCCACCCCGGCCATGAAACGGACCAAAGTCACAGCCTGGCCCTACTCATGGAAATGGCTTGTGCAAACTGACTGGAGCCATTGCTTTGCTCAGGGAGGTGGGGGCTTTTCGCTCCTTTGTCTAGCTTCTTTGTTCGGACCCGGCTCGGTGTAGGGGGCTCTGCCCAGGTATGCAAGACCTCAAGTGGCCACATAGGTGAGCATATGAGTCATACCTGTCACTCAGAGCTTGCCCAGGCAGGTCCCGTGCCTACCTGCAGTTTCCCTGCCTTCTCTCCTCCCCTGGATTAAGGGGAACCAATCAAAGTTACTGGCGGGAAACTGCCTGAGTTTGCCCTTAAAACCAGACCTTTTCTGATCAGACCCCCAGAGAAGGTCCTTGCTTTGCCACTTGGTCTGATCAGCTAGGGGTCTTTGGGGGGCCCTCTCCCCACTCTCGTTTGTTTTTGAGCGTACCCCCGTTTTTAAACTCCCCTCCCCCGAACAACGAATTTGTGCCTGGAGATCTCCTGATTATTGTAAGCGAATCGAGCCCTCTCTGCGTCCTCTGATGCTGAAACTGCTGTTCCTGCTGCTGCTTTGGGGATTGGTAAGGAAAAACCCCTTGCACACTCCTCTTGTTCTAGCTGCTGGCTTCCTTTCCCCAGCAGGCAGACCCAAGCTAACTCCTTGGTCTGTATCTGTAATCTGCTTCTTGCGCCGCAGCGCCTTTGCTGCTAGAAATAAGCCTGCTTGCGGCCACCACTAGTTAAACACCCCCCCCCCCTTGAAGTTGTATCCTGGGCACACACCACTCTGCCCTCTGGAACTACCCCTAGTATAAGGTGCACCCATTAAGTTAGATTTAGCCTTTAGTCTAGATAAATTGTAATTTCATTTTGCATAGTTGTGGTTAAGTTAGGTTTAGAAAATTGCTTGCATTGTACTCTGTAAGTTAGGCTTAAAAACCGTTGCATTTTTGCTGTGTTCTGTATAATTGTCTCTCTGCTGTTTAAACTTGCAGCCTGTCTGCTCTCTCTCTCTTTCTCAATCCCTTCCCCCCCCACGTGCTCACCCTGCTCCTACTGCTGCTAAACCTCAACTGTATTACTGAAGTCTAGCATAAAACCCCATTGGTTACCCTTTTCCTTTCGAACACCCCTCACATTTTACATTTACACCACTGTGAAACATTTTTACCTAGAGTTGTTGGTTATTTAACACATTTTACCCATAACTGTTAGTTGGTTATATGTTGCTGTGACACACCCTTTACATAGAAACTGTTAGCTACCTGTTACATTTATATTTCACTGTTAATTGGTTACCCACTGTATTGTACCCCACTCTTGAAACCTCCTATCCTATTTACTAAAAGAAACCCCTCCCCAATTGTCTATCTTAACAAACCCCATACCCCTCACTATTAAATTTTCCCTGTTTTTGCATTTTCTTAATAAAGTTTATTTTACACCCCACCAGTGCAATAGTTGTCCCCCAAGATCCCCTACCTGCTGGCAGGGTCAGTAGCCAAGAAGCTGATTCTGTTCTCACTGACACCAGTATTAGTCCTTTGACTTCGAGAGACCCCCCTCATGATTTACATTGGTGTACAGGAGAGAATCTAGACCGAAAGAGTCCAAGAGCTTTCTGTTCCCTTTACGTATATTTTAAACAGCAGGTCATCTTCTTTCTATAAAACTGTGCAGCACTTTTTTTTTTTAAAAAGTGGGTAATTATTTTAGCTCCCGGCTAAAGCATACATTGTGAGGCAGAAGGCTGACCATGAGACATTTCTGTTCCCTCCCTCACAAGGATTTCTGTCTCCTAAGCAGTTTGTGAAACTGACTGGCATTTTCAGTGTGTTACTGGTCTATTATTTAAGCTTAAATGGCAACAGACATAGAAGCATATTGTAGCATATTTTATGCCTCGAACAGATGTCTACTAGGTAGAGAAAGTGAAACATTACAGCCCTTAAATAGATGTCTACTGTTACACAGCACAAAAGAACCTTGCATCCTGCATAAGAGCTGCACCAAAAGTCTTATTTTCACCATTCTGTGAAATGTGAAAGATACGTTTTTCACTATAACAAAAAAAAATGAGACATGAAAACACAATGGGAAAAATCTGCTTTTTCCATCGGTGAACATCCCATCCCACTAGCTGGTAAAGTTAGGCACATCTTAGCCTTTGTTGGAAGTCCAAGAGAAATGAAAACAAAAATTCCACTGAGATTCATGTCTAGACACCCGCCCAATTTGTATCCGCTTCCAATCCGCGTTCCGCAAACATGGTCCGTGGATATCCGCATCTCATTCCACGGACATAAAGCAGATATCCGCAGGCTTGCAGGACTCTACTCATACTACCCCACAACTCAGTCCCTAGCTTTCCCTTTTGGAGGCCACCAACTTTCTGAGTTGGTTTGACCCAATTTGTCTTTTTATACAGGGACCTGCCCAAGACAGAACAGAATGTGTTAAATGAATAGGGCAGAGCCCCAAATCTAAACTTACTGAAGTAAAGCCATTTAAAGCAATGGAATTACTGCTGAATGGCCCTGTGTGTAAAAGGTACAGAAAGCCCCTGCCTTAAGTGGAAGGCTAGTTTGACATAAGCCAATTTATTCTAGGATAGGTATAATTTGGAATGCTGTTATTGTCTTTGATCTGAATCAGATCTATAGCATCCATATAAAAGGTCAGAGTAGGGCATTACTCCAAAATATCACCATTGCAAGTAAAAATTTCAAATTCTCCCATATAAAATGGGAAGTCTTGTCTTGCTATAATCTTTAGAGTTTAATTTAATTTTTCATTCTATTAACATTCCACATTATAAGATACAATAGGCCCCAAGGCATTCTTCATAATAAACTTTGTACAGTGGTTTTCAAATGATCTTACTAGTTAATGGAACTATAAAAATCACTTGCACGGAAAGGTCAAGAAAAATAAAGATGAGTGCGTGCGTTCTGACACCGTCCTGTTTGACACACAGCTAGAATGCCCTGGAATGAAGAAAACTTGCACTAATGCAAGTAATATAATACCTCCCAGCACAAAGGCTGACACTTCAACCCTTGGAATTCCAGTGATTTTACGTCTGCATTTTCCTCCCCGATCACCTTCTCTTGAACAATCCAGCACCTCATTGATCAGTTTATTATTAGCATTCTTGGCATGAGTATGAGATCAGTGTGTAGTTTGATTCAGCCTGGTAATAAAATGACCTACATCAAAGTCCTGCCAAAATGCCAACTTTGTAGCAATGCGTTTAGCATGAGTTATTTCACCATATTCAAGGTCACACAGCAACTGCTCCTAATCATGGAATAAAGTCAACAAAGGGAGTTCTGAAACAATTCATTTGATACTTATCACTTATTCACTTTATAATTACAAACACTGATTCACTCCACATGTAAGGTCATTCCTCAGTGAAATAGACCTACAAATTAAATTCTTCCCAGACTCTGCATTGTTATTCAGCTTTCTCTAACTTTAGTATCTGGAGCCCAACATTACTACAGCAATTAAAAATAAACACTAAAGAGTTGATTAGAAAAATTTAGTGTTTTGTCTGATAACCTGAAAGATCATCCAGGTCTCCTGGTTGTGGAGCTTTGGAAATACCACAGTGTACTTCTCTTGCATGGCACCATGCTATGGGTGGGCGTCTCTGCTGCTTAAAGTATGTCCTCACTGAAGAATTAACTTAGGTGATCAGCACCTGGGTCTGAGCACCTGGGTTAGCCTGGCCTGGGAGTGAGCAGCCATACAGCAAAGCCTTACCTGAATTACTGTCTCCTCATTTGTACCCTGCTCTCCGTGTGGTGCTAGGACTGGCAGGGGCACATACCCTGGTTCTTTGTGCTGCAGAAAGCTGAATCACTCTAGGATTCTTTGCCAGTAAATTGTGGGAGAACTTGTCTGTCCCGGGCACTAGAGGACTATCAGCACTTGAGTGATTTAGCCTCACTGCAAAGTGGGCAGGTTACCAGCCCATGTGAAAGCCGCACTCAAGCTCAAGCCTATACCATCAGCCACGCCAGCTAGGTTGGGTTTAATGAACCACCAACCTCAGGTGAGAGGGTTTTCTGTGGACCAGACACAGGGTTAGGAGAACACCTAAGTAAGAGCCCAAGCTAACTCTGCAGTGAAGACATATTAATGTCCAGTTTCAAGAGTGCTAAGAACATAGTCATATTTAAGGGGGAACCTTGAGATCCATGCAGCCAGGGTCCAGGACCCACAGCCTCCATATGGATGGCCCTGGCTTCCAGGGATCCATGGGAGTTGGGGAGGCAGGCCCTGTGACCTGGCCTGCCAACATCACCACCTCTCAACTGGACACTGACAGACACATAGCTAGGATCGGTCTGGCTCACTCATGCGTTAGTATTGATAAAATAGGCATTCAAATGATAGGACTGCATTTAATGTTTAGGCTGTATTGAATACTTGTGAGTTGCTGTATTTATTCATCTTACTTGTAATATCAGTGTTCCAAATCGTAATGTAATATTTGAGTGGTTGTGTTGTGAGCCTCTGTGACCAATGAATCACCATACAGGAGAGGGACATTACTTAGTGCGAAGGGCAGCTCTTCTACAGAAATTGGTAAGACCCTCCAGAAAGAGGAGACCCATCAATACCAAATGGGCTGTGGTTGGATCTTACAACTGGAAACTCCCTACATCTGGACTGAGAAATCCCCAACAAAAAGACTAAAGATACTTATTGCTGTTCTGCTCTCTTCCTCATGAAGATGAGTCCTCCAGGTGGACTCTTCCCATCAGCTAAGTTTGTAGCTCAGAGCACATGGCAGGAGAGGGATAAAAACCCCAACCAAAAGGAACTAGGGATCTCCATGCTGCCTGAACTCGGGAGGAGTTTCTAGACATAAACAAGAGATCCCCAGCTGGGAATAGCTCTAAAGGAAAGCAGAGCTTGCTGAATAAAGAAGCCTATATTATTTTTAAAACCTGACTATTCGTTTGCTTAAGCCTTGTAAATAACTTTCATTTCCTTTTCCTATTTAATAAACCTTCATATAGATTACTATAGGATTGGTTGCAAGCATTGTGCTTTATGTTTCACACCAAAACTGACCTGGTGTAAGTGACCGGTCCTTTGGGACCAGGACTAAACCTGAATATTGCCATGATTCTTGGCATAAGGGACCATTTATCACAGAGACACGCTCTCATCGCTGGCAAGACAGATGGGAGTACCCACAGGGACGGTCTGTGATGCCGTATTAAGGCGGTCAAAGTTCCTGAGGAGTTTGCACTTGGTGAAGTTGGTTGGTGAAATCTAAATTTACAGCTCACAACCAATTTGGAGTTTGTACCCTGGTTTTTAACCCTCAGACTCTTGTGTCAGTGTTGGGAGTGTCACAGGCCCCACAACCTGCTCTGTGGAATAAGGAAGTAAATTATGCCCCTCAGTGATGTGTGACTCTGGGTGACATCCTGGCCCTATCGAGTCAGTGGGAGTTTTGCCATTGGCGTCAATTGACAAGGATTTCACCTTCTGCAAGGAATCCTCACAAAGCTTAACCTCACCCCCTGGGTTTAGCCATTGTATGAAGAAGGCAAACTCATTTCTTTGTATAATAGCCTACAAGTATTAGGCCCACATTGACCCTGCCACTTTTAGGGCCCAATCTTTTCCCTCTGTTCTCAAGGCAAGTAGGGTTGGGCCTGCAAAGACTCTTTCAAAGTGGTTTAAATATTAATAATTGTGCATCAGTGAAAGTCAGCAATTGGTTTTATAAAGTCCCTGCTGCTGCTCCAGCTAAAAACAATCGTTTCCTCCTCCTATGTTCAGGTGAAAGCTGCATGGCTTCAATCAATTCTGCTAATCGATGTTCTAGTACAATAATATTCTTGGGGATTATTCTCAGCATTTAACGGTTTCTGATAAATGATTTTCCACTCCCGACTGCAAGGTTTAAAACAACCATTAGCGTACTTGGCAAGGAGGAACACACTTGTTCAACTTGTTAATGAGGTTAAAACAGGGGCGGAATCAGCAGAGCACAGCACCTGACCTAGGAAAGGTTCTTTTTTCTTTCTTTTAAATTCACCAACAAGACACTCTTCCAGTCACAGATTTTCTTCTGGAAACTGATCCTTGGTATCCGCAAGGTTAATGTGATTTTACCTATGAATAGTATTGTATGTTGTAGCTGTTGTGAGGTAACAAATTGTATTTTCTGAGCAATAGAGAAATATTTAACACTTCTCTCTCGTGCTGTGTGCTGCAAATTATTGATTTTGAAGGATTTGATCCTGCTGGCCTCACTCCAGCAAAACTCTGACGTCAATAGGAGTATTGCCTGAATGAGGCCCGGGGGGGAAAGCAACTCTTCCTGCTCTGCTAAAAGCAAGATTGCTGCCCACGCTCCTAGGATTGGGGGAATGCAGCTCTCCCTCCTCCTGTGCTGAGGTAAAATCTCACCAGGCTGCGGAATCTGAATTAGGAAGAGTGAGAGGATTTGCTACCTAGCTAAGGAGTTTCTGGGGCATCTTGCCAGGACATAGAGAAGCACCAGTGCCTGATGGAGGAAGGAGAGGTGTCCCCATCGAGCGGCATGATCTGCACCATGTGTCTTCCTGGTATAATCTGCACAGGTTGAACTTGATTCACCCACACAAGCCCAGGGAAGGTGAAACTAAACTCACACCCTGAACAAGCAGGGGCCCGCCAGAACTCACTCCTGGGGGAGAACAGGTGGTGTCTAGACTGGTGCCCTCCTTCAAGGGCGTAGTTGGGGAGGGCAGTTTTAAGTGAGGGCATAGGCGCCAACTTTCTCCGGCACTGGTGCGTGCCCGTGCTCCCCGCACCGACTTCACCCCCTCCCCAAAGTCCCTACCCTAATTCCGCCCCTCCCTGCTCCTATTGGATCCCTTCCCCAAATCCCCGCCCCAGCCCCGCCTCTTCCCCAGCGCACCGCGTTCCCCCTCCCTCGCGAATCAGCTGTTTCGCGGCGCAAGCGCTGGGAGGATGCAGCGGCACGCTCGCGGAGGAGCGGAGGCGAGCTGGAGCAGGGGGGCGGGGGCCACAGGGAGCTGCCGGTGGGTGCTGAGCACCCACCAATTTTTTTTCCATGGGTGCTCCAGCCCCGGAGCACCCACGGAGTCGGCGCCTATGAGTGAGGGCAGGGCTCCATAGGAGCCCTGTAGCAGAGGTGGCCCAGGGGATGGCTTCAAGTGGGAGAGGAGTCCCGGCTGCCAAGTACACAGTTAGAAGTGGTAACATAGCCAACATGCACAGTATCCCTCCTGTGGCTAAAAATGGAATGTCAGAGAGAAGTGAGCACTTCCCTCACCTACAGAGGTTGGAGCATACCGAGGCCTGCAGATGAAGCAGGAGCCGATTTCTAGACGGTCACGTAAATACTTCTATCACGTACGGGCAGGGACACACAGAACCCTTCAGCTGAAGGGAGATTCTGTTCCTAGACAGCAGGGCCTCGCATTAGCCCGTTCAGCTCTATTATTTTCCAACACTCTGCTCTGATTTATGCTTAGCCCTGGTTTATTCCGATGACGGCATTACTGAAATAATGCTGAGACGTTCTACATTCCGACGTTGGTCTAGTGCCTGTCTGATTTCAATTGTGATAAAGGAAGCATGTGAGAGACTGCCAAAGTAAATGGGCTACTATCAAAAAAGCAATTATAACATCAA
The DNA here is from genome assembly GCF_011386835.1 of Chrysemys picta bellii. Taxonomy (NCBI): domain Eukaryota; kingdom Metazoa; phylum Chordata; order Testudines; family Emydidae; genus Chrysemys; species Chrysemys picta. The sequence continues at coordinate 5,835,335 of NC_088800.1, read as the reverse complement.
TTACAAGGGCCAGATTCTGCCCTGAGATGTGCAATTGGAGCCATGGTGACAGGGACGTAGGCAGAACTTGGCCCTAAATGTTCTAATGCAGTCTCAAAGCTATGCAGCCTTGGAGATCTAGAAATTACTTCAGAACTGCTCTGCTTGCACATTTTGCTAGAAGTTACACACCCAGGATATTAAGTGAATTCCCCTGTGGTACAAATTCAATCTATCATAACCTAGCTCCTGTGAAACATATTGTTTGTATCCCAAAACATTGCCACATGTCCATAACTCCCTGATTTCTGGCTTGCCATGAATTATGGCCCTCTTCCCCTGAAAATCATATTTTCTGTCCGTGAGTGACACTGCTTCACTGCCGACTGATCTTCATAGGCAGAATGCGCGTAATGTGTATGTGAGCGAGAATGGGTACCCAAAAACGTTATTACAACAGAAAGATCAAAAGTAGACAAATTGAGAACTCCTGGCCACACTATGCTTTTTGCGTTCTTTGCACTGCAACACAAGACCTAATAAAATCGAATTACACAGATTTCCCTAGATGACTTTTAGCCCTGTAGTGCATGGAGCAAAGTATTGATTTTTCAAACGAGATCCTTGTTCGGTCATATTCCAACTTCCATCAAACAAATCTAACAAAATCCTCCTCACCCCACCCCTCTCCAAAAAAAATAAATAGGGTGAATGTGGCCAACTTGCTAAAGTTAGAGCTGTGACTGAAGCTGGGATATTATACAACACGTATCCTACAGGGCCAAAGTCAGATTTCATTTCAGATGAGTCCCCACACTGCAAATGGAGGTCATTCCGATGAGATCAGGGATAGAGGGGCAATCAGTTTGAAGATCATGCTAGAGTGTTTTGGGAGAGCTAGACGAACCTTCGTGGGGATGCAATATTTATATGAATACAATAGTCTTGCCTTTAAAAGAAACTGTGGCAAAATACTAGCTACATTTCAAAGTAATTTCGAGAATTGAGCTGAAAGAGAGATCCAGGACATAAATTACTGTACAACTACTGGGGCTGATTCTGATCTCAGGCCACCAACGTAATACTTGTGAATAAACTGACACAAATCAGCCGTCAAGAATTATAACATTCAAAAACCAGTCGGAGAACACTTCAACCTCCCTGGACACTCAATTGCAGACCTAAAAATGGCAATTCTTCAACAACAAAGCTTGAAAAACAGACTCCAACGAGAAACTGCAGAACTGGAATTAATTTGCAAACTGGATGCATCAGATTAGGCCTGAATAAAGACTGGGAGTGGATGGGTCATTACACAAAGTAAAAACTATTTCCCCATGCTAATTTTTCCCCCTACCATTACTCACACCTTCTTGTCCACTGTTTGAAATGGGCCATCCTGATTATCACTATAAAAGTTTTTTTTCCCTCCTCCTGCTAATAGCCCACCTTAATTGATTTGTCTCGTTAGAGTTGGTATGGCAACCCCCATCTTTTCATGTTCTCTGTATACCTATCTATCTCTTCCTACTGTATTTTCCACTCCATGCATTGGATGAAGTGGGTTTTAGCCCACGAAAGCTTATGCCCAAATAAATGTGTCTCTAAGGTGCCACAAGTACTCCTCGTGCTTTTTGTTGATACCGACTAACACGGCTACCACGCTGAAACTTGATGACCCTCGGTTACTCAAGTGCAATGAGGGCAGACTCAGGCCCATTGTCTTGCCTTCGTAATTAATCGCTAAGGGGAACCCTTTACTATCGTGACAGTCAGATTTATGGTCCGATTCACGACCCACAATCCATGCACCCACTCCAAACCAGAAAAAAAACCCTTGGAGACAGAGACTTCTTTTCCCTCTACATATATTGTCAGAAGTTACTGAGATTCTGGTCAACCTGCGTAGGCCCCCTTAAAAGGGAGGTAAATCTTATGTAGTATTTACATAAAGGTAACTGTTATACATCATTTTAATAAGGAGTGTAGAAGTGGCTAGATCTAGATTACAGAAGGCCCCAAAAATCTGAGACCTGTGAAGGTGGACAGACAGTTTCTGATCCTTCTTGCACCTGTGTTTTACCAATAACTTTTCTAACTTCAGTGGAGTTCATCCATTGATTACTGTATTGAACCTGCGAGCAGACTTTTGCCTATTTATGTACAGTATTTGTACAAAGATGCTGCAGAAGATAGCTGATCTGCTTTTAAAAAAAACTCGAGTCTTTTTTCAAGACTGCATACATGATGTGCATCTCCCTAGGTACTAGGGTAGTTTCTGATTCCTTACTGAGGCAGTAAAGAGCTCAGGATTTGGCCCAATCTATGAACTTGGATGGTGGGCAGGAAACCATGTGTTTGTTCTGTGTTTGTCCAGTGCCTAGCACACTGGCGTTCTGATCTATGACCAGGGCTGCTAGGTGCTACAGTAATACAAATAAATCATTGTAATATTCATCAGGGATGGTAAATGGGATTTGTATTTTTAAAGCACAGTAAGCTTTGGGCATAAATAGGTTGACAGTGTCTCTTTTCCCACCATATCCAAGAAAGTGAGGTTTGGAAAGTATAAATATCAATGGTTGAAATACTGAGCTGGAAATAAATTGAACCCTCCAACCCCAATTTTTTTTATTTTTTTCAATGAAATCTCTAATGCTCCAAGTTTCAATTTCCCTGGAGGACTTTAAGAAATATTTATTAAGGAGAATGCATGTACCACAATAGAACCAACCTGTAATATGGGGGCCTTGTCTGCTAGTTCCCCTTTTGTGGCAAGATAGGGGGGTACACCAACCTGGTGCCATTACCCTTTATGCCATCACACCCAGTTTTGCATTTGTCAAGACCTTGTTGTGACCTGAGCCCTCCTGGCCAGGACCTCAGTAGTCTCCTTTCCCTTTAGGATAGTGGGGAGTCAGAAGCTGTGGCTCTAGTGGGGACTAATCAGCCCTAGGTCTCCTGCCTTTAAGACCCTTTCCTCCAAAAGCCCCTGGCTGGAGTTGGTAGGGGATGGATTTCCAGCCCTCTCCACTGGGTTCCAGCTCAGGACCCTTGTTTGGCACAGCCAGAGCCAGCCCCCTCAGTCCCTTGCTGCTCCCCCAGCCTCTGGTCCTGCCTCTGGAGTGTTGGATTTTTCTGGAAGCTTCTCACCAGTCTGCTGCAGAAATCCCTTTTCAGTCTCTCTGGCCACCCCCCTGCCCTCTTATCCTCTCAGCTGCTGTGGGGCTGCCAATCAGCTCTGACAGAGTAGACAGTTGCTTCATTAACCCGTTGGCTGCCAAACCACCATGGGGTGTATAGACTTCAAGACACAACCACATGCACATTTAAAGTGAAATGCTACAGTCTTACAGAAAAAAAGCCTGTAGGAGGAAAGCATTGGGTGTGTCTCTGTACCCAATCCAGAGAGGAGTTTATACCAGGCCCAGCCGTGCAGCAAATATAGATTTCTCCATGGTGATCTAGCTGTGGGTAGATCTTGATTACAGATACAGTAAAACACACGGGGGAGAGGGGAACCTGACATCGGTTTTGATGTCTTATGGGTTCTTTTACACAGCACTCAGTTCAGAATTGCTAACAGACGCTTTTCAATAGAGGCCTGTGCGGATGCAAAATTTGTATCCGCAACCAATCTACAATCCACAAAAAACGAGCCACAGATATAAAGAAGCTATCTGCAGATTTGCAGGGTTTTGGATATAAAATTTGGGTCCGCCTCCATCCACAATCCACAAAAAAGGGGCTACGGATATCCTGGATTTTCAAAGCTCTACTTTCCAATCAATTAGCCAATTTCACCCTGCTCCCTGACTGAAAACAAGTAGGGAACCAGAAATGAGCACCAATTTCATGAGTGGCTCCCCTGCAAACCTACAACTGACATATGCATGCAAGTGACCAGCCCTGAATTCACTTCGTCTGGCTATTTCAACCTATCACACATTTTTCAGTTTACTTTTGGTTACTAAAGTTTCCTGCTCCTTTGCTCAGTTACCTTCCACCGGGCCAAAGCGACGAATGCTGAACGCACAGAAATTACAGCACTATATGAATAAATTAAAAGCTAGCATGGCCACGAAGAGCACCACTGCAACCAGCAGTTGGCCAGTTAGTTTCACTCTCAACCCCAGCACGTATTATTGTTCTTCTTTGGGTTTGCTTTCACAGATGCTGAGCGCCCACAATTCCCAGAGAAGTCAACAGAAGCTGCCGCAGGTAGTCAGCACCTTTGAAAAAAATCAGGCTAATATTGCAAAAGTGTGTTTGGTTCTTTACAGTCCTGAACAAAGACAAGAGGCTTGCTCCTGCGCCCAGCGAAGTCTATGAGCCAGACTCTACCTCGGTCACTTATGCGGAGCGCTTGCTAGTCATGGGGAAAGGGAGGCAGAATCCAATCCAATGGCAGAACTTTCGTTGGCTTCAGCACTTAGTGAGATCAGATCCGAACGCCCTGCATTCAACATTTCATTTATCTATGCTTGTCTTGAATTCTTGTCTCTGAGATTTTAAGGGAATTTAGTGCTCATTGATTTCAATGGGAGTTCAGTGCCAAGGCACTTTTGGAAATCCCACTAAGCATCTATATGCATCTTTAGGCACCTAAATACTTTTGCAAATCTGTCCCTAAGCCACTTTTGAAAGCCACTAAATCACAGGCTTTTCTAAACACAATTTCACCCTCTGTGGTTACTTCCTAAGTTCCACACACATTTTGAAGGCCTGTTTAATAATTAAAATACAATCTATTTGCATTAAGCTGTATAGGAGCCGGGTTGTTTTCCTAAGACATCTTGCAGTATATTGCACAGCATAACTAATGTCACTGGATGGAACCATTTTGACTTAATACTTGAAGTGACAGGCTCGTCTGGCATTGCTGCTTTCCAGCAAGTTTAATAGGAGTAGGATCTGTGGTAAGGAATTCAGAGGAAGTGGTAAGACAAAAGAATCATTCATAGCATGCAAATTCCTAATGTTAATGTAAAGGGGAAATACTGTATAGGATTACTGCGTTCAGTATTTAAGGTGGAAGTGGCATATATAGGTTATTAAATTATCTTGGGAAATAATTTGAAAGATTGTTTCACACCAGCTTTCTGAATGGTTCTCTGTTGCCATTAGAACAACAGAGCTACAAAGACTAGGTAAACGTGAGAAAATTCACTTAGGGTCCGATTGATGACCCTGTTTTATCAGATATGGCACTGCGGGATGTCACTTTTATATGCTCGTCAAACGTCCTTGTAGTGATATTGATTCATTTTCAGTTAGAGTTTAAAAAGGTGTAAGGCAGCCAAAAATGGGAAGGGAAAAAAAAAAAAAAAAAAAAAAAAAAAGAAAAAAAGTCACCCAGGTTACCAGTAGCTCTTTTTCTGAATCAACGAGGGAATCTGTTTGAGATTTGTCCCCCTATTTCTGATAGCTTTAAACATCAGGGAAGCTATTGTATGACAAAGAACAAGGGACCAGTCAGGGGAGGGTCACAGCTGGAGGAGACTACAATAGGAGAAATTGAAAAAGATGCTAGCTCAGATTTTGTATGTGCACTAGGAGTGCTTTTTAAAGGTTATCTTGATTTAGTTGCTATTTTTCCTCTCTCCTCCCTGTCCACCTCCCCTCCCCCCACTCTAAAACTACATCAGAGCAGAGAAAAATAATTCCATTAAAGAGGGACGGAAAGGAGTGGTTAAGAAAACAACCTTAATTTTAAACATGGATTTCATTTCACACGTCCTTTTGCTTTTCAACCTTATTGATTTCAAGATGTCTCCACACTCCCAGACTATCAATCATCTTCACATTTCCTTTTTGGGGTGACAATGTTTGCCATCTCCTGGAGTTTCACCGTGCCCACTGAGGATAAGTGCCTCCCACACAAGCGGGCAAGGAGGCAGTGATGCAAGGGAGCTTGTCCACATAGCCAGAATCTTGCTGCTTGCACTCACCTCATGCAACTACTCATGTGAGTAGGTGCTTATCAGCAGGAGTATGGGCCAAGCAACCTAGGCCTTTGACTGCAACATGTGGGCCATGGTTAGAACCATCAGCAGCACCACCCATGCCAAATGGGCCACAGCCTTGCTCAGCAGCTGATGGCACTACACTGATGCTGAAGGAAGGACATGATGCACCTCCCCTAGCACAGTGCCAGCCCTGCAAGCCACAAACACCACAGAGCCAACAATATAGCTTAAAACTTCTTTGCATTAAATTGTAATTCAAAGATCCATATACAACCATTATCCGTGCAAGGGTAGCAAAAAATGGGAACTGACACAGACTGGACTAAGTCAGTTACTTACTCAGGAGTGACAAGCCCATAATAAACCTGAATTGATTGCATAGGTGGCAATTATCACTTACGATGATTTCTCAATAATCATATTGCACGTGTTATAATCCAGTAATTGTCTTATTCAGGATAGACCTTTCACTAGAGCAAATCCGCATAACACCACTGAAAAGCAGTGATGACAGAGGGGGAGGAAAGTGGGAGAAGACTAAAGAATAAGGTGGGGAGCAGAGAGATATTAAAGCAAAAGTGTAGCGGGGAGAAGGTTATATAAAGCTCACAGGCAATACACAGACTCCATTGACACTGATGGAACTATGCTGATTTCTACAAGCCGGTCTTTGGGAACTCTCCCTTTAAAGAGAGGAGGGATAGCTCAGTGGTTTGAGCATTGGCCTGTTAAACCCAGGGTTGTGAGTTCAATCCTTAAGGGGGCCACTTAGTGATCTGGGGCAAAAATCAGTATTTGGTCCTGCTAGTGAAGGCAGGGGACTGGACTCGATGACCTTTCGGGGTCCCTTCCAGTTCTAGGAGATAGATGTCTGTGTCTCTCTCTCTATAAATAAAAAAAAGGGCTAGTTAGAACTAAGCAACTTAACCCAAGAAAATAGATGCTTGGATATTGGACTTTGAAAGTGAATTCACATTTGACTATATCTGTGACTCTTTTATGTTTGCTTCCCACAAACCCTCCTGCACTGGAACGCTGCTAACACAAATACACACATGAGCATTGTTGAACCTTGATCCTGCCTGTTGTGTCCTTCTTGATTGTTATATTTCCTGCCTATGCAGAAAAGTTTTTCTTGTCATTCTACAGAAATAGCAATTCTGCCTCCTTTTCCCAGATAACCAGGGTGCCTTAGTTTTTAATTTAAATGTTTATCCACTTTAAGACTTTCTATAGCTGCACCTCACCCCTTGTGCTGTTACATTCTTCTCCTCCACTCCTCTCTCTTTTCATGTCCGTGAACTGTCCTACCTCTCCTCTTTCCACCCCATCTTCTCCATATTACCTTCCCTTGGTGGGACTTCGTTATCCTCTCACTTACACTAGTGGAACTCCATTGACCTCAAGGGAATTACTCCTGATTTACAATGGCATAAGCAGAAGAGACTCATGCCTGTCACATCTTCACCAATGAGGTCTGCACACACTCCCTTACCTTAATAGTTGCTCTACACCTTGTCTGAATCACAGGGTACCCTGGCCCTTTCAGAGGGCTGGGGCTCAGTCTCACCTGCTCAAGGCCTAGCCTACCTCCCAAGGTGATGGGAATGAGCAAGCACAGAGGTCTGCAGGATAGGAGCATGTGATCAAGAACCAGGCCTGCTGGGAGATAGAAAGGTCAGCATGAGCTCAGTGAGAGACTGAAAGGGACCAGAAGGCTGTCTGAGCCGCTCTACAGAGAGATTCTCCTTAGCACCCAGACAGAGGGGCTGGGGGAGGGCTAAGCTGCAGGGAGCAGAACCCAGCTAGGAAGGATGGAGAATGGGGAGCTAGTCCCTTAGAGGAAAGGCTCAGCAGGGACAGGAACTAAGAACACTGCCCCAAAGGCGTGTGTAGCTAGGAAGGCTTGGGGGGGGGGGGGGGGAAGGAGGAGAAGAGTTCTTGTGTATCCTTGTTACTCGGCACAGGAGAACCTCTGTGAAGTTACACACAAAATGGGCATAAAAGGAGGAATTCCAAACAAACTGTGTTATATCTGAGATGAGAACGTGTTTCCCATCGTCACTTCAATTCCATAGTTACTAAGGCCACAGGAACAATAGCCTTCCCCACCGTGTGTGTGTGTGTGTGTGTGTGTGTGTGTGTGTGTGTGTGTGTGTGTGTGTGTGTGTGTGTGTGTGTGTGTCCTATAAAACCAGAGAGAGAGAGCGCATATATGTTCCCTGCTATAAAGTGTCTATGTATAGTTATATCATTTCCATTTATTTATGATGCATTATTGATGCACAGAATGCTGGATGCCTGAATAATGTATCACTAAGGCTCTTACAGAAAGCACTAACACTGGCATAACACATTTCTACAAAGATGAAAAAAAATATTGTTTGAAACCTGTTAAGATTTAGAAAATATACTTTAAGTTACAGGACTACTGGCCAAGAGCAATTTAAATTCACAGGCCAACATTTAAAATTTTAATGATCCATGGGCGGGGGGGGGAGAAAAAAGGGTGGGGGGAAAAATTAACAAATCTTCTGACATGATACAAACAACGGCTATGAATATTCAGGAAGTTAAAACCGCTGATTCCGTGTTTTCCTTGACTGTCCAACTTTTGCACTGATCACAGATGCTATTATTTTTCTTTTCATCATAAGAATCCTTGACTGCTGTGTCAGTGTGTTGTTGCATCACATGCATGAAACTGCAAGTATTGGAATTCATCCAGATAGCAGGACGCTTTGGAATTGTTACTTCTACTGCACAGATGTTTAACAATCAGGCCATATGGCACCAATAAAACAATCTTTTCACAGAATTTTTTTAATAAACGACACTAGATTGCAAGATTGTAAACCCAGTATAATGCTAAGGTATGAGTTGTCATACGAGTAGAATACAAGATTATATACTGCAATTTGTCGCTTGTATTATTTAAAATATTAGACATGGAATATACGATTTAAAAATCATGATAAAAATCAGTTTCCAAAACTCACTTGTACATAATACCATCTTATCTTACTATTGTAATAACAGTCAGGAACCCAGATGTGGGTGGTCAGGCCTAGTAGCTGGAACTGGAATCGGATCTAGTGATCAGAGCAGGAGCAAGAAACTGAAGCCAGGGGCCACAGCCAGTAATCAGAGCCAAAGGGTCTGAGCCAGTCAGGAACCAAAGCCAGGACTCCAGTAGGGAAGCAGGGCTGGGAACAAGGCAGGCACAGACGCAATCATAGCTGCGGGCATTAGCATTGAGCAACCAGAGATCAGTTGCGGCCATTGGGCTTAAGAGACTTGCTGACTTCCACAGCCAGCCAGGCAGAGAGGTGAATCAGGCGGGTCCTACTGTATTCACAGGCTGCCCCTGATGGGAACGTCATTCTTCATTTGTTCAAAAGTGAATTCAAAGGTCACGACTTGCGCTGGCAACTGGATGAAATCCTTTGTTTATTGACAGAACAGACCAACCCACAAACATCATCATGTGCCTAGACTGACTGTGATGGAGCACCACTCTGGCTGACAGAGTGGAGATTCCACCAGTGGAATCCATTGTTTTTCTATAAAGACTCCTAGCAAGGGGGGCAATCAGTAGTAATATGGACAATATTTTTGTAACACAAATAATTGCTCACTGGAAGCAAGCTGTGATCACCTAGCTTCATCCCAGAGAGCACCACCAAGACACAACCAATTTCAGACACTACTGACCTAGGTCAGGTTTGAACCAAAGACCTAGAGAACTCCATTTGCCATTATCAAATCTCTGAGCCATCTAGTCACACTGCATAGGGATATATATTAGAAAGTGAATGAAAACAGAATACTAGCCTTGAAAATTAAAAATAAACTATCTGGTGATTAAAATACTCCATGACCCAAAATGTGAATGTGAAGAAAAAGTGAATTGCCATCCTCCCTCCTGTCCTTTGACTATTTTTCCTGCCTAGAATCAATATACAAGGGTTGAGGTGGAGGGGAGAATATGCTGCTTTCTGCCTTCCCCTACACTTTTCTCATGCCTGGATATCTGCCCCTTGTGCTACCTAGAACAAACTTCTCCTGCAGATGCTTTATATAAATCTGACCTGCAAGAAAAGATTAAAAGGGACAGACTGAAGAAAGCATTGGTCTCCCAGACAAAGAGATGTCCATTTAGTGAATTAGGGGCTCTTTCCACCAGATGCACTTTTTAAAGGGAAATCCTCAATTACACTCTGCTCAAAGGGCAAAACAACAAAAGACCCATGCAACATTCTTTTTTAAAGCAACAAGGAAGCGTTCAAAGCTGCTTTATCTACCACAGATACTAATCTAGTTGGTACAATTTAAAAATCCTTCCCGAAGGGCATTTGAACCCTTGTCGTCGTTTTAAAAAAGATTTTCTGTAGTTTATGCACTTGCTTTGCCAAAAGCTTCCCTTAGCAAACAAAGTATACTAAATCATAGTTGCTCTGATCTACTACCCGGAGGATGCAGTTTGTTTTCAGAGGCAGCTCAGTGGAAAGCTCTGTCATGTATAAATATATGCATAGAGGGGGAAAAACATTTTGCACAACTACCAGACTGGTAGGGACCATTTCTAAGACACCAACAGGGAATGGGGGAGAAAAGCGTCCACTTTTCATGTTTGATTTTTTTAAATCTTGCCTAGTGAGGCAATAAAAGCAAATGCCACAAAGACAAACTCCGCCCTCAAAGTTAAATTCCCAAAGCTATATGGTAAGATGCTGAAATAGGTTAATTCTCTAACCTTTCACCTCTGCACCTGCAGTCACATCCATCTTAGGTCACCAATAAAATTAGATTGATGGGCTCAATGTACTTCCTAGTAAACATTCCTCCATAATGGAAGAGCTCTGCTCAGTACAATTCAGCCCCAATGGCAATCTCTGTTGAAAAATTACCAGTATTTAACTAGTGAGGGGTGATATAAGTTGTAACCAAATAATTCTGCCAGAGTTTCATGAGAAGGAATGTCACACGGCAGTTGTCGACGTTAGTCCAACTCCTTAGCAACAACATTGATTCTTTGATTGACTGTATCCCAAATTCATTACTAACAACAAAATGATTCCAGCCACAGAGGCCGGCTCGCACTCCTGCTGAAGGCAATGGGAGTTTTGCTGGAGACTTCAAGGAGCTAAAGATGAGAACCTACATTGATAGCTGCTCCCGTAGCAGAGACGGGACACTGAATTAGCAATTAGTGTTACACTGCACTCCAAATTGTCCTATGCATTTTACAGACATGTAAAAAGACTGGTCCCTGTCCCGAAGAGATCTCACTCCAACTAGACAATGCAGAATTGGGCAGATTTCCAATTCAAAAAAGAAAAAAAATATTTGACCCCCTGCCTATCATCACTGACATGAGAAGGGTGAAAAAGGCACCACGGAATGAAAGCAGAGCCAAGCATCTCCGGATTACTTGAGTAGCTAAGACTAAGCAAAATGGATTAGATCAGTGCTCATTCACACTGGAAATACCAAACACAACAGCCGAGAAAAAAAAAAAATCTGACATTCCTCTTTAAAGGGACAATAAACGAGAGGGGAAAAGGATCAAAACAACAACAAAAAAGCCTTCTCTCCTGCTTTTAATCCAAGAGCCAGTAATAGAAAGTTAAACTCAGCCTTCAGCAGCCTAAGCATGTCATTGTTAATTACAAAGCTATTTAACTTTTGCAAGAAATAAAGGCTGCTATTAATGAAAGAAGACCCAATTAGCCTTTAATCTACACACTGTTTTTTAATCAAACTTTCTTTTGATCATCATACACACTGCGGGATATAGTCTCCCCTCGCCACATGACATCGACTCCCACTAATCCTAATGAAACCGATTTTAAAGGACTGGCTGAGTGAAGCAATGTGGAGGAGCATCTCCTCTGTAGTGGCTGGAGCTTCCTTTCCCCAGTGGGACCCAGGATCTGCGTAGTTTGGAGGCTGAATCCCAGTCTCCAAACCATTCCCCCTCCTCTCATTAAGGCAGCATTGGAAGGGAATTCAATAAGGTGAATTTCTAGGTGACCCTGGACCTCTTCTTGGGGGTTCTGCCATGGGAGGGAGCAAGATACTTTACACCCCTAGGAGCGAGATGGTCCAGGGATAGTAGCAGGGTAGTGATCACCATGTAAAAAAAAACTAACGAAAACAACCAACAGAAAGTGGCAGGATGGCTAAAAAAAACCAAAGACAGGGTGGCGGATGAGAAGGGGAAGAGACGGGAAGGATCTCAACAGTAGACACAGACCTAAGTCGTCTTCAGTGCTGAAAAGGGTGTATTTTGCACATCAGGGAAACCAATGCACATAAATGAGTGAGCACTATCCCTTGGTAAAACATAGTGAAGACCAGGCACTTTAGTTTTAATGGGAGGTAAACTCACTGAGATCAACCCCTGGAAGGGGCATACAGCGGTATACCTCCTGGTAAAACTGATGTGCCTGGTCTTCATTGTGTTTTTACCTTGGGATGGCTCAGATGGATTCATGCACATTAGTTACCCGGAGATTTTTAAAAAAATACAGCTTTTTTAGCAGTGAAAACAAGGCCACAGTCTGCTCCACCTAAAATCACTCTCCTAGAATGAGGAGGGGGGCGGGTTCTGTGATGACTGCAGTTAAGGATCAGTGACGAACCTGATCTTTAGAGTGGAAATAGCTCTTGAAAATGAATAGGGACAAAACCAGCGTGGGACTTGACACATTAGAAAGAGAAAGAACCAGGTAGAAAAATATTACACCGGAAAGATACAATGTGCTATCATGCCCTGATCTGTTGGTTGGAGACTCAGAGTATTACTACTTTTTAAAGTAATGTGGCAAACATCTGGCACCTAAAAATAATGCAAACTATCTGGGATTTAGGCATATGCTTAAAGTGAAGTGTGTGCTGAAGTTGGAATGATTTCCTGAATCAGGGCCTCAGACTGTAAAGATCTGACCTTCAGAGATGCTGGGCACTCACACTTCTAACTGAAGTCGGAGGAGCGGTGGATGCTCAGTAGCTCTGAAATCAGCCCTTAATTTTATTGATTACTGTTGTATTAGCATCTTTGATTTTTCTACACTTTCTGGGTGAAGATATTTTTTAATTGTAATGTATGAATAAAAACTGTATACGTACGTATGCAGAAGTCTCCACTTTCATAATATCCAGGGCAGCACTGAGATCTTCGCCGATACATTGTTCTTAGTCCTCTTCGATATGCTGTTTTATAACTTATTCTAAATTGCAAGACAGAAAGCCATTTGACAGTATTGGAAATCAATGCCTACGGTTGGAATTATATTTGTGTTAAATTATAGCAAGGAGAGCATTCAATAATTACTTTAAAATGCATGAAGGCTTTTGATATTAAAAACACCATAAAAAAATCGATATGTATTTTGAAACTTGCAATAGAACACGTATTATAAACACAGTATTTGCCACTATCAGCCTACATAGCCCTTCGTGGTACTGCTATCTGAGAACATAGTCACAGAACTAAAGAGAGGGCAAGCAGCTCTTTCAGGAATAACCATTCTTCTCTGCATTTCAGCAAGGCCAGCTATGAGCGATGGGATCAACACAATCTTCTATGGAAACTACATTTTCAGTATGCCACACAAGGAACTATTACAGCATGCCTCGCATCTCTAGTTCTTGTTACAGGAGACTGGGAAATTAACCCCCAAAGTGTATTGTCTCCACTAGGTAATTATTCCCAGACTTCATTCCCTTGCAAGGTGGCGTAACACTGTAATGAAGAAAGCACCGTAAGGCAGCTTTCCCTATCAGGAGCCTCTAATGCGCAAAAAAAGCCACCGTACTGAGTGTTCTGTAGGAGTTTTAGCCTTCTCCATGCAGCAGAGAGGACAATACTTTGGAAAAATGTACTTTGGCTCAGCCTTTGTTGTTCTTTCTATTAGACAAGTCAACCCCACCTAGTCTGCTATACTCCAACCAAACCAATATTCTTGGCATGAGCAGTTCAACTTCTGTGCCCAGTTCTGGGCACCAGACCACAGAAACTAAAATGGAGTTCCAAACCTACAAGGTGTTGAGTGCCCTCAGTTGCCACTGAGTCAATGGGAATTGAGCCCAATTAGTAGCTGCTGGCAGGAAGAGACCCCAAGAGGATCAATTGTGCTGGGTGTTTACTTGAATGGCTTTCCACCGGGAGCAAAGCCACCAATAACTGATTTCACACCACCCAGGAGAATCTGATCAGATGGCAACAACTTTCACTCCGTGCTAGAGATGGAGATGGGCCCCAAACTCCAAATTTATGGGAAGTTCAGCTTCAGATTTGGATGCCAACTTTGTAGCTTGGTCCCATTTCTAGACATCACCAACCTGACCCATATTCAAACTAACAGTCTAAAAGAGAAAGAAAGATTCTGTGATACATCCCAAGCCATTTGGTCCCATCTTGCACTAGGCAACTGAACTATTCTGTGGAGCTCAGTGGTTCTCAAACTTTTGTACTGGTGAGCCCTTTCACATAGCAAGCCTCTGAGTGCGACCCCCCCCCCATAAATATATTAAAAAGTGTTTACATTTAACACCATTATAAATGCTGGAGACAAAGCGGAGTTTGCGGTAGAGGCTGACAGCTCACGACTCCCCATGTAATAACCTCGCGACCCCCTGAGGGTTCCCGACCCCCAGTTTGAGAACCCCTGATGTAGCTGGATCAAAGTTCAGGAGAGAGTCACTGTCCTTCTCCTGGTTTCCTAGATTGCCCTGAACTCTGGATTTCTCAGTACAAAGGCTTCTGAAATAGTATCAATCACGAGGATTTTGTTGCAGAAAGGCCTGTATTTCCTTCAGTATCATGAAAGTAACACAAAGGTTTGGATATACGGGGAGATGAAAAGGCAAAATACAATTAAAATATCTTGGCAACAGCACTTACCGATGTCTAGTGCACTTGAACCAGTTCAGTATATCAGTACATCTCGTATAATAGATCTGATCGAAAGGGTGAGCATAAGATTCCTGCACTGTCACAGCATAGCTAGGAACAGACAATGAAAGAGGGAAAGGCAGTTCTTTACAACGTGAAAAAAAAAACCTCTGCTTCCTTGACATGCGCCCACACCTAATACCAGCCTGAGAAATAACTAAATCAACAGCCTTGGAAACTATGGGCCTAATCCAAAGCCCAAAGAAATCTTCCCCCTCTCTCCCCACTTTCACCTAGAGGCAAAATCCCTCCTAGAGCTTCTGCTCCCAGCTCGGACCATTGCATATAAGGCACAACTGAGACATTTATGGAGTATTTCCAACGGATTTAAAAATCCATTTCTTTCAGAGGGAGGAATAAATGTTCCCCAAAATGCATTATGTGTTTTAAAATCTGGGAAGGGCAACTGGTAAACGCTTTACTTTTTGTTTTAGAAAAAGTATGTAGAGCAAAATGGTTTGGCTTAGAAGAGCTAAAAAATCCTCCATGTCTTTAAAATCGTATCAGAGGTCTTCCTATTAGGACTGTTAATTTTTCCTTGTATACCAAAATGCTAATGTGAGCACATGTTAACTTAATGCTGCTGAGTTTTACCAGCATGGTGGGATTCTTACATTTCATTTTTATGATGAAGGAGCGTCATTACTTCAACAAATATTGGGAGCACCAATCAAACCAGGGATAATTTATAAAAGGTCTCAAGGGTGTTTATTTTTAAACTGCACAATTTTTAATCCTATGTAATTTGTAGCAGAAATAACCTGGGAACTAATTGCAGATCATAAAATTATGAGTTAAGTGCTGTCTGGGCATGTTAAGGTTTTGAGATTCGGACAGAATGTGATATCTTTTACAGACCTGAACAGATTGCAATAGGCAGAAATTGGGTAAACTAGTTAAAAATTACAAAGAGCGAAGACATTGGAGAGATGTTAGCAGTCATCCCCCATCCCTACATATTACTTATTTTGTGCAACAGGTACTACCTTACTATTATTAATTATATTTATTTGGATGAGGCTGGTATTTTCAAGCGTTTAAGTGACTTAGAAGCACAAATCCCACTGATGTGGGAATGAGATGTATGCCAATTTCCTGCAGCATCCTTGAAGAACCTTACTGAATTAAGTTTAAGTATCTTTGGAGTCCATTGTATAAAATGCAAAGGTTATGCATTATTGTGGGTTGGGACTGCATGCAACTTCTCTAGCGGGGCAGATGGGATTTGAACCCTGGGAAGTGCTATGAACTTCAAAGAACTAGACTGAACTATGGGCCAGACAAGAATGGACTTTTGGGACAAACAGTGTCCAGTGTTAACCTGGGGAATCTCTAGGGGGAGGTGAATGAAAATACCCCACCTCTAGTGATGCAAAAATCCAGCCTTTTGAAGCTACTCCCGAAGGAGAGAACCACTGTCTGCGGATTACCTATAATCTGAAGATTAAAGGCCAAGCTGTGTAAAGGAAAGACTAACCTATTCATGGGTGTGCCTGGTCTGAGCTAAGGCGGTTATGAATTTATAACCACAGAAAGAACCATTGGTGGGGTGTGAAGGACTGACTCCTACCAGAGCCCTTGTTGGAGTCGGGGTGATCTCTGGTAAGCTTATCACATGTGTGTAGGTTCTTTTATTGTTTTCAGTATGTTCTCTGTAAGGCTTTCACCTTAAGAATAAATGTATTTGCTTATAAAGAGCTGTGTGGTAACTTGTAACCGTCGGCAATTCCAGCTGTTCATAAGCCTTCGCAGAGAAAGCAAAGTGCGGACTTTTTAGGCAGTCTGACTTGCCGGGGACAACTCATTGCAGGCAGGGAACTTTGCAGCCTGGAAAAACCCCAGTGAGAAGGGGGGGGGGGGGGGGGGAGAAAAAAAAAAAAAAAAAGACGTGGATCTCTACCCGAGATAGGCGACAGCTGAGGAATCGGGAGCCTAGAGTTGGGTGCCCTTAAGGGAACAGGGAGGGGAAATACTGAGGCAGTTCATTAATTGTGATACAGTGCTCCTAGATCACTTAAATGCTTTAGAAAATTCCACCCATAGCCCCCTAGGTGTGCGTGTTGCACACAGGCAAACACAAAGCTGAGAATCTTGCACTCTAAGGCCCTGATCCTGCACTGATCTTCCCTGCAGAAACCTACCATCTTTACTAACTGCAGGACCTGGACCTATGAGCTAAATCCTGCAAGCCCTTAATTAAATCAGTGGTCTTAATCATGCAAGCAATCCCATTGTAGTCAATGGGACTGCTGACATGATTAAAGGCTTCAGAACTGCACTCTTAATAACAGACAAGGTCACAATATTTGCCTGGAGAGTTGACTCCTATTGAAGTCAGTCGATTGGGCTCTTAATACATTGATCTACCGGTCATATTTCCCTTCTACCTGGGCAGCCACAAGACAATCACTTTTGTTCTCTGTATAACAACTTGCTGGAGGTTTTTGTTGGTGGTGGGATTTTTATTTACATTGCTTGTTATAAATGTATAACAATAACATCCACAAATCATTATTATTATATGAACTTATTTGTTACCCAGCGTTACACCAACTTCATCTTTTTCAGTTGATTTATTAACATCTAAGTAACAAAGTCGTCTTGGCCAGTACAACCAATCAATTTTGCTATTTAATTTTTGTTTCTCCTTCACTGGGTCTCTAGGTTGCTGACTTTCTTCACACAAAATCAATATTTTATTCCTGTGCTCTGAATGCATCTCCCCTCACCACGACTGCAAAACACCATTTCTGCACATAAACATGCTTCTCTTTGCAGCTGCATTTGTCCTGTAAGCCACTTCACGCTCTAACAAAGACCTCCAAAAATCAAATCATTATGAACTTCATAAATGCCACTGTGCTACATATGCATATTTACTCGTTACAGGAGCCATGCTTGCTGTAGTATAAGCTATGGAGAAATGTCAGGGCCCCATTCACTCCTATGCTGGAATAATACACGTAACTGGGATGGAAGCTCCATGAGTTAAACCTAAAAGTGCAGCAACTTTAGTATCTGTGGTCTCTGCAAATGGACCCCAGCATCCATATGGAGCCCCACTGAAGGCAAAAGGGCTCCATGCAGACACAAGAGCCCACCAGCACAGATCCAGTTATAGGACGACAGCACATCACTATAACAAGATGTGCTGTGAGCAAAATTCTCCTAATTCACAATTGGGGTCTCTAGTGCATAGAGCTCTCTAGTCTAGGGGGCTGTGTTGCATATTCCGCCTTCGTCTCATATGCAGAACTTTCACTGGTGTTGATGGCAATTCCGCAGGCGAAACCAAGAAGTTCAGAATTCACAGTACAAACCTGCACGTTGTACCAACGTAGGATCAAGACTTAGTGCCAAACACTGTGCTCAGCCACTGGCCAGGAACTCTGCACCCACCAATAGAAGAGGGAGACAGACTCAAACCCTGAATGCATGGAGAGAGCTCCTCTTCCGAAGGAGCATTCCAGAGCAGAACAGAAGATAAGTACTATGGTACTATGTTCCCTCATGCATATCCCTGGCGCGGACTACTTTGGCTGCTCTGAATTCAGACACAGGTGCTCACTCGTGTTGCCTCTGCAGCATAGATCAGTGTCTGTTCGTGCGCGGTGGTGACAGAATTTGACTCCTGGTGATAATACTTCTGCCTTTACAGTGTACAAATCTGAACTGGCTATCAAACGAAGGAGACACTGTTTATACATTACCTTTCCCAGTGACTACAAACATTGGGATCATCTGGATTTAAGGACAGAGTCGTTTTCAGCAAGCAAGACAGGGTAAGCACTTTTAGAATCCACCACAACAGTATGCAGACCACCATCCTTGTTTCTAGATGAAGAGAACAAAACAATGTTCATTAACAGAGCAGTATGAAAGAACATCTGCTTAATATTTCCAACACTAGGCCTGAACTTCAGCACAAACTCATTTTGATCCCCTTTCTCACACTCATAATGTGAACTGCAAACAATATTTCCAAGGGACAATTATTTATTATCATGGTGTGGACAGAAAGGCTTATCAGTAGAAATGTTAATAAAATACTGACACCGTAATAAAGTCAGTAAGTGGCCTATGCCTTATATTTTGCTACAATCTAGACGAGTCAATATTCAGATCTGAGCAATCAGGAATGTATTTACTGGAAAGCTCTGGAGAAAAAAGAAATGAGACTCACCAAATCATTTCTTAAAGGAACTATATTAACATGCTTATAACTCAAACTAATTTACAGAAAAATTCTCAAAAAGTTCATCCTCTAATCAGAGCCATTGCTGTAAATTCGTGAGGGATACGTTTTATTATTCATATATGTTCAAAGAGGATCGAACTTCTGCTTTAAGTGCAAATCTCAACACAGCCTTAATAGTGGGGCTCATACCTGCAAAAAGGCAATCAGCCCACTACTACGTGCAGAGGCATGTCCTAAAGTTAGGAATCTAAACAGATTTCAGTAGGTTTCAGCTTAAATTGGAGGGTGAAGCTACCCAAGATATCAATACCCATGATTCTTCCCAAGAACATTTTTGATACTGAAGATCATTAAGGCTGCTTTCACAAATAAAGTAAATAATTGAGCTATTAAAATAATCTATACTCCCATCAACCCATGGGTGAAACCCACTCCCATTAATTTTAAGGGGATTTACATGTGTTAGAGTAGGCTAGATCTCAAAGACACAGGCTTATTACATGACCGAGGGAAAATCAATTCACTTTTCAGCTTTTATTAAGAGGCGTCCATTCGGAGTGACCGAGGTCAGCTGATTGCACCATGTCATACTAATGATGAAATAAATAATAGCCATGTTGAACGTATGAAGTAGAAATGCCTGAACTCATTTGGTTTGGATTCTTCGTCATCTAAATCGATGTTATAAGGATAGATGTATCTGAAGAAGTGTTAGTCTATATATACATAGATCTATAAATATAAATTGAACACACTGTATTGGTCAGTGTTGTGGTCACTGAGGTTAACTGAAAATCACCTAGAGCCAAAATTCCTCTTATCTTATTCATGAGAACAGCTTCCAAAGAGACTACTAAAATGAACAAGCAAAGTAGGATACGACTCCAAAGACTCCCCTGTAACCTCTTCACACTCCTTGAATCAACTATCTCAACCCGTACAAGCCTGGGGAAAAAAGGCTTTGCAAACCTCTTCTTTACAACTAGGCTACATACTTCGATCTTCAGACCAGAGTGGTGCTACTAATCAAGACTTCTCAAACAACTGTCAAGAACTCCAGCTGGATGGAAAACTTGGGGCTAATATGTCAACCCTGCCTCCAACAATGCAGCCTCTTAAGGAAATAAAGTATTAAAACTCAGTGAACAATAAAATTACAATTTCGATTTCAGGCATTTGACATAAATATGTCCTCCTCTAATATAGCACTGTAACCAACATGGTTCCATAACTTAACCTCAGACACTGCCAGCAGGCTTCCCCTAGCAACAGAACAGATCTCCCTTCTGCTGTCTACAAAACACATGGCTCTCATGACATTACCTCACTGCAGGAACTGGCATAAAGACCACATGAAGGGGTTGATCCTGCCCAGCACTGATGTCGCGTTGAGCATATAAGCACAAAGTAAAATGAACAAGAGAGGGAAAGCGGATCCCGTATTGGGGCCTGATCCAAAGCCCAGAGAACAAGATGGAAAGAATCCCATTAATTTCAATGGGCTTGGGATCAGGCCCTTCCTGTGAGGCTCCAAAGCGATTCCTGTCTAGTAGCTCTAATAAAGAGAGGAACACGTAGCAAAGTCGCTCGTTAGCACGCTGAAGAATACACTTAAGCCTGTGTCCATTCAGGCATGCCCATTTCCCACCCACAGCCTGCTCCGAAGCTCACTGAAATCCATGGAAAGACTCTCCTGTCCTGCACTCAGGAGATGAAGGGAGCTGGTGATGAGAAGGACTCAGTCTTACTTCCTCAGTGTGGAGTGTTTAACCAGACCCGCCCCCAAACCCTGCCTGGGCATGGAGGAAAACATTGAACTCCCAGCTGCCCACCTGCAAGGGCTTGTGCAATAAAGGCCTAACCATGCTGGTGTTTAAAAGTTTGCGGAGAGCTGCTTAATATTTCTTCCTAGAGAGCAGTATTTCATCTTGAAACGTAATGCGCCACAGTAATGCACAATGTAATATAAGGGCAGTTCTTTAACAAGAATATCTACAAAGAGGCACCTACGATATTGCACTGATTAGCTACCATTTGGATAATTCTGAAGAACAGAGGACAGGCTCTAGTGATCACTGTTTTTATCAGTTGCAATTTACCCCATGTAGATTTGCTTTGGCTTTGATACAAAGTAATGTTGTATAAAGAGTTCTAAAGGAAAGACTACTTCTAAACAAAAGAAACCCTCAAAGGAAGTACAGAGCAAACCCACTGAAGTAAAGACAATCATCCAGGGGATTTTTTAAATTATTTCTTATTTTTAATCAACACAATTTTTGCCCCGTTTGTTAGATTCTTAGGAACACTAAAGTACGTGTTTCTCATTAAATTAACGAAGGACGGAAGAATAATCTTCTCATCTACCCACAGCAGCCCTGCATTAAATCCAGTAACTCTCCTAATGCTCAGTTAGATTCCTAAAGTGATAAAATGCCAATAGGTTTTCTAACTCAAATACCTAAATTGTCATTACTTGTAATGCAAAATAGCCTTTGGAACAAGGGGGGGGGGGGGTAATTTTAGAATGTATTGCAGGAAAGATTCAAAACACTTTTCTGAACTTTTTAATACTCTTTTATTATTTGTTTATAAATACACTGCTTTCTGCAAGGAATTTTCCCAACCTTTTAAATCAGATTACAGATCAGAAATATGCAACTTTCCAAATACAATAGAACCCTCATTTATCCAGAGTGGCTCGTACCCTAACGTTTATGAAATATTTTACTTTCATCACATTTGATAGAAAATCTCTCTCTCTCTCTCTCAAAGGCCAGATAGTTTATATTACAAGATTTAGAATAAAACTCCAAAATTAGGATCACATATTAAAAACGATCACCCAAAACGGACTAAGACAATGACCTATTGTCATAACTATATTACAAGATTTAGAATAAAACTCCAAAATTAGGATCACATATTAAAAACGATCACCCAAAACGGACTAAGACAATGACCTATTGTCATAACTATAAAGGGAAGGGTAACAGCTCTCCTGTGTACAGTACTATAAAATCCCTCCTGGCCAGAGACTCCAAAATCCTTTTACCTGTAAAGGGTTAAGAAGCTCAGGTAACCTGGCTGACACCTGACCCAAAGGACCAATAAGGGGACAAGATACTTTCAAATCTGGGGGAGGGAGGGAAGGTTTTTGTTTGTGCTCTTTGTTTGGGAAGTTGTTCACTCTTGGGACTGAGAGGGACCAGACATCAATCCAGGTTCTCCAAATCTTTCTGAACAAGTCTCTCATATTTCAAACTTGTAAGTAAACAGCCAGGCAAAGTGTGTTAGTTTATCTTTGTTTTTTCAACTTATAAATGTACCTTTTGCTAGAGTGTTTCTCTCTGTTTGCTGTACTTTGAACCTAAGGCTAGAGGAGGGTCCTCTGAGCTCTTTAAGTTTGATTACCCTGTAAAGTTATTTTTCCATCCTGATTTTACAGAGATGATTTTTACCTTTTTCTTTAATTAAAAGCCTTCTTTTTAAGAACCTGATTGATTTCTCCTTGGTTTTTAGATCCAAGGGGGGTTGGATCTTGATCCACCAGGGAATTGGTGAAGGTCTCTCAAGGCTACCCAGGGAAGGGAATTAGCTTTGGGATGGTGGCAGCGGACCAGATCTAAGCTGGTAGTTAAGCTTAGAAGTTTTCATGCAGGCCCCCACATTTGTACCCTAAAGTTCAAAGTGGGGAAGCAGCCTTGACACCTATGCTATGCTTTTTAACTATAATTTTCATTGTTCAGTATAATATACGCCACATTCTTGTGCTCCTTTAATGCTGCGGATATCCGCTTAAGGAGGATGTGACACCTTTCTGAGGGAAAGGAGCACATTAATAAAATTGTGGTCAAAGACATAACTAATCGATTGCTGTGAGTACTGTCTACACCCCTAAGGGCAAGTGCAGCCAGGCTCCTAACTGTTGGCAGCTCCTTGAGCTTAATGAGAAAGTGCAGGAACTTCTCATGGTCCGTAGAAGTCTGCACAGCCCTGGCCATCTGACCCAGACCAGCATGTCTGACAATGCCCTGCAGCTACAGCAGACACCAGGCCAAAACCTGGCAACCCCTAAAGTGAGTTTTTTGAGGTCTTATGAGGCAACCCATCCCACAACAGACTAAGAGCCAGACTGAAAGGTATTTAGGTGCCTAGTGGGATTTACAAAAGCACCTAAGTCCCACTGATTTCAAGCCCTTTTATAACCCCACTCTGCACCTTTAAGCATCTAAATACCTTTTTAAGTCTGGGCCTACCTTCCCCACCTGCAGAATGACTGAGGGTATGTCTACACCCAGCCGCTAGTTCGGCAGCTGGCAATCGAAGTTCTGGGTTCGACTTATCACGTCTTGTCTGGACGCGATAAGTCGAACCCGGAAGTGCTCGCCGTCGACTGTGGTACTCCAGCTAGACGAGAAGAGTACCGCGGAGTCGACGGGGGAGCCTGCCTGCCGCGTGTGGACCGAGGTAAGATCGAACTAAGGTACTTCGAACTTCAGCTACGTTATTCATGTAGCTGAAGTTGCGTACCTTAGTTCGATTTGGGGGGTGAGTGTAGACCAAGCCTTAAGGCACTAACAACTGAGGGCAGTAACATGGCTCTTAAGCCATCGGCTGTGTTGGACGCACTTGCATTGTAGGGAGCCCTGCATTGCTGGAGGGAAGAGGGAGACTGCTGCAGTATGCAATTCCTCTCTCCCCCCTCTTCTGTCTGACGTGGAGGCAGATGGGCCCTTGTGCTGCATCTCCCCTTGTGCTTTGGAAGTGTGGCGCTACGTCCTTGGACTTCCTCAGCCCAAGGACCGGCTTGGGACCCAGCCTCGGTGCTGAATGCAAGCCTGAGCAAAATCTGACCTCTTGTGAAGGCTACCTGCCCTCAGCCTGACAGCAGACAAAGCTGTGACCTTTGTCATGCAGGGTGGTAGAAATGAAGCCATCTCACCAGGCTGCACACGCACTTCAGGAAACGCAGTGGGTTACTGCCAGTCACCACTAATAACAGCATCCCAATTACATCAGACACCAGACAGAGCCCTAAAGCCACAGATAAGAACCCCAGTCTGGTCCAGCTCACCAAGCAGGGAGAATGAGGAACAACAGGGAGAGAATGTCAATTTGTGCTTTTCCAAATCTCTCACCTCAAGGCTCAGTCCCACAAGCCAGCCAATCAGTGGGTTCTTTGTGGGCCAGTAGTGGGCCATCAGGGATGACTGACTGGCTGGCCAACATGGAGCTCCAGAGGCTTGCTCTGGGAATTGAAGGTGCACAAGGCTAGGCATGATCTGACAAAATAGGGTCCCTTGCTGTCCAAAATGTTCATGGTGTAATTTTTTCCATGGTGTCGCTCTCTGTTAATCACAACGGATTGGGTCACGTGTCTGTTATACATAAAGCCATTTTCAAATACCAGGCTCTTTTTAGAATTAATTTCATGACCTCAGCTATAGTACTGACACAGGAATATTCATCCTGAAACCCACTCCACTGGTTTCATCACAGCAGAATGGTAATGCATTCTCACTGTTAACCCACTAATCTTAGCTACAGAAAACCCACTAAGTGGCAAGCCATTGATTTATTTGTCTGAGAGTTCCTTTTGCAAAATGCTTTGTTGGTGAAACGTGGTTGGGTTTGCAGAGACAATGAAAGATGCAGATAATCATTTAAATTGAATGAAGTGTCACACAAACAGATAAAAACAGATTGTTTCCCCCAACCCTCAGTATATGTAACGTGAGCTGAGATCACACAGCACCTAGCAGGATCAAGGCCTACAAGCAGAGGGAACAAAAACTCAATGGACCCCTGCTGAGTAGAGCACACATGTAGCAGAAATATTCCCTTTTCAAAGGTGGTGGGCACCCATAGGTCCCATTGATTTCAGTAGCGTTTGGGGTTCCCCTGTACCTGTGAAAGTCAGGACACTTGCATTTTAAGGGAGAGGATTTTAAAAGCACCCAAAACTCAAGTGACCTTTCAATGGGATTTGATGCTCCTAAATCCCCAGGGTGCTTTTGAAACTCTCCCCCTTAGGTGCCTAAATGTAGATTCAGGAAACTAACCTAAGCTACGTTTTTGAGGTAGACATCCACAGATTCCATCCAATGCAGTGAACAAAAAGACATTTCTTCCTCTAAAAACCCTATAGGAAAGCAGAAGCATCTGTGTTACACTGCCTTACCTCAGTGTGTTGAAAATTCCTCCTGGATCCTGTGTCTACAGACTATCAGGGCTTTAAGGAACGCACACTGCATTGGCAGAGCTGGGCTCTTCAAAAGTTCGTTGGGCACTGCAAACAGTCAAGAGGTACAAAAACAGGTCAATAAAGAGTGGTGAGAGGGAGCAGAAGTGGCTTAAGGTAGAAATGGGAGGAACATGCATACATAAGCAGATATCCTAACTGGAGAAATCAATAGGCACTCGGTTAAAAGGTACTGGGGTGTTTACTTATAAGTGTATGTGAGCAGTTTTGCAAGACACAACAGAACTATCCATTTCAATTGAGGCAGATAATGAATTAGACAGACACCATTGAGCTAAGTATGAAAAAAGTGCCTGTGTGTTTGTTGATCATACCATTTTACTGTCTACAGATAGAACCCAGTCCTTTCTCCCCATCTGAGGGTTTTGTGATAGTTTAAGCAAGGGACCACTTGAACAGACACTTGGCTTCACACTAGACCTTGTTAAAAACAGGCGGTTACAGAAACAAAGCTTGGCCATGGGTTTCAAAACTGACTAGCAAGTTTATGGTTACCAACTTCAGACACCATAAGGAGGGCTGATATTCAGACATTGCTGAGCACTCTAAAAATCAAGTCGCTTCAAGGTGTCTCGACCAAAATTTGGGGAACTCAAAATCACTAGCCATGTTTGAAAATCTTGGCCAAGACCCACAGAAATGTTTCCATGAAAAGAGTTTTTAAAAACAGGTAAACTTTTACTGGAAGTGTCTGTTACCCAACATTAAAACACAGATTATCTTAAACCAACTCAATTGATTCTCATTGTCCAAGCTTTGATAAATGCAAATGATAAAGCCATCAGTATAAACGCTGGATTGGGCATTGGATTTCTGAATTACTCCTCTATTTATTATCTAAGGTGTTAATAGGAATACACGGCACAATAGGCAAGGAAATATTTCTGCTAACAATCGACGTTTCGCTGAAACCTCTGGAATTCATTGCCATTCCAATTTTGTTCATTAAAGGTAAAAGCACCTAGCTTACAGTAACAGGGCACCAGGCAAAAATAATGCTATCATAAATCCATCTCCTCCCCTATTCCCTGCAGTCACAACCAGGCCCTGGTGTGGCTTAGAGCAGCCCTGGGGCTCCCTTAACTTGTGCTTTCCGCCTATGGCCTCAAGGGGGCAGTCCAGCCACTGGAAATAGCTGGGGTACAGGAATGTCCCTCATCTCTGCAAAAAGCCCCAATATGATTCATGCCCTGGGGGTACCTGCGCAAGGTGACCTAGACCAGATCTGAATTAGCATAAAAGAGCCATAGCATAACCATGAATGGGACCTATTGGGCCTACAGGAGCAGAAGGGAAGGAGAGCGCGGACACACACACGCACACCCCATTGTGCAGGGCTAGCTTGTTCCCAATCCCTCTGGAGAGGACAGCGCCAGCAGCATTGGCAGTCTGCCCTTGTGTCTAGCACCAGAATCGCTCTTTCCTCATACATAAGTACAAAATCTGTCCTTCCAGCCGTAGAGATGTCCCAGCAACAACAGGAAACACATGTTTTCAGGATAAATCATGCTATCAACTACACAAAAAGTTACACACAAGAGCCATGAACCCCTGGTGCTCGGCCAACGTTTTATTGCAGGAGCAAAAGTGAACGGCAGGAATGAAACCGAAATTAAACAAGGATCAGGTGACATGTTAGATAATTGATGTGGAATAGGAAATAGAAAGAAAAGAAAAGGGAGATTACGGGGTTTACACATTTATTGAGAAATACGGGGGGGGGGGGGGAGAAAAGAGGGTGAAGCCATGTAAAGGGCCAGGTCCTGATTCTCTTGCTCAATTTGAGGAGAATCTACTTCATCAGGACTCTTCCTGGAACATCAGTGTGCTCACAAGGGTCAGAATCTGCTCTTCAAAAATTTAAGGAAGAAATTACATTTACCAAGACCTATTTTTAAAGGGATTCTTTTAGACTGTAGAAAACCCTACAGGACCCCTAACCCTATGGGGAGTGGGGGGTTGATTGTATTTAAAGGATGCCCAGTTGTCATCTCTTAGCACATTTTCTGACAGATATCAGCTGAGTTTTCCAAAACAGACCAGGGGGATCAGGATGCCCATTTCTAATGGGAATGGAGCATCCCAATCCATTAAGCAGCTTTGAACGTCTCACCTGTAAAATATTTCAGTGTCAATTTAAAATGTTACCAAGAGCAATACATGGGACATACTGCAGAGACATCAAAAGGCCAGATTTAAACAGTATTTAGGTGCCCAACTCCCATTAGTTTAAATGGGAATTCGGCACCTAAATTCCTTCAATAAATCTGGCTCTAAAAGCCTAGTTCAGCAGTCTGTAGTGATCTCATTGAGAAAGTTTCCATTGAAATCATTGGGAGCTTGGCTGGATAAAGGACTGCAGGATAAAGCCAATGCCATGGAATGAACAATAATTGAAGAAGTTTCATCAATCTATTGCAGATGTTTGGAAATGCATGGAGTTTCTCCAAAACCCTCAAGGGAGAGCGAGGCCAGAGTGCCACATACAGACCATTATTCATCCGCTTTTTCAATGATCTAGCAGAAAGGAAAGCAAAAGAAATATATGTAACTGGTTTTGTTAAGGACTACAAAAGCCATTTGGTGTGAGGAAGGTTGGGATAGTGGTTAGGGCATTAGTCTAGTACTAAGAAGATCTGTGTTCAAATCTCTCCTCTACCCCAGACTTGCAGTGCGCCCTTGGGCAAGTCACTAAGTGTCTCTGTGCCTTAGGTGCCAATCCAGAGCATGGGTCTAATAGCACCACCCTATATCTCAGGGTTGTTGGGAGGATAAATACATTAAAGATTGTGGGGCACTAGGGTAACGAGGTAGACATAGATCAATATGTTAGGAAATTGGGACATCATTTGGGGTCAATACTTGTGATTTTACATCTTTAACCATCTAATTTTAAAAATACAAAAAAAAATATCTTTTCCTTAAATAACTGAGTAATTACAATCCATGGACAGCCCAGCGTAACTATAATGAAAACTCTACATCAACAGCACATAAAAATGTCAGCGAACCACAGCCGAAGTGCAGACAATTGCTGGTTCCCTTTCAGAGAGATTATTTTTGAAAAAATAGGCTTAACATTTTAATTTTGTTCTAAATAAAATGACATCTTGTAATTTTGCGCTTGAAATCAACAACTGGCACAAAATGAGCAGTCAGGTCTTTGAACGTTTGGACTTTTAAGTCATAATTCTAAAGTGAAGTTCATTGGGACGTGAATGTTCATTCTCGACACAGAGGCTGATGGTGGATTCGACTGGGGAAAAATAACACACACACACACGGCAAACACTTCAACAGCAATTTCCTCCAAAGGGACATTGGCAGGCACTGTGGGCAAAATCCAGACACCCAGAGGTATCGCCAAAGGGGAAGAAGGCTTGTGGGCTATGGACCAGCTGGCAAGCCCACCCAGTGTCTGGTGAAGTCTTCCATGGTCCCAACGCACCCATGTTATGGGTCTGGCAATCCACTGGGTGGATTCTCTGGTCTCACCCCTCCTCAGCCCATTCTCACCTGCTATTGTGCACTGCCATGCGGGGAGCTGTGGAGAGTGTAGGGAACCCTGGCACTGTCCCTTCCTCTTCCCACTTTAATCTCCTTGCACAGTGGAGCTATACAGGCACTGCTGTTTGCAGCTAGAGTCGGCTTGTGTGGCGGGGAGGAGTGACCCCATAGAGATAACAGTACCTGGGCACCCTCACAGCTTTATGTACATTCCCTCCTGTGATTTAATGCTATAAACTGGGACTCAAAATAGAGTGAAAGGCAAGTAAGCTGATCCGCTGCAGGACTATGTCCTCCCAAACCCCTCTGGTTAGTGCTTCTACAGTATCAGGGACAAGAATCTTAATTACATTGTTTGACACAACTCCATGCGCTGACTGTGTTATTGTGCTGGCACCTACATCAGTCCATGAAATAGCCAACCACACCCAAAGCATTAAACTGTTCTTGTAATGAGTCTTTCTAGTGACACGTACAAACCACTGAACCTTTGTTCTTTTAGTTTATATGGTTTCTCTCACTAGAACTACAGCGTTATTTGTCATAGGCTTAGGCAGAATGGGCTTGATTCAGCCTGACTCGAAGACCAGAAACGACCATTGTGATAATCTAGTCCGACCTCAGCGTGGCCTCTGCTTTGGCAACCTGCGATCACTGCAGGTACCAATAGCAGTAGCTAAGGATGGGGTTTTCAAAAGTACTCAGCAATGGCCTAACTCTGCTCCAACTGAAGCACTTTTGAAAAGTTCACCCTACATGATCACAGTGAGGTATAGCCTCAAGTAAGCCTTATATCAAGTGTAGCAATCACAGTCCCCAGCATCCTTCACACTAGAAAGCCACCCAATCGCCTCATTCCTGATACAGGGCGAGATTTAAAAGTTACATTAAAACACTTGCAACCCTTGCTTTACCTGCTACTTCAAACAACACAGATCTTGTATCCCATACATCCTACCACCGCCAGGCTGCAGTATGCCTAGGGTAACCACACATGTAGGTCTTGTCTATACACAAAAGTCGTATTGCTTTGACTATATACTAGTATAGTTAAAGCGGAGTACCCCATTGTGTGAATGCAGTTATACCAGTACATAGTTGCTTTATTCCAGGATAGCTCTTCTTGTGGGGAAAGAGGAAGACATTATACTAGTATAAGGGACCTTTAAACAAGTATAACTGCATCCACAGTAGGAGATCATACCAGTGTAATTATTTTGGTGAAAACAAACACACACACAAAAAAAATCACACCTCTAACAGAAATAATTATACCAGTGCAAAATTACGTACGTAGATGTTGCCTGAACTACAAACCCATGTATGTTTCTGCTATGGGCAAGATTAGTGACAAGTGACATTGACACAACTGAATGAAAAATAAGCAACTTCAAATATGTTTAACTGAACAAATACAGCAGCATTCTAACGTAGCACAAAAGTCAAGCAGAAGCCTCTGTTAGGAAGTGTAAAGTTTCCTCTGTATTTTCATTTGAATACACTGCTGCTATTTATCACCTCTTTTTGCCTACATTTATCTTGGAGGAAATTATAATGAACCAAACAACTAAAAAGCTCAAGTACAACGAACAGTTGAGCAAGTGACAAATTAACTAAATTAGATTGATGGCTGTTGATCCATAACAGTGCTATTGAATCCCAATGCTACATCTCATTTTTCACCCCAAGACCCCTCTCTTCTATTCCTGAACAGTGCTGTGTTTCTGGGAGAAGTCTGGTCTGTAAACCTGGAGACATCAACGCGAGTCCAGATTCAGTTTTTCCAGTCTGGTTTCAAAGCTTGCTAATGCCTTTTAGTCTCCAAAGAAACTCTTGAGATCGTAATCCAAATAAAACAAAGCCGCTGAAAACTGAACTCAGATTTTCATGAAATGCTGCGGACAGGTCAAAACTGTTTCCTTAGTGTGTATGAAGGAATGTAAAACAATCTGTTTCTCCTGCTTCTCCACCCTTAGAAACCTCACTGGTCCAACAGAGCAAGTCTTTATCTGATCCCCTTCTCCGGATCACTTTGTTTCCCCAGCACTCTATCCTCTGTAGTATTCTCAGTTACAGCAGCAGTCAGACTTCTCTTCCAGCATGCAATTTTCCCCTGGGCCTCTAGAAACCTTAATCCAAAGTTTTCCAACTTCATATCCATTAAGGCATTGGCAGGGCAGCCAAGAGAAACGTCACTTTTTTTTTTTTTTAAATCACCATCTGCCAAGTTCTTGCTAAGTCTGAGAGGGTTGTTTAATCACTTTCTACATTTCCAGTGGTATGAAAATAAAGTGTAGTGATGGCACTTAAAAAAATTGCCCATTTTACCTAACACACGTTTTACCCAGCTATAGTATTCCTTTGTACTTCCCTATACTCCCCACTGGGGATCCCTGGACTACAGTAGATATTGGAGTACAGGGATTTGCCCCACCGTGTCAAAGTTGGAAGCCTGAAGTTAGGAGCTTAAATTCATATTTAGGCACCTAAATAAGTGCCCTGATCTTCAGGGGTTCTGAGCACTCTTAAATCCCTGTGTCTCCTATGCTCAGCACCTCTGAAAATCAAGCCACTTATTAGGTGCCTAAATGTGGCTTCAGATGCTTAGTTTCAGCCACATAACTTTGAGAAAATGGTGACGTGTTATTTAAGGCCTAGGTAATACAACTGGCAAGTTAAAGACCATCCCCCTTAACAGGCCTAAATCTCAACTAATACAACCCTGACAGCTAAATACATAGGCCAAATTCAGAGGCCCAGGGCTCCTCTCCCCTGGGTGGGGAAAAACACATTGAATAGTCTAGTCAGGCCCTTGTCACCAGATCATGCTTTCAGCCAGGTGGGGATGGCAGCTCACTGATGAAGCCCAGAGAAAGGGTTTCAAAACCCACCAAGGCTGGGGAAGAGACATCTCAAATCCCCCAGCTAGATGTATGGGGCAGTTTGCTCCTCCATCTGCCCAAACCTTGCTTTGATAGCATGGCTTGTACACACGTCTCTTTGCGACTGGCTCCCCAACCAGCCCCACACAGTGGCCGAGTAGGTCGACCCTTTCAGCGAAGGGGAGGCGGACTGTGGAGGAGATAGCAAAGGCTAAAGAAGTGCTAGTTTTCAGAGCTGTTTGCAGTTGCTTTTGAGCCCTTCAAGGGAATATGCTGCCCAGTTACTACCTCACTACTGACCCCCCATTAGTCACACCCTGAATGCCTACAGGACCCAATCACATATTCATACAGAAGGGTTTCCATGGCCTTGGAGGGAGTTGCGAGTCCTCCGCTTCCATGATGTGTGGGGATTGTTTCTGCTCCTTTGCTCTCCCTTGTGCTGGAGAAAGGTGGATCTGGCCAGACTTCCCAGCAGATCCAGGCAGTTGGTTGGCCCCGTAGAGCATCCTCACCTTTCCAGGAACCACCATTTAAACTTTCAAAATTTGTTCCAAGGCTTTGAACTGTTAGAATAATGAAGAGAGAGACAAAACGAGAACGTGACCCCAACCCCTATTTAATTTCACATAACTGTGCTAAGCTCTTCACTCTGCTGCCTCTCTGGCCTATTTTATCTACTGTTTATTTCATTTTTTTCCAGGAAATTGTTCATTAAGGGTAAAAGCACCTGGATTACAGTAACAGAGCACCAGGCAAAAAAAAATCTGTCATCAGGGATGGGGAAGAACATTCATTAATACATCAGACACAGCAAACCCATAATGAACCAAGGGACTGCAATGCCTTAAATATAATGCAGAAGGGCCACATTTTCTACTGGTGTAAATGACACAGTTCTGGTGAAGTCAATGTGTCCGTTTCCACCAGCAGAGAATTTGGATCTAGCAGTTCGGTCTTTGAATGCAGATGGCGCAAGGGTCACAGGAATTAATTGAAGGGCAAATGCAGATCTCGTTATCTGGCCTCTATAGGTGGCTGTGATCCATCTCTCTCCCGGGCCTTGCCCTTTTAAATTTGCTGTCATACACGGTTATTGTTATTCCCAAAGTCGTTACACTGTAATAGAGATAAAAGTGGTGGGCTGAGCTCTGGTTTTCAAGGGGATTTTGGAGCCAATACATATTAATGTTTTCTGCACAATTGAGAACAAGTACATCTCTCTCTCTCCCTCTGATCAAGAATGGCACAATAAGAGGTACGATCTTTTACTTCCCCCTCCATAGCCGGCTCTCCCCTCTCGCTTTCAAACACCTGGCACTCAGAGGGAAAACTCAAATCGGATTTTCACCCAGCTTGTGCGAGACAGTTTGTTTACATTGACCGTCCACAGGCACGGCCGCCCGCAGCTCCCAATGGCTGCAGTTCGCCATTTCCGACCAATGGGAGCTACAGGAAGCGGCAGCCAGCATGTCCCCCTGGCCCGCGCCACTTCCCGCAGCTCCCATTGGCC
The DNA here is from genome assembly GCF_011386835.1 of Chrysemys picta bellii. Lineage (NCBI taxonomy): Eukaryota > Metazoa > Chordata > Testudines > Emydidae > Chrysemys > Chrysemys picta. The sequence goes on along the minus strand of NC_088800.1, from coordinate 5,802,063 downwards.
GGGAACGGCGAACCGTGGCCACTGAGAGCTGCGGGCAGCTGTGCCTGCGGATGGTCAATGTAAACTGTCTCACAGCCCGCCAGAGGATTACCCTGACAGGCCAGAGGTTGTCCACCACTGGTTTGGACACAACAAAGCCTGCCTCTGTGGTTCTATGACTCTAAACGTAAGGCTGACCAAGTTTCTGTGTTAGCGAACTCTCTCCAGCTAGAACGCATGAGTTGGAATCTGCCTAGCTGCTCAGAGGAAAAAAGAGCCCCGTGACTTGCCAAAAAGTGATTGAGGATATGTCCCAGGGAGGAAATCACAGCAGTCCAGATCTTAATAGTACGCTCTCACATGTTCCTTTTTTGCCCCACGAAATCTAAAGCCTGTCTTTGTAGATCTAAAAAAAAGAGGGGACAGGTGAACCTCAGACAAAGGAATGTTTTTCAATAGATCACTACATGCATGCCCTTCTCTTGCACTGACTAGACACCGATCCACAACCTCAATCACTGTTCAGCTCAAGTGTAAGCTTGTGAGCCTGTTTTATTTAACACCTGGCCTGTGGAAATCCTGTATTTTCCATACAAGCTACTGTTTCCTCTCCATGACCTCACATAAATGAAGCATAGAATCATAGGACTGGAAGGGACCTCAAGAGGTCATCTAGTCCAGTCCCCTGCACTCACAGCAGGTCTAAGTATTATCTAGACCATCCCTGACAGGTGTTTGTCTAACCTGCTCTTAAAAATCTCCAATGGTGGAGATTCCACATCCTCCCTAAGTAATTTATTCCAGTGCTTAACCACCCTGACAGTTAGGAAGTTTTCCTAATGTCCAACCTAAAACTGTCCTTGCTGCAATTTAAGCCCATTGCTTCTTGTCCTATCCTCCGAGGTTAAGGAAAATAATTTACCTCCTTCCTCCTTGTAACCACCTTTTATGTACTTGAAAACTGTTATGTCCCCCCTCAGTCTTCTCTTCTACAGACTAAACAAACCCATTTTTTTCCAATCTTCCCTCATAGGCCATGTTTTCTAGATCTTTACTCACTTCTGTTGCTTTTCTCTGGACTTTCTCCGATTTGTCTACATCTTTTCTGAAATGTGGAGCCCAGAACTGGATACTATACTCAAGACACCTAATCAATGCCGAGCAGAGCAGAAGAATTACTTCGTGTCTTGCTTACAACACTCCTGTTAATACATCCCAGAATGATGTTTGCTTTTTTTATAACAGTGTTACACTGTTGACTCATATTTCGCTTGTGATTCAGTATGATCCCCAGATCCTTTTCTGCAGTGCGCCTTCCTAGGCAGTCGTTTCCCATTTTGTATGTGTGCAACTGATTGTTCCTTCCTAAGTGGACTACTTTGCATTTGTCCTTCTTGAATTTCATCCTATTTACTTCAGACCATTTCTCCAGATCATTTTGAATTTTAATCCTATCCTCCAAAGCACTTCCCTCCCAGCTTGGCATTGTCCGCAAACTTTAAAGCGTATTCTCTAGGCCATTATGTAAAATCATTGATGAAGATACTGAACAGAATTGGACCCAGAACTGATCCCTGCAAGACCCCACTTGATATGCCCTTCCAGCTTGAATATTTAGTAATGGGCTCTTCAATCTAACAAAAGGTATAACGTGATCCGATGGCTGGAAATTGACACTAGACAAATTCAGACTGGAAATAAGGCATACATTTTTAATGGTGAGAGTAATTAACAGTTGGAACAATTTACTAAGGAAGGGTTATGTTGGATTCTCCATCACTGACCATTTTTATATCAAGAGTGGATGTTTTTCTAAAAAATTTGCTCTAGGAATCGTTTGGGGGGAAGTGCTATGGCCCATGTTATACAGGAGGTCAGACTAGAAGATCACAACAGTTCCTTCTGGCCTTGGAACCTATGAATCTGTGGGCAGGAGCATACACTGTGTCTACACTTAATTAACCTCTTCCACAATAAAAAAAAAGAGAGGCTAACAGTCCTCTTGCTAGATAGGGCACCATTAGTAAAAGCTCTGGGCATTTCCAGCCAAGTAACCTTTTATTCTCTGCTTCCCACCCAATAACGCTGAAATAAAAATGGCTGTAACAAGGTAAGACAATAGCAAACCCGAAACACACAGCTTGAACTTCTCTAGAAGGCTGGTCCCTCCAGGTCTTCGTATGACCTGCTGTCCCTTATTGGACATGTGAATGAAAGCATGTAATGTTTGCCTAGACTTTTGACCTTACCCTTTCTAACTGAACAGTTCTCTAGCCTGCTCTGTCAAAGTGCTCTTTCTTCCCCACACTCTTCCGAAGGTGCCGTTTGGATTCATATAGGATGGTCTTGCAGCTAAAGAACAAAAATGGGAGTCAAGCGTTCAGAGTTCTATTCCTAGCTGTGTAGCAGACCTGATGTGCAAAGCAGGGCCTTAGTTTTCCATGTGCTTTTGTACATGTGCCCAAGTTCTCTCCCTGGGGAGAAGATGAGAGAAAGAATGAACCACGTGACAGACATTAGTCACATCACTTCATGTACCACTGGAAAGTGCTCAGATACTTTGGTGATAAAAGTAATAGAAGAACGTGTATAAAATAGAAAAGAATAGAGTAGCATATGTTTCGCACATGCAAGCTGAGGGCTGTGTATGCATATACCTTAACCTCTCGCCGCCTCTGTTTTCCAGTCTGTAAAATGGGGCAAGTACTTCTTCTAAACCTCACAGAGGAGATTGTGAGGCCTCATTAATGTTTGTTAAGCACTTTGAAGAAAGGTGCTACCTAAATGCAAATGCAAATTCATTGGCAGACCCAGGAATAGAACACTGAGTTCCTGGGTCCCAGCACAATGCCCAGTCCACTAGATCTCTACCTGACAGGAGGCACAGTGGTACCCTAACTCTGCGTTTCCATGCTTTCTAATATTTGGGTTATTTTCAGTTTAACGTTAGCTTTTAAAGTCCTGGCTTTAGATCTTTAACACACACAATTCTATAAATGGGGTATTTCCCCTTCCCGTTACCGATACATATTTTCTGAACAAGCAGAACACCAGCTTCATGACATTATTTGGCTGGAAATTCAATAAATTATCTGCTATAAGAAGAGCTACAACCTTTATTACTTGATTTTTTTTCCCCTCCATGGGAAGCAGAGTTCAAAACAATCCCTTAACTAATGGCATTGTCACTGTGCTACTCTCAGTCCCTAGGGGTAGTTCTTCTCCTGGTTTTTAAATGGCTTTATAAAATGTGCCAATCAAACAAATGGACTCCTTTCTCCATCCCTCTAATACAGCCTACAGTGCCTGGATACTATGATGGCATTATAAAAATACCATAAATAAAGAGATACAGAGCTAGCAAGATCAGCTAGATAGAATGATAGATACAGAGCTTGCGAGATAAGTCAGACAGAATAGCAGATACATAGATATGTAGATACATTGATAGACAGCTCTTACTCCCAAATTTTATCAAGAAAGAGAGCTGGTTTTTGAGCTAACACAACTAAAGACTATTTTAGACTGATGACACTTATACTGGAGAGTCCAAATGGGTAAATAATAATATAATAAGGGAGTGAAAACATTCCACCTATTGCTGAAATATCAGAGAGGTGAGTGATTGTTTGGGGGGGGGGGGGGAGAGAAGGTGTCACTGTTTGCATCTGTAACCCACCTATTTAGGAACTGTCCTAACATTACCCTACAGGCTGTCTAAAGTTTCTGACTGACCCAATCTGTGCTCCACAAAACATCAGCAGGAGAAGGCCGGGTAGCTGTGGTAACATCCCCTGTCCCCTTCTTCCCCTCTCAAGGCCTGAGAAGCAGATCAGCAACATTTTTTCCAGTGTTTACATCCCACAAAGGGCTTCCCCGTTTAAAACAGTCACTTGGAGCAGGGGGTCTCAAACTTCATTGCCCCGCGACCCCCCCCCTCTGACAACAAAAATTACTACAAGACCTCAGGAGCGGGGACCGAAGCCTGAGCCCGCCCGAGCCCCGCGGCCCCGCATAGGGGAGGAGGGAAATCCAAAGCCCAAGCCCTGCCACCCCGGATGGAGGGAGCAAAGCTGAAGCTCATGGCCTTCAGCCCCAGGCAGGGGCCCATAACCTGAGCCTTGCTGCCCAGGGCTGAAGCCTTGTAACCCAGCAAGTCCGAGCCAGCCCTGGCAACCCCATTAAAATGGGGTCACGACCCACTTTGGGGTCACGACCCAGAGTCGGACAACCACTCACCTAGAGGGAACAGACTAACACGGCTGCTACTCTGAAACCTAGAGGGAACTGAAATTCTGCTCCTGTCAGGTGTGCACACCGTGCAAGGGGGTAGCGCTGGCTAGTTGACGACACCCCTTGAGGTGGCAACACAACATCATACCTTTGCTGCCACATTAGTGGAGATGACAGATCTAGTGGCTGCTGAAAGGAAAGAAAGATGACCCCTCTATTACACCATTTCCTTTCCCCCTGTAGGCTCTAGTTCAAGAACCAATACAGGGACATTCCTGTGGCCAATACAGAGAGGAGGCCAGATTATATTGGTCCCTTCTGGCTTTATAATCTATGAAAGACCCTCTGAGTGCCCTCCATGGGGACTGGGATTAGGGTTACCATCTTTGAAATGCAAACACACCACACTCCCAACCGGCACACATACACCCCTCCACACAAGGCAAGCCTGCTACAACTCCAATCCCCAACCACAAGGCAACTCCGCAACCTTCCCTTCAACAGCCCTTTATAGTCACTCAAACCCTCTCTCTTACACACACACGTACGTTGGTGGGCAGACAGCTGCTGTATTTTCAACAGTTTTGATCGGTTATCGCATAAGCTGTGGAAGTGGGAATACTGCAGCACCTTAAGCTGGACACAAACTTTTAACGGCAGATATCCCAGTGTATTGTGGTAACAATGCAAGTCTTTAGACCCACATAAAAGAAAACTAGCAGATTACATTATTTTTCTGGCAAATATCAGCCAGGCTGTAACCCTGACTGGAATCTGTGAGAATGGCTAGGTCAGTCTCAGCAACACGGTCTCTCCACAAACTCTGTGAGGATTAATCAGAGTCTGGTAAAGCTGACCCTATGGATGGTGCCCCTTGAGCTCCAAAACCCTCAGAAGGCGGGGAAGTCAAGGACAGCCTGGCAGCGTGGCTCCTGAGTGTCCTGGTTGTGCCTACATATTATGGCAGCTCATATAAGCCAAATCCTTCCCACCCTATGTGCACAAGCAATCCCACTGACTTCAGCTGGGGCCTCTCTCATAAAGGCCAATAGAGTTAGGCCCATGCACAATCACTTTCTGATACAAAACTTTCCCAATATTACAGACAGTAACATCAGCCACACAACATAAGGCCAAACACTGGCCCCATCAATAGGGCTTTGCCATTAACTTAAGCGAAACCAGAATTTAGAATATACAAAAACACTTGAATTTCTTGGAGACTAATCAGGCATCAACTCACCCCTGTGGCGCCTCCTACTGGTCATCTTGGGAATTAGCTCACCAGCATCCAGAGCGCCCTCTGCAGGCCAGGTGTCCCGCCTGTTGTTGGGCCCCCCCACCCCCATGTCCCTCCCAGACCTCGGTGCCCTTGGCTTGGGTGCTGCCCCCCCTGGCAGTACCCCACTCTCTCTGGGTCTCCCCACACAGGGGAACCCCCACCCCCTGTCCCAATGTCGCCTCAGTCATGGCTACTGCCAGTCACCATCTAGCCCCCGCGTCCTGGGGCAGACCGCAGTCTGTCAGCCAATCATCACAGGCAACAAGGGGTTTGGACTGGCTGCCTTTACCCACCCTCAGGTTGCCCCTCTGCAACCCCAATACCTATACGGGCCTAGGACCAGGCCTTGCAGCCTGGGGAGTTGCTGGCCTAGGGCTTCCCAGCCCCCAAGGCCTTTCCCCAGCCCTGCCTCACTCTAAGTCCCTGGGTGAGCTCCCTGCAGCCAGGCCTGTCTCTCTCTACAATCAGAGGGAGACTCCTCAGTCTCTGGCTGCCCTGGCCTTCTTATAAGGCTGAGTTACTCAGCTGGAGCGTGGCCCCAGCTGCAGCCACTTCCCCAATCAGCCGGGGTTTTGCCCCTTTCCACAGCCCCAGCCCTCTGCAGGGCTTTTCCAACCCCTTCAGGGCTGGAGCGGGTGTTCACCCCGTTACAGTGACCATAAGGCTTAAGAGCAGTCCTTTTTGCTTATTGCAATTAGCGCTCCTGGCATTTACTAAATGTCCAACAGTGTTATTTCTGCACCATATTCCTATCAGTTCCTTACAGCATCCCAGTGTGAAATGGAGAAGTGGCACATAAGTGACAGCTGAAAAACTAAAGATCAGGCTGCAGCCTGAATAATGCCCAGCATTTTACAGTTTAAACAAAAGATCTGCGAGTAATGTCTTACCTCCTTATTACGATGAATTAAGCGTAAACTGCAATGTCATGAAACTGCATAGATTAATTACACATATGCTCTGTATAAAACAGGGCTTTTCAAGTTCTTAAGCATAAGCCATTAAGGGAAAGGAGTAACATTTTCTAATTACGTTGCTGATCTAAATTCCTTGTCTCTCTCCTGTGAAAGCATTTCACTCCTTCACCATGAGCCACATTAATGATAATTCCTGTTACTTGATATAGCCTTTGCGCTAATCAAATTGTTACCAGCCAATGTGTTTTTGGCACATTTTTACCTTTCCACAAGCCCAGGGGTCGGCAACATTCGGCACGCGGCTCGCCAGGGTAAGCACCTGGGGGTGAGCAATGTGCTGGCCGTGGCTTCTCGCCGCCCCCATTGGCCCGGGACGGTGAACCGCAGCCAGTGGGGGCCGCGATCGGCTGAACCTGCCGCGTCAGCAGGTAAATAAAACTGGCCCGACCCGCCAGGGTGCTTACCCTGGCGAGCCGCGTGCCGAACGTTGCTGACCCCTGCACAAGGCTATGCTTTCAAACATTTGAAATTATTGTTAGCTTTGAAGAATGTACTAAAAATCAATTTTTAAAAAAAAAGTTGTTGGGAGCTTTGGGAAAATCTGTATTAGGATGGCCCACTAATTAAAATAAACTAATCACATCTTACTTCTACTTTTCAAATGTATCTGCCTACAGATCTAAAATCTCTTTCAGAACGATTAAAATCAGAACTAAAAAAATCCCAACGCGCTTTCCTCTTTCATGCGGAGTCAGATGGAACACATTTTTTCAGATTTCAAAGTCCATTAAAACATCACCACCTTTGAAAACAGATGCACAATCAGCCCCAGAAGTGATTTATACAAGTGAGATGCTGAAAACTGCCAGGAACTATTCATGTTCAAAGTTCCCCCAGCAGGCTCAGCCAAGTCCAGTTTGCATCACATATAATTAGGACTTTTCAGACCATAAAGATCAATAATATAATTAGTAAATGATGTGTTATTTCTCAAAATACTGATACTATCTTTGATCAAGTGAAGTTGATTGACTGCTCATGACATTTAATGTTAATTAAGGAATGTGATAAAAAGTTCCTTGGAGAATTATCTAATTACGCTACATAAAAAAATAAAAATATGTAGTATCTGTAGTTTAAGGTTTACTTCAATGACTATTGTTTAGGAAACTTTAGGAAGGAATTAGCATTAACATTTTTCTTCTTCTCTACAGAAATAATTTGTGACATTTGAGTGTATATATCAGATGGCCCAGTTTAGTAATGAGATATGTCCTACTTATAACATCTGAATTTGTAGGTGAGTTCTCTCCCAAATTGTGGAACAGCACCAGCCACAAGGGACCATTTCACAAGTTTTATTTTTCTTTTGCCTCTGGGCAACTGACACTGATCTATTATGACCCAGGCTTCTGGCAATGCAATAAGACTGTACCAACAGAAATGAGGTAGAGAGTTCAAAAGAGTAAGTAAGATTCTTAATCAGAGATAAGAACAGATCAAGAGCATTTAATAATCTCCTGAAATATGACATTTCGGCTACAAATAACAGAGCTTCCAAGAGCAGGTATTGAGGGAAATTTATATTAAAAAATGTATTTCCAAATGATTTCTAAAACAAAATGTCTCTGTAAATGTGTATGAGCGTCAAAGTTTTATGGTGAAAAGGAACTTTAATTTCATTATGGTGACTTGGTGAAGGATTTCTTACGAACTTAAAGATACAAGATCACCTGGCTTCATGTGACGACAGCACAAAGAATGGATAGAATGCCTCACAGTAACGCAGTAGGACAGCTGCCAGGGGGTGATATTTACAAAACTCACCTCATTTGGATCCTGATTTCCCGCAAGCTATGGCCCTGAACCTGCAAATGCTTACGTGTTTCCTTATTAATTTTATAACAAACGTATTGGAGCATAAGCTTTCGTGGGTGAATACCCACTTCGTCAGAGGCAGGCATAAATAAGCAGGCAAGAATCAGTCTAGAGATAACGAGGTTAGTTCAATCAGGGAGGATGAGGCCCTCTTCTAGCAGTTGGGAACCATGATGGGAACCAACTGCTAGAAGAGGGCTTCATCCTCCCTGATTGAACTAACCTCGTTATCTCTAGACTGATTCTTGCCTGCATATTTATACCTGCCTCTGGAAATTTCCCACTACATGCGTCTGACGAAGTGGGTATTCCCCCACGAAAGCTTATGCTCCAATACGTCTGTTAGTCTGCACGGTGCCACAGGGCTCTTTATAACGCTAAGCGTTTGCATCAACGTTTCCAAAACAGGGCTTCCATCTTGCTTTTGGCTCATCAACCCAAGCTACCGTGGCATGAATAGTGGTCAGTAGCATAGTCCCTCCTTTCCCTGGGGTTAATGCACATACAAAATATCACACCGTTAGTAGGCGCTCATGATGCGGTGCTATAGTTCTGAAATTCCAAGTATTATTACAGTGGCCACGCTAGCTTCCACTTGGAACAGGCGGACATATTCTGGTAGTGCAGTGGCACATCGCTGTCTGTATGGGCAAACGGCAGCGAGCTCACAAGCATGCCGGGGATTTCATTTTGACCGGTTTAGAATCTCTGGCCAAAGAAAGAAAAAGAAAAAGCAACCTGGCTGCAACTCTAGCAATTTGGTTTACTTTGAAAGCTGAAGAATGAAAGCGCTGAGAGCAGGATGTTGGTTAAATAGGTGCCGCTTGTATTTGCCCCAGATGCGATGGAGCTGGCATGCTGTTCAATACAAAATGATTAATGATTGCTCGCAATCAGCCTTAGAAATCAATTGGCATTGAGTGACATAATGATTCTATGACATCAGAAAGCCTCACAGCTGATGCTCATTCTTTGATATTTCTCCCCACGCTGCCATTTTTAGCAGTCTGAGGGTGTTCACAAAAAATGATGGGTTTTAGGATGTTAATGAATGAAGGAGTTTTCACATCAGGGAGGTCTTTATATTCCTCAGAGCCAAATTTTATTTTTGTGGGCACTCATCTTCCCTTCCACCATCAGCCTTCATACCTCTTAGTCAAATTCAGCCACTTTAGTACTGTAGAGAAAAAGTCACGTGTTTGGGGAAAAGATTCTGCGCTGGGTTCATCACTCGGATGGCTGGAGGGGAACTTAAATATAAATGGGGAAAGGAAACAAAAAGGCTTATTTCTATATATTTCCTGAATTGAAAAATGATGTACCTACTGCAAGTGTTGAGAACCATCTGATTCTATTTCGCTAAGTTACAAGTGTACCAAGTTTGTGTGACTGGACAATCGTTTTTTCTCTCTCATAATCATTACTGGCATATTTTTCCACATGGTACCTATCTACAGCAGACAATGTTTTCAAGTAGTTCCCAAAGTCATTTTTGTATGCATTTTAAGCCATCGTAGTGTGCTCGTACATTCCACAATGAATGAAATGACACTAGAAGTACAGTGTAAGATTTACTGGTCTCCTAGAGTGTAAATTTGGAGAATCAGTCTCACAAGTAGCAACAGCGGCCACTTAAGAATTTTAGTTCCTTACAGCTTTCGCAGATTTTCTTTCCCCAGATAACAATTCCACAGCATATAGAAACAAATAAATAGATCCATTATTAAAAATCTCCAGGGCCACATACATACACAGTTCTCTAAAGCAGCCCTTTCTCCCAAGCTACAACTAAAGCGACTTCCAGATTGGAGGAGCTGAAATACCAAAACTTTTCCTAATTTCATTTGCTTTTCCTTCATCACCAAATGATGAATCCTGAAAATGAAGACAGAAATTTAAACTCAAAAGACAGCCTTAATGACTGCTTGCATGTCTGCCTCCAAAATAAATTGCAGGTGTAAAAATGTAGGCACAAAACCCCAGGCTGGTTTTACAAAGCCGTTCCTGTCTATTGCATTAATATCTATAGTGTGCTTCAGCAAACACACAAATTTGCAACACAGGTAACTCCTCCCATATCTGAGATACAATAAAGCAAAGTTCTTTGCCCCTCTTCATTCAGTATACTGTTTTAGCAGGCACACATCACTGCAACAACATAGCACAGGTTGGCTTGTACCAGGCAGCACTACATCAGCTGATGTATTTGAAGTAAATGATAGTGTAAGTCTTACTAAAAGGAAGAGCAACATCATAACTGTCAGAGCAATTTTCCACATCAGTAGTTGAACACCTGAACTATTGCTTATTTTTGCAACTGAACGATTTCCCAGTTTCTAGCCGTTCAACTCTGAAACATCAGTTCTGAGATGTGTCAAACAACATTTGCCTAAAAAGAGACAAACATACCTCTGAGATGGAGACTTAATCAGGAAACAGTGCTTCTTTCAAAATAAAAACGCTGAGTGTCTCAAATTCCCGTTTACTTTTCTGTAACCAACTGGGCTGTAAATAATCCCAGGTTTCACAAACACTAGACTATTAGGCAGCCTCTGACTCAATATCATAAAGAGGGAGTTATTTATTTTAATTTCATACTACCTTAATTCTCACCTTTGTAGATGAGGATAATCTGTAAGGTCTGTTACCAGCTAGCTCAACTACACCTTAGAAAAGAAAGAGAGATAATGACATTCTTGCGCCATGTACTTTGGACATGAACAACTGTCCAAGCTTCTCCACTTGTCACGCTCCACTAGTTACTGATCTGTACAGCTGCCATTTTTAAGGTGTGGAAGTAGAGCACGAACTGACAGGGATTTGAAGGGGATTTCAATGTCTAAATAGTCTCTTCTGTGAGCAAGAGTCAGGCTAGCTGTTATCCTAATAACACGAGATTTGTAGAAGCGAGGATTGTGTGAGGCGAGTGGGAAAGAACTGTGTGAGAAGTTGTTGCAACCTTGTGTAGATAAATATGGAATGTAGACTAGAGTCTAAATAGATGTGAAAAATAAGATATAGGATGACCTATGTATAAACAAAATGCAGCTGTTGCGCATTATTGTATGTAACAAAAGGTATAAATGCTTGCTGTAATTGTTTACCTGGAGAGACACCTGCCTAGGAGGGGCAAACAGTGTGTCCTAGTGCACTCTCTCCCTCTATGCAATTGCTTGAGAATAGAGTATCTGACTTTGCTGCACCCAACCAAAGAGAGTGAGAACTCTTTCTCCGACAAAGGGCTTCCTTACATTCAGAAGCTAACTAACAAGATTCAGTTTCAAATGGAAAAGATGCGAGGCCATTTAATATACTACATTTCCTGACTTTGAAGAGGGCTGATTATTCCCAAGGTTACACAAGGGAAAAAAAATAGAGCTGATTGGGAATTTTTCAAAAATGTTTTTCCACTGGAAAGCAGCAATTCATCAAAACTGGAACTTTTTGCAGTAATGTATCAGAGTTGACTAAACTTTAGTGAGCAAGGTCCAGGATGGAATTTCTGATTCATGTGAGAGAGAGACTCTCCTAGGATGTTGGAAACTCATGTTCAGAGCCCTGCTCTGAAAGACCAGGGACTTAAACATGGGTCTCCTACATCCCAGCTGAGTGCCCTAACCACCAAGCTATGGGCTATTCTAAGAGCTCTCTCTCCATCTTGCCTGTTGAGGCTGCTTCACTTCAGATAAATTATTAAATACGTATTATGCTAGAGAGACTGACACCATAGCCTGGTGGTTAGAGCACTCACCTGGCATGTAGCAGCCCCAGGTTGGGATGTAAACCTGGGATTCCCCTATCCCCAGGGGATATAGTGTGATGGGTGAGGGTCTCTTGCTCCTGTTTTTTTCACAAAAAATTCAAAAGGTCTAAGTTTTGGTCCAATGTGGAACAAAAACAAGCTCTGAAAACTTGATATTTTTCATAAAATGGAATTCTGGTTTTTGAGCCAGTCCCTGCCCCACCCCACCCCAAAAAAACAATACAGTTGTGAGAGTTGGGAGTCTCTTATTTAGAGGCTTAAGGCTACAGAAAGACATGGATGGAGAGGGCTGAGTTTACAGACAGGGTGTGCCAGCCTCTGTTCTCTATCCCCCCAAGTTTGAAGGGACCTGAGTGGGTGGGTTGCAAGGGAGAAGAGTAGGCAGCAGACAGCCACAGCCTGGTTGCAGGGCACTGGGGAATGCAAGCCAGGGACCCAGCCCTGAATGCAACACTCCATGGCCCGAAGGAGGAGTTTGTGAGCAGGAGGGGATTGAGAACCATTGCCACCTCCATGGACTCACAGGTAGTGCTGCCTGGATGGTCGGTTTGGGTGCAGATCAGAAAAAAAATAGTTTTGGATCAACCTGGAACTAAAATGTTTCAAATTTTCTGACACAATAAAGAAGTGTGTTGCAGGTCGATCAAAAATGTTCCGATTGACCTGAAACTAAATGTTTAGTTTAAAGTTTTGAGAGTTTTTTCAATCATTTAAAGGAAATTACAAAAAACACCTTTTTGAAATGAAGTTGAAACATTTCATTTTGGAAATGCTGAAATGAACCATTTTGACATTTCTGGGGTTCCCCCCCCCCCCACTACCAAAACAATTTCCCAACACTAACTCAAATTTTTTAATTGGTTTGGTCTGCAAATTTTTCCTTTATTTTGGTGAAAAAAGGTTTCGCGTGAAAAATTTCACCCAACTCTACGCACAAGCCCTAGCAAGGCCACTAGCAGCAGGAACACTGGGCACCTTTTTAAAGGTAAAGCAAATGTTGCTTGCCCCACTCTTCTTCCTAGAGCCTAGGAGGCATTATTCTTAAAGAGGCACAATGCCTGACACTGCAGCGCTTGGTCACAACTCAAATCCCATAGCTCTTCAGATTATTTACATGGGAGTAACACATGCCTCAACTACAAACCTAACTTTCCTGCAGCAGTTGTGCTTCTGGGCAAAAATGCAGAGTGTGCACATGGGCAAGCCCATGCAGGTGTATCTGCCTGCAAAATATATTGCAGAAGGAACATGGTAATACTAGTAAAACTAACTTGGTTTTTACTTGACCAAAAGTAAAGAAACACCCTGCACTGTATTAAAGATAACAAATCCACATGGGAAGTACTTTGCTGTTTAATGCCGCTGTCTAGCCAAGTTATCAGGAACCACACCAGAGAGAGGAAAGGGGGACAAACAAATGAATAAGCTGTGACAAAGTTCCTCCTCTATCTTGGTGGGTCCTGCGCTTATTCGCCGATTTTCTTGCCTCAGAGATTCACCATGTGGGTTGGAGGAACAGCCCAGAGACCTTCCCCTCTGGAAGAACCCACAGTCCAGGTCAATTGGGAGGTTTGGGGGGAACCCGGGCCCGCCCTCTACTCCGGGTTCCAGCCCAGGGCCCTGTGGACTGCAACTGTCTATAGTGCCTCCTGTAACAGCTGCATGACAGCTACAACTCCCTGGGCTACTTCCCCATGGCCTCCTCCAAACACCTTCCTTATTTTCACCACAGGACCTTCCTCCTGGTGTCTGATAACGCTTGTGCTCCTCAGTCCTCCAGCAGCACTCTCACTCTCAGCTCCTTGCGCCTCTTGATCCCAGCTCCTCACACTCCCTCCACAAACTGGGGTGAGCTCCTTTTTAAAGCCCAGGTGCCCTGATTAGCCTGCCTTAATTGATTCTAGCAGTTTCTTCTTAATTGGCTCCAGGTGTCCTAATTAGCCTGCCTGCCTTAACTGGTTCTAGCAGGTTCCTGATTACTCTAATGCAGCCCCTGCTCTGGTCATTCAGGGAACAGAAAACTACTCATCCAGTGACCAGTATATTTGCCCTCTACCAGACTCCTGTACCCCACTGGTCTGGGTCTGTCACAAAGCATAGAGATCACTGAAGCACTGGTTTGGATTAGAGGTAGATCACCAATGAACTGTTTTCTCCTCTTGGTTTTCCTAGGGGAAATCTGGCTTATTTTCCCAGCTTATTTTTTCCTGTGATTAAACTAAAGTCAAATATTGATTATAACCTAAATCTGCCTCAAATGTGAGTATTAATGCTATCACTCAGAAATGACCTGGAAGAAAACCTCCATTTGCCTTTCTCCACTCTATTCCCGCCTCTTTCAACAGGTTGTCTTTATACTGTACAGCATGTTCAAATTTGTAAACATCAGTTTTCCTGATTAAAGTGTCCGTGAGGGAATTTGTTTAAAAACATTAAATTTATGTTGCTTGTGTGGCTAAGCACAACTAAAAGCCATGTCTCCCAAATATGAGAGTGGAATACAATAAATCTGTGGAAATACTGTACATCAACATTAGTTTCAATTTACTGGGGTTTAAAAACAAATATTCTAGTCTAGTCTAGTCTAAATGTTGCATATTTTCATAAAGAATATGGAGTGAAACGTCACAGCAGTAACTTTAAAAGAGCACCGCCGAAGTTTTTAAACTGAACTGACCTCACCTTGACAATGGCCCCATCTGGAAGGTTTTGCTTTCAGGAGCCCAAACTACCCTAGTATGTTTGTTAGTTTGACACGAAGGTGTAGGGAATTGGTTGACAAGTAAATGCCCCATTGGTTTTCAGACGGGGCTACAATATTTACAGAAAACATGAATATTGTGGCTTAAAGCCTGGAAAACACCCCTTTAACAGCACTAGCCTGCTTTTCTACTTTGCCCACAAACATCCGACACTGGCTGGAAATAATATGTGCTGCTTTTATATACAATATTAACGTCCAGGGACTGTTCCGCTTGCCACTGACTTGAACGGAAGCAGGATAGAGTCCTTAATTAACACATTTTAAAAATCCATAAATTAAGCAAATGATTGACTCTCACAGCAGCCCTACTTGAAGGACCCGAGTGAATCGGCATGGTTTAAATTCCCCACAGCACTACCGAAAAGCAATCAACTTCCACCTTCCCTGAGCGCCAGCCACAGGGCGAGCTGCACATTAGCCTTCCTATCACGAACGACAGACCACTGGCATTCCTGGGGCTGGACCCTGCTCACCTTGCAGGAGTAGCCCATTTTCTTTGTGCGAGTGAAGCGAGCAGGATTAGGTCCTCTCTGTGCAAGGAATCCACCCACTACCCCATGATGAGTTTTGCCAGCAAAACCCCCCTGAATTGATCCAAAGGCAGAACACCACAGTCCCAACCCTACATGAAGCCACAGGGGTGTCACAGCTGCACAGAGCTCTTGGATGCTTTCAGGCATCTACATCTTCTGGCTTATTTGCTGTGACAAAATCCTCTGTGGTTGCCACGTCCCAGCCACCTTCTCAGTTCCCAAAGCCACACACAGCGGCTCAATACCCCAGCTGCTCTTTTCTTCCCTCTAGCAATATATTGCAAGTCATCTCATTAGGGACCCAATCCTACTCCCACAGAAGTCAGTGGCAAAACTCCCTTTGACTTCCAGAGAAACAGGAACACTTAATGTGGCAGGAGAAGGCATTGCGTTTGCCTGGCTTCCCACTTCAACTCATTATTTTGTTTCTTTTCCTTCGTTCTCCTTGCTGCAAACCAAGGTATTTTATTTATTAGGGGCCTTTGCCCAGACTGCCACTACAGCTACTGAGCATAGATATGGGCCCTGTCTGCAAAGTTCAGGTTCCTGACCAAAGCAAAAGCCAGGGAGCCAAAAACCCTTCTCTGTTATGCTGCTGGAAATGAGGCGCAACTCATTAGGAGATACTCTGAATTTATACCAGAGTAAGTGAGAGAAAGACGTTCATATTGAGAATTCTCATCACACTTCCAAAGAGAGACAACCCTCAGGATGCAACGTACTGCGCAAGATGATGTTACACTCCTGGTCGACTGATACTAACAATGTCTCTATACTCTCTCTAGGAGTGTTAAGACAGATGTCCGCTCCCATGATTTCTAGACTACAAAAAAAAAAAAAAGAAAAATGGGCAAAATACTGCACAAGCTTTGCTGAAAGGGTTTGAGCTCACGTCTCCTAAAAATAAATAATGCCAGGGCGGCGTTTCCTTCTCACTTAGCTCCTCAGGGAAGAGCAACGGCGAGTTTCCTGAATATCCGATGCATGCTTCCTGGTGCGAGTTACTAACTAATGACACAGATAGAGCATTTAATGCCACTGCCGCACTGCTCCTCGAGCATCTGTCCTGTCGATGCCTGACAGAGGAAGATAAATATATTTATCATATACAGCAAAGTGAATAACGAAGAGTTTATATAGTTGTCTCTGACAAACCTGACAAGCCATGGCTGGCAGCTTTAATCAGTTCCCAGCTGAGCCTTGAAAATCAGAGGAAACACAGAGTTGACCTTTCTGATGCATTTCTTAAAGGAAGGTTAAAGTCTTTTTTTTTTTTTAATGGGAAGAGGTGTAAAGTTCCAACACAATATGGGAAAAAGGAGGGATCCTGTGCCAAAAAGATGAGAAAACACGTAAAACAAATAATCACTTTTATTGCCCAAACTGATCATTAAAATAAGGGAATATGGGATAACAGGTGCACAGCTAAAAATGCTCCAAGTCTCATGCCACAAATCACTTTCTCCAGGTGTCCAAAATGTACTAAATACAACTCTCAAGACACTAAAATGACAACTGCAATATGAATTTATTTTAAATTATAATCCGACGGATAGGTAACTCAATATCTCAAACTATGAATCTGACAGATGTTCTCTTCGTACTTGCTTTGTATATGAATGGTGCTATTTTTCAATACCTGCATTTGTTTGAATAGTGCCAAGAAAAAAATATAAATAATGAACATAAGAACGGCCGTACTGGGTCAGACCAAAGGTCCATCTAGCCCAGTATCCTGTCTACTGACAGTGGCCAATGCCAGGTGCCCCAGAGGGAGTGAACCTAACAGGTAATGATCAAGTGATCTCTCTCCTGCCATCCATCTCCACCCTCTGACAAACAGAGGCTAGGGACACCATTCCTTACCCATCCTGGCTAATAGCCATTAATGGACTTAACCTCCATGAATTTATCCAGTTCTCTTTTAAACCCTGTTATAGTCCTAGCCTTCACAACCTCCTCAGGTAAGGAGTTCCACAAGTTGACTGTGCGCTGTGTGAAGAAGAACTTCCTTTTATTTGTTTTAAACCTGCTGACTATTCATTTCATTTGGTGACCCCTAGTTCTTGTATTATGGGAATAAGTAAATAACTTTTCCTTATCTACTTTCTCCACATCACTCATGATTTTATATACCTCTATCATATCCCCCAAACTGAAAAGTCCTAGCCTCTTTAATCTCTCCTCATATGGGAGCTGTTCCAAACCCCTAATCATTTTAGTTGCCCTTCTCTGAACCTTTTCTAGTGCCAGTATATCTTTTTTGAGATGAGGAGACCACATCTGTACGCAGTATTCAAGATGTGGACGTACCATCGATTTATATAAGGGCAATAATATATTTTCCATCTCATTCTCTATCCCCTTTTTAATTATTCCTAACATCCTATTTGCCAAATATTTTAATATAAATTGTAATGTACTATCCTAGCAAGGGTCTACAAAGTCTCCCGGCACCCCAGTGTGTAGACCAACATTTTCACAAGTGACTCAGAAGTTTTTATGATGACCGGGAGACACCTCAACAGGGCTGGTTCTCTGAAAGTACGGAGCACCTTCCCTCTGAAAAATCAGCCCTGCAAAAGTGTTTCCACCAATCAGGCACCCAAAACTTGAGGGATCCAAAACCAGTAGAAAAATCTTGGGCCTAAAGTTTTAGAAGCCGTACAAATGTTACCAAAACCCCAACCATACACTGATTGTTTTTAAAAGCCTGAAAATATTTTCTGATGAACAGCTTTGGAAGCATGAAAATATTCTTCTCACACATTCTGCTGATATCACAAGCTCAGAGACTACTCCATATTGATCGCTGATGTGCACTTCCAAAGAATGCAGGAAAGCGGATTTCTTCTAAATGACTACCAATGGTAGGTTTTTGCAATAAACAAAAAGTAAACCTGTAAGGCTTTTCTGCAGCCTAATTTAAACATCACTTTCCCCACATCAAGTTTTAACAAGCCCTCCTCAAAGTATGTTTGCTGGACCCAAGCCACACAAGCAACCCCAGCAGCTGTTAAAATGGAGTAACGCAGCTAGAGATTTACACAAGGCTGGTGTCAATCCAGATTAAATCAGAACCCCTGGGAAAAAAACCCTACACACTGAAGATGACAGTGTTCAACCCTGATTTTTTTTCTCTTGTTGTCCACCCCTGGTTCTGAGCCACCTGGGTTCAGTGGCAAATGTGGGACCCAGTAGATTCTATAGGCCAAATTCCCCCATTCACACACTTTGGTTATACCGCACTGACTTCAATGGAGTACAATCTGGTTTACATCTGCGGGAGTGGAAAATTGGGCCCCACATGTTTTGGGGACATGGCACACTTCCCCACTACCGGAGGAGTGTCTCCATGAGCAAGTTAGCGGAGTGGCACTGACTAGAGCCAGATGTCATCTACTCTGCCCTCTTGGAGCAGAGCAGTTTGGGATGGCTGAGGGAGTGGTGAGGAAATAAACAGGAGAACTGGCTGTGCTCACACCTGGAACAAGCTGTGCACTGTTCCTATTCTGAAGAGCGGGAGGTGACAGCAAACCTAACTAGAATAAGATCTTGGTGTTAGCCAGGGGTTTCAGTTTCCTAGGGGATAGAAACAGCAGGAGTAAATTATGTCCTTGAACTAGGGGTGATGCAATCTGTGGATTATCAAACATGTTTAGCAAACAGTGACTGGGAATGGCCGGGAGGAGGTAGTTTTGCAGCTCCCATCACTAGTCTGAGGACCAGCTCAAGGAATTAAAGGACTGTATGAAGGGTGCACTAATGGAAACTAGATCTTTGTACTATTACAGAATTAATATATTGCCATTATAGATATATGTCCTCATTTATCTGAGTTACACTCATGAAAACATATAAACAACACAAGTGAATATCATTACGGGATATCAATCAATACCATTCCCACTACCTTAAGCATAATAAAAATCAATGAGTTGATTTTTTACTAATAAATCTTCTCCTTGAGCCTGAGTAAGAGAATATATTTAAGATTTGGAATCTGATTAAAGAGTCTAATTCCTGTGATACAAGGCCAGAAGAATCAGAAGTTTTCCTTAAACTGATAAGCCAAAAACTTACTGCACAGTAACTATCGTTGCTGTATTAGAGCATTCCCTACACTGAAAAAGCTATAGGAACATAAGGACTAGGAACTGCCACACTGGATTAGACCAGCGGTCCATTTAGATCAGCCTTCTTTCTAAGATACTAACCAGTGATCAGACCAGCTGCTTGAGAAGTAGATGCAAGAAAACTTGATGGCAATTATTAATAATAATTATTATTATTATTTTATTACCACAATGTTGCAAAGCACTATTCATGGACCACACCGCTATTGTGCTAAGAGCTATACGAACAGAACAAAAACAGTGGTTCCTAATAAACTATCCATAAGTAAAGTTTCTTCCTGACCACTATTAGCTAGAGGTTGGCTGATGCCCTGAAGTATGACTATTTATATCCCATCCAAAATTCAAGGTTCTTTTTCAACCCCTACCATTATAACATTGGATAGTCTTATTATCCATATAAATTTCCAGTCCTTTTTTGAACGCTGCTAAGCTCTTGGCCTCACCAACAACTTGTGGCAGTGAATTCCACAGACTAATTGTGCATTGTGTGAAAAATATATTTCATTTTATCAATGTATTAGCCACCTTTCATTTTCACTGGATGACCTTTGCTCTTGTGTTATGGGAATAAGGTGAATAGAAGTTCCTGATCTACATTCTCTAGACCACTCATTTAGTCAATCTTTATTGTGGTCCCTCTTATTTGTCTCCTCTCTGAAAGCAAACAATCCCAATGTTTTCAATATAGAATTTCCAAGCCTCTATTCATTCCTGTCATCTTCCTCCAAATCCCTCCATCTCCATACAAGAGCTAACACTGCAAGACTGCCTTTGAACACTCAAAACACTTGGGGGGAGGGGAACACATTTTTCCACACGCAGAAGTGCCTGCGATTTTTAAATAGGCTTTTAAGGGGATCAGACCTCGCCCTAAATTAAAGTATCACAGGATTGCCTGATCCATAGTTAAAGGGGACAGATAAATTGCCTGGGTCAATTCACACTTGAATTGACTTCAACAGAACTATGCCGATTTACACCAGCTGAGGCTCTCACCCCAGGTGATTGCTTTGAGAGAAACGCACTGTGTGTGCACGCACGGCAATAACAGCTAGTCGCTTGTTTCTGCTCTCGCTTTACATCCGTTTCAGACCAGAATAACTCCACAGACAGAAGCAGAGTTCACACTGGTGAGAGGGAGATCAGAATCAGGCCCCGGCTTAACTTTGAATGTCCTGGTTTGTGTATGCAAACCCTTCATCATAGCACAGCATTCACCTCGTGTTTGCATGGTGTGTATATTATGCAATTACACTAGCGACAGGCTCAGGGAACAGAAGCACTGAAATATTTCCAGAGGATAAAATATGGTTCCCGAGAGGCATAATGCCCAAAGCAGAAGGTTAATTTTAGCCAACACATTCACTGTTTGGTTTATTACTCTTTTGGAGTGTTGTTCTAATATACTGAAGTCATCAAGGACACGGGGCCTAATCCTACCTCCCCTCTGCACCTGCAGAAGGCCCTAAATGCAGAATTTCAGCTCTAGGACACTCCTGTACATGGGAGCAAGAATAAAGAAGCAAGGCATAGAGAGATCATGCAAGGCAGGCCAATCCCGCAGCACAGAGCAGCGAGGGATGATGGACATGGGTAATTGGTCCATGACGGTGGAGCTGAGACTATGCAGTAGACAAAACACCCAGATCACCAGCTGATGTAAAATGACTTTGAAAGAGCTTTGATTTACAACACTAGTGGGGATCTGGCCGCCTCTATGTCTTTAGAGATTCATGCAAGAGCCTAGGATTTGACCCATGGCAACTCCAGCACAAAGATTTCTGCACCAAAAACATAATGCACTGAAGTTGCTGGGCCTCGATCTGCTCTTGACACGGCAGCTCAGCACCTTTGATTTCAACAGTTCCTCCTGATCTCCACCAATGTAGGTCTGAGGAGAACCAGGCCCCCTGGGTGCCCATGGACTACAGTGCATACAACCCACTCCCGTAAATAAGCAATGTTTGGGAATCTTGCTGGCTTCTCTTGCTAGTAGGAGAGGGCAGGGCAGCTGTTGGGTAGGACTCTCTAGGAGGAGACACTGGTGGAACTGATAGACAGCCCTTGGGGGAAGACAGGCAGCCTTGTTGGCCAGTCTTCCAACATTATCTATGGCAGATAAAGGCATCAAGGTGAGTTATTCATATGTTCCCTTCAGTGCATCCTACCTCTGCTTAGAGCTGATAACAGCCTACTCATGTCTGAAGGCTATAAACACCCAGGAGGGAGAAGAATTGCACAGGATGGCATGAGGAGTTATAATTACGAATAATAAGAAGAAGAAATTAAGAAAGGGAAAATTTAGACTGAATATCAGGGAGAACTTCCGGACGATGAAATCTATCAGTGGTCGGGGGCGGGGGGGAGGTGCAGCGGGGGGGGCAGACTCCCAAAGAGAAAAGGTAGACACACGATCACTGGACGGAGCATTAGAAAATGTCATGTAGAGAAGAATCCTGTACAGGCCCAAGAGAATTGGACTGGATGATGTATTATTATTTACTACTTGTATTACAACAGCACCCAGGTCCCATTGTGTCAGATGCTGTACACATACATATTTTACCAGAGGTTAACACCTAAGCTATGTCTACATTTAAACACTGCCATAATACTTCAGTATAGACACTACAGTGTCCAGGGGGGTTCTCCTGTTGCTGTTGTAAATCCATCTCCCCGAGAAGCAGTTGTGATGGGTTGGATCACAGAAACCCCCTTGGGAACTGCCAACTGATGTGTCAAGACTACTTCTGCCCCCGCTTTCCTGCCCTGGCAGCTTAGGACTTCAGTGCCCTGCCTGGTTTGAGCTAGACCTGCTAGCCTGCTGCAAACCCAGACCCAGGGTTTGAACCACATCCCCTAATAGCTGTAGGCTTAACTGAAAGAAACTTACAGAAGTGTTCCTGTCTTTAACACTCAGATGTCCAACTCCCAATGGAGTCCAAACCCCAAATAAATCCGTTTTACCCTGTATAAAGCTTATACAGGGTAAACTCATCAATTGTTTGCCCTCTATAACACTGATAGAGAGATATGCACAGCTGTTTGCCCCTCCCCCCTGCACCCAGATATTAATACATACCCTGGGTTAATTAATAAGTAAAAAGTGATTTTATTAAGTACAGGAAGTAGGATTTAAGTGGTTCCAAGTAGTAATAGACAGAACAAAGTGAATTACCAAGCAAAATAAAATAGAACACGCAAGTCTATGTCTAAGAAACTGAATACAGATAAAAACCTCACCCAGTAAGCTTTCTTTTACAGACTAGTCTCCTTCTAGTCTGGGTCCAGCAATCACTCACACCCCCTGTAGTTACTGTCCTTTGTTCCAGTTCCTTTCAGGTATCCTTGGGGGTGGAGAGGCTCTCTCTTTAGCCAGCTGAAGACAAAATGGAAGGGTCTCCCAGGGGTTTAAATAGACTCTCTCTTGTGAGTGGAGACCCCCCCCCACGCCTATGCGAAGTCCAACTCCAAGATGGAGTTTTGGAGTCACATGGGCAAGCCACATGTCCATGCATGACTCAGTTTTTACCATCCAAGCCACATTCCTGGGAAGGCTCAGATGTGGATTGGCATCTTCAAGTTCATTGTTGGCTTAAGTGGTTTTTGATTGGGCACTTAATTTGCACTTTTCTCAAGAAGCTGACCAAATGCTCTACTAGGCTAGTTAAAATCACGCCAGTACACAGCCAATATTCATAATTTCGAATACAAAACTGATGCATGCATACAAATAGGATGAATACATTCAGTAGATCATAACCTTTACATAGATATGTTACATGGCATATATAGCCTAAAATATATTCCAGTTATGTCACATATACATTCATAAGCATATTCCATAAAGCCTTATGGGGGGCACCGTCACAGTGGTAGCTAGATTGATGGAAGAATTCTTCTAGCAGTGTCTACACAGGGACATCGGTCAGCTTAACTACGACGCTCAGGGGTATGGATTTTTCACCTCTGAGTGACGTAGCAGGTTTGATCTAATTTTCTAGCATTAACCAGCCCTTAGTCTTTTTCTATCACGTGACCAATTTTTATCCAGGTGAACTAATCAAAAAACAAAAGCAGTGTATCCATACCTTTCACTTTTATTCTTGCTACATATAGTAAGCTTTACCATTTGCCTCTTCATCCCCCTGCTTATGAAAAAGCTACCAGATCTGTAAAACAAAGGCTGCAACAGGGGTAAAATGTGGTGATGAGCATTCTGTAAAGAGAGAGATGTCTGACAGACGGATGGACAGAACACCCCAGCTCTTGGTCTGGGCAAGTCACCAAACAAACCAACCAAAGGCACTGGATTTATGGCAAATGGGGTGTTCACATGCAAGAAGTCTTGTCAATTTCAATCCTTTGCCAGGTCTGGAGAATGTAGTTCACAGGGATAGCCCAACCTTAGTCTGTATGCATTAATCATCTTCCTCCCCCACACTCCCCCTGCAGCCAGCCCCCACTGCCAGGGGATTGCTGGGGTTGGGTTGTCAATATAGGGAGTGGGGATCTTTACATTATGGCAGTCCTTCGCTCTCCAGGATATTTAAAAAAAAAAACAAAAAACGCTGTTAGGGTGAAGGATAAAATATTGGCCCAGTCAACCTTGACAATGTCCTTATAATGTATTTCCAACTTTTCTTCATGTTGACTGACTGGCCTATAAATCTGCCAGTTAGAGCTGGATTTAGCTCCTTCTGGCCCTGCATATACTTGGGGGGGGGGAGTTGTGAAGAGAAGTAATGAAAAGACTAAAATAATTGTTTTTAAAAAAACCTCAAGATTTACACATTACAGTCTGGACAGCTCCTGATAGAGTCACCAGTATCACCAAATGCAGAAATCACCAAGGCAGCAATAGGTGACTGGAATGCTAATAGAAAGGGAAAGCTGATAAGTTCCCATGGGATGAGATTCACCCTTGTGAAAAGGGCCTTTGCAACACAAACAGGATTGGCATGGGATCTAACTGGTGCATCGGCCCTTTGCTGCCCCTCTGCACCAGGTGAATTTCACCCATGTAGATTCCTCTTATCCCAGACATCTACTTGACTAATTCTTGGAATTCCACATAGTGCCATAAATTAACCGTGCTTTAGGGGAAGATATTACACTCAGAGAGGGGCAGATTCTGACCTCAGTTATACCAGTACCAACCTGCAATACCTCTATTCGCGTCAATGGATTTATTCTGGGTTTCTCATGATTTATTATTTGTATTGTGGTAGTGCCTAGAGGCCCCACTGTGCTAGGCACCAGACACAGACACACTCCCCCAATAGACAATCGCTGCCCCCAGTCCAAGTAATACCAGTGTAATTGATTTCACATGACTTACTCCGGGTTGATGCTGATATAACTAAGACAAGGAGCTTCCTGCTTTGTTGATATTAACAAGGTCACTGCATTCTCCTTAGATAACATCACTGTCCGAGGCCCTGGAAGGCAATTTCTTGATTACAAAAAATGGGACAAGGCTGTACAAACTCGGCAGGTTGCTATACCCTCCTTCAATCCCCAGGAGCAAGTGAGGGCAACAGAGTGCCATAGAAACAAGAACACGGACATGCAGCATGTGATATTATGAATGGGTAGCACTGAAAGCAAGGACATCTTCAGCTCTCAGGGAGAGAACTTTTTTTTGTTGAAATATCATTCCTCACTGTTTGGAATGAAACCCATTATTACCAATTAACCTGCTGTGAACCCATATCACTGGCTGAATTGAACATAATTATTCATCCATGGTAATAGCTAAAGTAAATTCTGGCAATCTCGGCTAACATTGACTTCTCCTTTGGGAAAACTTTCAAAGATGGCACGTCCTTGGCTATGTTTTCAAACCCTTCTTTTTGGTTAAGTCGCAACAGAAGATTTATCATTATGAGCCATTTCTTAGTCTTCTGTAATGTTCTGTTTTCTTGTTTTTATGCAAATATCTGTAACTAACTCTATCATCAATTGCAAAACTGCAGCCATGCATTCAGAAACCTGATTTCCCTTAGACGAAGTGGTAGCATGGGTATCCCATTGCCTAAAAATCAATTTTTAAATTAGTTGTTACTTTTCATAGCTTTTTAACCGTACAATCTGATGAACCGAAGCCCTGAGAGCAAATGCAGGCATAAATCTTGGTTAGAATTTATTTCAGGTTGTCAAATGTAATTTACTAAGAGAATATCTGCCAAAAAAGGATCCAGAAGCAAACCTAAGTTGTCATTTTAAATTAAGTGTGGTTCCTTTTTGTTAATCTTTCTACATAAAAGGTTGTAAAGCAGTGCATTAAAGATGCAGCAGTCCTCTTTCCTAATAAAAAGGCAGAGGGGAGAAAAACAGAATGAAGACAGAATATTTCTTTAGCTGAGGGAACATGTGCTCAAGACAATTAAGTGCTCGCTCGCTCTCGCACTGAAATCTGCAGTCTTCTATTTATTCTTAGACCATGCACAATGTGTGAAACCAGCTACCTGAGTGTTCTGAAGTTGAGGAGTAGCTCAATGGCCGTGTCAGCTTGGCCCTGGAATTTTGCAAAGTGGATGTGCTCAGTGTAATGTGTGATATTCAGGACGGGCACATCACATCCTCCACACATTCAGCCTGGAAACTAATTTCATTAGTGACAGGTTGGATTCGGGATCCCCTCGAGGCATCGTTTTAACTTTCATAGCCAAGCTGTCAGAAACTGTGATGGGGATGGGTCAGGCCTAGTGGTCAGAGCTAGAGCACACAAGCCTAATGGTAGGAGGCCGAATCAGGCCTCGGAGTTAGAACAGCACTAGGAGCAGGCTAGGAACTGTGCCAGGGCAAGTGCAAGGCTGCAGCAGGCTAAGGACTAGAGAATTCTGAGCCCCGGAGTCACGTTGAGCAGACTCAGGTGCTGTTCCTCTGGTGAGGCTCATATACCTAGTCTGGGAGTCACAAGACCAGTTCCTGGCTTGTGGATTGGGTGGAGCCTAGCACAGGACTGACTCATCACCTTAAACAAGCAACTCCCTGAAACATTAGACTTTTTCTTTCCCCCTCTTTGAATCCCTCCACTGGCTCCTCTTCTGCCCATCGCATCAAGCTTCTTGTCCTTGATAGGCCCTGTGTAACTCTGCTCTCGCTATTTATCTGCCCTCGTTTCTTTTCAAATGGTCCCCTCCATCTCCTGTGCTCCGCTAATGACTCCAGCCTCCCTGCTGGCAATAGTTTGTCTGCTTCCCCCAGGGCCGTCTTCATGCTTCTTTCCCTGCTGCCTCCTATGCACGGAATGGCCTGAGCCCATCCGCAAAGCCGCTGCCCTACCTGCCTCCAAATCCTTTAGGCAGACCCACTTCTACCATGACACCCACGGGAAATTATGGGTACGTCTACACTGTACCATAGGCGCCAACTTTCCCTTGCCCCTTTCCCTGCCCCGACACCACCCCAACTCCACCCATCCCTGCCCCTGGCCCCGCCCCCATTCCAACCCCATCCCCAAGACCCGCCCTAACTCCGCCCCCTCCCTGCCTCTATTGGATGCCTTCCCCAAATCCCCGCCCCAGCCCCGCCTCTTCCCCCAGTGTGCCCCGTTCCCCGTCCTCCCTCCTCCCTCCCTGCCCCGCAAATCAGCTGTTTCGCTGCACAAGCGCTGGGAGGGAGGGGGGAGAAGCAGGATGTGGTGGTGCGCTCGCAGAGGAGGCGGAGGCGAATTGGAGCGGGGGGCGGGGCAGGGCCACGGGGAGCTGCTGTGCACCCACCCATTTTTTTCCGTGGGTGCTCCAGCCACAGAGCACCCACGGAGTCGGTGCCTATGCACTGGACTCTTAGCCCATGGTCCTACACGTGTTTTTAGCCCAACCCCTACAAGCCACACACAAAACCCTCAGGCAGTGCCTATTGTCACTTTGAAACAGTGCTTGCTTGCACAGCTGGGGGGCTGGGTTAAAGCCCGAGCTGAATTTCAGCTGGCGCTGGAACTGGCTCACGCTTCAGTGAGGCTGCAAGTAAAATCCCTCGAGTCCACTGGCCTTCCCACGAATTCTTCAGCCATTCCCCACCCCGAGGCACAGACAAGTTCTCCCATGAATCTCCGAGCGTCTCAGCACGCAGGGCCACGGGACATGCCGCCAGACACACATGGTCAAGGGCAGAAACAAGGAAGACGCAGTAACGTGGGTAGGGCTTTGTCGCAGAGATGCTCATATTCAGACTAGGCTAACCCGGGTGGCTCAGACCTGGGTACCAATCACCAGGTTAAATGTGTAGCGTAGACCTACCCTTTATGGCTGACTGCGGGGTGAGGTAATGGAGGTGCTTAGGAAGAAGATTTTTTTTTTGGTGGGAGGGGGGTGTAAAATATATTAAGGAAAACAACTAAATATTTAAGTTACCACCAATATACTGTATATTCCAGACGTGGCTATTCACCACCTGATCCGGTTATTTCTATGTCATCTCTGTCCCGATTGTCTTGTCTTCTAGGACCAACTCTTCTTTTGTGTCTGTGCAGCAGCTAGCACGGAGCACTACTGAAAACAAGCCAATAATAGGTAATATTGATACATTTGAGCTGAGATATTCAAAAATAATGATCCAGGACAATGATCCAAGCCAGAGGTGGCCAACCTGTGGCTCCGGAGCCACATGTGGCTCTTCAGAAGTTAATATGCAGCTCCTTGTACAGGCACCGACTCCGGGCTGGAGCTACAGGCGCCAACTTTCCAACGTGCCGGGGGGTGCTCACTGCTCACCCCCGGGCTCTGCCCCCACTCCACCCCTTCCCACCCCCTCCCTGAGCCTGCCGTGCCCTCGCTCCTCCCCACTCCCCCTCCAGAGCCTCCTGCACAGCTGATTGGGAGGTGCAGGGAAGGAGGGGGAGGCGCTGATTGGCGGGGCTGCTGGTGGGTTGGAGGCGCTGGGAGCGGGGTGGGGGAGCTGATGCGGGGCTGCTGACTTATTACTGCGGCTCTTTGGCAATGTACATTGGTAAATTCTGGCTCCTTCTCAGGCTCAGGTTGGCCACCCCTGATCCAGCCCTTTCTGGGTAATTCATTACCCCTCTCTATTGATGGTTGATACAAATTTCAAGAGAAATAACTACACTCTAAACTAGGTGACTAAAATTGAATTGGATGTTACTATAAAACTCTGTTTATAATACACCTCTTTGGTGGTGATGAGGCGATTTGTGTGTTCATTATCCTGATAATTTAACACAACAATATATCACCCTGCAAGTGAGAAAATAAAAAGGAAGGCACGTTGGATTCAGGCATGTTATATTTTCCTTCAGTCTTGCAGTCTAAGGCTTATTAAAATGAGATATTTCTGGAGAAAGTGAGCCTCCCCCACCCCCAAGCTAGTGAAAATACTTTCCTTTAAAGGACACATTTTCAAAAAAGTAGAAAGGAGAGGTTATTTACCTTGTACAGTAACTGGAGTTCTTCAAGAAGCGTGTCCTATGGGTGCCATGCTCTATGTGCACATGAACCCTATGTATCTGTGACCCGAGATTTTTGTTAGCAGTGTCTGTGCGGCCTGCACGAGCACTCTAGAGTCCCTCATGCCCCATATCGAAGATATACAGAGGTGAACCATCCTCATTTTCCTTCTCTACTGTAAAGTACCGAGAGGCAAGATTTCAAAGCAGAGGGGAAGGAGAGCACCCATAGGGGCACCCATCTCAAAGAACTCCATTTACTGTACAAGGTAAGTTACCTCACCTTCTTCTTCAAGTACTGTCCCTATAAGTGGCTCACTTCAGGTGACTCTCGAGCGGTCTCCCCTGAAGAAGAACGGAGATTTGAAGCCAGATGAAAGACTGATGAAAAGACTGCCATGCCAACAAGAGCATCTGACCTGGAGGCATGTACAGGGGCATAATGTTTGGGGGAAAAGTGTGAACTGATGTGGGAGTTTGCTAGGCTGCAATTTGGGCAGCTGGTATGTTTTTAAACAGGGCCATGGGGATAGACTGGGATCCTGCAGAGTGGGCTGAACTTTCGCAGACTTGTAACAAGAGAGACTATACCCAGAAACCTACTGTGAAAGTCCTTGGGTGGAAATCAGATTCTCTGGATCAGTCCACTAACGAAACAACAGAATCTAAACAGTTTGGTTCTGTCCAGATAGAAAGACAATGCCCTTCTAATGCCCATTGTATGGAGTGCAGCTTCCTCTCTGATCAGGTCTTGCTTTGGGGGAAGAATAGGAGGGTGGATAACCCTGATTAACGTGGGCAGTACAGGCTAGTGAGGGGCTATGTCACCCTGCCCTTCAACCTAGGGTGCCTCACAATGCTTTGCTGCTGTAGCTCCCAACCTGGGCTTCTCACAAACAGCCAAAGAGCATGCGGGTCCCACCCTGAGTGTCTGGGTGTAGCCACAGCCCTGGTCCAGCAACTCTGAGCCCAGCAGCCTGTCAGCAAACACCAGCCGCACTCTGGCTTCCAGCAGCCATGGTTACTACTTGCAGGGTGACCTCAACACACTCCCAGGCCTGGATTTTCCCCAAAAAAGGCAACATAGTGTCTGGTGGTGAAAAAGGTTGCACCTTAGGGTTGCCAGGTATCCAATTTTCAACCAGAACATCCAGTCAAAAAGAGACCCTGGCGGCTTTGGTCAGTACTCCTGACCAGGCCGTTAAAAGTCCAGTTGGCGGGGCTGGCAGGCTCCCTACCTGGCTCTGGGCAGCTCCCAGAAACGGCAACATGTCCCTGCAGCTCCTAGGTACAGGGGCGGCCAGGGGGACTCCGTGCGCTGCCCCCACCCCGCGAGCTGGCTCTGCAGCTCCCATTGGCCTGGCTGCCCCTACGCCTAGGAGCCGAGGGATGTGTTGCCGCTTCCGGGGAGCCCCCCAAGGTAAGTGCTGTGCTGGAGCCCACACCTCCTCCCACAGCCCAACCCCCTGCCTCAACCCAGATCTCCCTCCCACACTCCAAACCCCTCAGCTCCACCCCCCAGCCCAGAGCCCCCTCCCGCACCCTGAACACCTAATTTCTGGCTCCACCCCAGAGTCCACACCCCCAGCCGGAGCCCTCACCCCTCCTGCACCCTAACCCCTGTCCCAGCCTGGTACAAATGAGCGAGTGAGTGAGGGTGGGGGAAAGCGAGCGACAGAGGGAGGGGGGATGGAGTGAGCGGGGTGTGGCGTCTCGAACCTCTGTTCGCTGAAATGCAGATTTTCCTTGTCTCCTGTTGTCCTCTTGCTGTCTGAGAACCCAGTTTACAACTTATACGTAAACTGAGCTACACACACATTCCTTTGTTTAAGACCTGCTTAAACAGTCCTGTCTAATTGGGGCTATGTAGATTTGAACATGTGCCACCATCAACATTCAGAGTGAATTCATAACTTCAAATATAAAGTTGCCACATACATTTCACCATGATGTTATCGACCAGTTTTCAAATGATACTTCACATATTTTGTACAAAGATTATTACAATGGTGTTTAGGGTGTGAATACAGGGGTGCATTCAGTCACAGGAGGATCAGTCATGAATGCCCCTAATTCTCTGACTCTTTGGGCAGAAGCGATGGCCACCAAGAATGCTTTCTTTCATAAGTGTAGCCTAGAACACTCAGCTAGTGGTTCAAAGGCAGGTTTCATGAGAAAACTCAGGACCAAGTTCATGTCCCATACAGGAGCAGGTTCTCTAATCTTCAGGAAAAGGTTAACCAATCCCTCGATGAATCTTGCTGCTGTGGGGTGGGCAAACACTGAGAATTCCTGCACAGGAGAATGAAAGACTGTGACAGTTGCCAAATGAACTCTGACGGTACTCACAGAAAGACCTGACTTCTTTAAATCCAGAACAGCAGACCGGGAAAAATGAACAGGTAAAAACTCTCTAAATATACCAATGGTGAAATCGCTTCCATTTTGGAAGGGAAGTATTTCCAGTAGAAACCTTTCTGCTGTTTAGTAGGACTTCTTGTACCTCTGTCAAGCCAGAAACCTCTATCCCCTAGAACCATCAAGGAGTCAGTTTCCATTCGTAATCTTGGGAGAAGTGCCTGCTCAGATCCTCGGCCATGATGTCTGGAAAGATGAGGCTGTAATTGGCTATACGCCAGTTCCACAGCTTTATTGCTTTGGCACAAAGAGAAAGGGAACTCACCCCCTCCTTGACGATTTATGTAGAACATGCAGGCTACGTTGTCTGTCATGACTTTGACAGCTTGGAACTTGATTAAGGAAGGAAGTGGATCCAAATGTTCTTGACTGCTCTTAATTCCAGGAAGCTGATGTGCAAAAGAGACTCTTGGGCAGACCATTGGCCCTGAATGGTATGTGTCCACCTCATGAGGGACACATCTGACATCATAGTGTTTTTAGGAGGTGGTTGGGTGAAAGGAACTCCTGCACAAACTTTGGACAGATCCTTCCACCAATTGAGTGAGTCTAGTACCCAACAAGGGACATACACTAGTTTGTCTAGACTGTGTTTGTTCAGAATATAGACTGTCCTGAGCCATCCCTGGAAGCAGCGGAAATGTAACCTGGTGGGTTGTGTTACGAAAGTAGAAGCTGCCAAATGACCTAGCAGCTGAAGACAATTTCTTGCCATTGTCTGGGAGCTTATTTAAACCTTGGATACGAGGTTTGTTAGTGTTGTAAACCTGTTTGCAGGTGGGTAGATAAGTTCTGGATGTTACGGCATCCAGAGAAGCTCCTGTGACATCTATCTGTTGAAATGGGAGTCAAAGTAGATTTTTCAATATTTAGTTGAAGTCCTATCCTGTGGAACAGGCACATCGCTGTCGGTACTGCAGAGAGAGCTTTGTCATACGACCGGCCCTTGGACAGCCAATCATCGATGTATGGGAAGGTGATTATTCCCAGTCAACGAAAGTGAGCAGCTACCGCTGCCAGGACTTTTGTGAATACCCTTAGGGCTCAGGAGAGGCTGAAGGGAAGCACTCAATACTGGAAGTGACCCTGGCTGATTCAAAGAAACCTCTTGTGAGAGGGGAGAAGAGCAACGTGGAAGTACATGTCCTGAAGGTCGAGGGCTGTGAACCAATGGCGGGAAACTAATGGTGGAATTCTAGCTGCAAGAGTCACCATTCTGAATTTCTACATTTCCACAAAGGTGTTTCGGAGTCTGATATTTACTGGTCTCCATCCCCTGTTCTTTAATGGGACCAGAACATACTTGGAATAAAATCCCTTCCCCCTCTACTAGACTGGAACTTGTTCTTGGTCCCCTGCCCTGGAGAGAGATGACTTCCTGTCTCAGCAAATGTTTGTGAGATGAGTCCCTGAGAAGGGAGAATGGTGGTGAAATGGATGGAGTAACCAGATATTATAACCTCTCACTCTCAAGTCTCAGAGGTAATTTGCTCCCACACAGGTCAAAAATGTCAGTTTCCAAATGTGTAACGCACAACAGGTCTAGGACTCAAGCCCGTAGAGGTGCCAGGCAGTGGACACCTCTATGTTGCCATCTAATAGTAGTTATAACCAGCCTGTGCTCCACTACTCACTACCTGCTGGGCGGACACAGACCATGGAAGTCCTGCCTCCAGGGGTCTGACAGGCAGCAGCCTCATGGCTTCTGATTGGCTCCCCACCTTGTATAAACCCAAGGGGCATTGCAGGAAGTGTCCACACAGCAGTATGGATCTCCTATAGCTGCCATGACCATTCCTGATCCCTGCTCTTGAACTCCTGGTTTCGACCTCAGCTTGATTTGGACCTCGCCTCCTGACCCAGAACCTGAAACCTGACTTGGACGTTGATCCTTGGTATTGACCCTGGCCTGGAACTTGACCTCAAACTCCCTTGGTCCCAAATGCCCTTGTCAGGATCCTGACCAAAAGGTGGGAGGTGGGTAGAGTGATGCAATTAAGGATTCATGAAGTAAGGATGCTCCGGACCTCGACCAAACCATCAAAATTGGTGTTTCGATGATGAGGAAGGCTGGGTGGTGTTAATGGTCACAGAGGGAGGTCTCTTCTTTTGGTGTCTAGGTCTCTTCTTATGTGGTTGAGCAGATCTCTGGATGCTGGAATACTGGAATGGACAGGATCTCTGTACCATCTGGGATCTCCTGAAATTTTCTTTTATTTGCAGGTGTGTATATGCCAAGAAACCTGAGTGTAGTACCTGAATCCTTCAGGGTGTGCAGGGATTCAACAATGGGCTCACTGAAAAGTTTTAGTCCAGCAAAAGGGAGGTCTTCTACAGTGTTTTAAACGTCCTTAGGAAATCCAACTGCTGGAGCTAAGATGTTGTATGAATGATGATCGCAGTAGAAATGGAAGGAACTGCAATGTTGGCAATATCTAGGGAGGCTTGCAATGAGGTCCTCACTAAGAGCTAACATTCTGCTATGATGGCCTGGAACTGTTCCTGATGTTCTGAAGGAAGATGTTCAATACAAGTGCAGAATTTACTGTAGCTGGTGTGGTCATACTTTGCCATCAGAGCCTGGAAATTTGCAATTATAAATTGAAGGGTCGTGGAGGAGTAGGTCTTACAACCGAAGAGGTTAAGGCATTTTTGGTCCTTATCATATGGCGTAGACTTAGTATGGTGTTGTCTACCGTGTTCATTGACCATGTCTACAACTACAAAATTGGGTGGAGGGTGCAAAAACAAAAATTCGGAATTGGTGACAGGAACGTATTACTTTTTAATCGGCTTGATTACATGTAGGTGGTATACTAGCCAGAGTCTGCCAGATGGTCTTTGCAATGTCAGATAGAGCCTCGTTCATTGGCAAAGCCACATGACCAGAGGTTGTCGTGACCAGATTGTGCCAGAACCAAAGGTGTTGAAGACTTTAGAGATACCAGTGCCGCAGTCTGAAGCATCGGTTTAGGCACTGGAGGTGGCACCGAAATGCCTGTAGATGGTGCAGACTTCCTTGACGCAATGTTTAGAGCATCTGCTGGTGTGGCCACGCTTGGAAAATACTGAGGACCTCTTTGGTACTGAGGCATGTTTGGTACCGTGGGTCCTGGAGGACCTCAAGGTCTTTGATGAGCACTCAGTACCGGAGACGCCTGTAGCCTCAGCGAGACTGGGACATGAGGTCTCCAAAACAAATCGATTTCTGCGGTGACCGAGGTTTCTTTGGAGCAGGCTTTCTGTGAGGAGATCTGGACCTCCGTGTTCTTAATCCATAAACATCCAGGCAAGTGGGGTACGGAGGTTGACACGGCACTCTGGTCACTCGGAGGTCAATGGAAAGGGGTATCTGGGCCTGGTCAGAGGATGGTCAAAGGGAGTGCTCCATCATAAAGAGCCTCAATTTAATCTCCTGTTTCGCCACACCACCACCCCCCACCCTCCCGGCGATCTGCTCTTAAAAGCGGAGCAGATTTTGCACTTATCTGGAATGTGGGTGTCCCAGACAGCGGCTGCACCAGGAACGGCTATCGCTGACAAGGGCAGATCCCCGGCAGGTGAGGCAGTGCTTCAATCCAGGGATCTCGGCAGGCCACGTCAACAACAACCCCCGAAGAGAACCCTTCAGATGGAGGGAGGAGGCTGAAGGGGGTTTTAAATGAAGACAACCCCAATAAACTAAGTAAATTAAACTAACACTAAGAACTCTATGGTTACTAGATGCTCCATCTCAGGATATAGGGCAGTTGAGGGCAGTTCACCCACGCAGCTCTATCTAGCTTCAGTATGGGGCACAAGGACCTCTAGAGCACACGCGTAAGCCAAAACAGGCACTGCTATCAAAAACGTCCCATCAAATAGTGGGGCACCCCTGGGGACACTCCTCAAAGGAGCCGTCAACATTTCGGCAACTGCCAATGCAAACCGAGTAGGCGCATGCTGTAAATGGACTCACGCTATATAACCCCTGTTCAGCGTGTCACGTTCCCTTCTGTGCCAGATATCAGAGGATGGGAGTCTGTTACAGCCCCACCTACAAAGCACCGCTCTTTAGCTCCGACTGCCGAGACCTGTGCTTTCAGCTCTGGAGGTCACTGGCATTGGCCAGCACACATGCATATTTTTCTGCATATGGACTTGGAGCCTCTATTTTTGGAAACTGGGCCTTAACAACCTCCCTTCTGTGGGCACAATTTGCACCATTAACGGCTTCACCCTCTCAGTTGGAGTGTGGACGCTTGCATCGGTAACAGTCTGCTGGCAGAGGCTAATAAGGAAGTTCGAGGCACAGGCATTGTGGTTTTATTTAGATTTAAAACTCCCTCTCATGCCCTACACACTTTGCATAGCTTAAAAAGACAATATTCTACACCACCAATTAAGATCTTATCATATTAACTGAACTGCCATTATAACATTACCACAAGCCATCCAGGTAATCACGCTAATAACTCCCTGCATCCCAGCTCACCAATCCATGAACCCACCTGCAAAAATGATGGCTTTTGCAGCATGTCTGGAAGGTTCACAAACGTGGCCTCTGGTGACCAAACTGGGGGAGCAGGTTCCATAGTCCAGAGGCCTTCCCTACATAAACAAGGGACCTCCAACTCCACTGATCGCACCTACAGCAGTATTCTATGGAGAAAGTGAAAAAACTCTCAGATAACCAGGTCTCAAGCCACTTAGGGCTGTGGAGAAGGAAGATATCTGTATTATTCTGTATGATTATTATGTGCATCTGAGTCTACCTGTTCGGTATTATTCTGGCTGAGTGCATGAAGGTAGTTGGGGAGAGCAAGCAGGAAAGGAAACAGTAACAGAGATAGGTATCTCCAGGGAGAATCCTAAGGGTCCTTGAGAGAAAGAATGGATGAGCTAGTCATGGGGAAATCCTTACTTGCTTGTAGCCAGAAGGGTGATAATCTCTGGACTTGGAAAAATAGGCCGATGAGCAAAAGAACACCAAGCTGTAAAAAAAACCCTGGCCAAGACGAAAAAAGGGAGAGCAGACAGCTGTCCTGGGGAGAGAGACAGACAGGTAGAACAAGCAGCACAGATGTGGAACTAAGACATGCCTCAGACAGCTGGGGTCGCCTACGTTTTGAGAGGGGTGACGAGCTGCAGGCAAGCCCCAGCAGGTGTGGACCTGCTGTGGGTCTAACCCTTCCCCCTGCTTGCTCTTTAGGTTTAGGTACATCTGTTTGGAAGAGGTTGTTATGGATCACTTTTATCAGCCACTGGTCACAGGCACCCACAGACAATGTCTTGCAGGTGCTAACTGCAGTTGGGCCTAACACAGCTGGAAACAAGGGTCTGCCATCCAGGGATCCTGTCTCCGAGTGGCTGAGACGGGGGTTCCACCCAGAGAGGGGGGTGGCGGAAGCACTCACCAGAGGGGTGGACTCCTGAGGGGCTCCCAAGGAGCCGCTCGCCCTGTAACTGTGGCCATATGGTGGGAATAGAGGCTGCTGAGCCAGGTGGTCCAATCTAAAATGGGGTGAGCCCATGGAATTCTACCCTGGAAGAGCGCAGGCAGAAGCCTGTCACTTGGAAAGAGCAACCCCCGGAGTGCCTGGAGGAGAGATCTCAGGTACACCTGGCCTCTGAGGCATCACAAGGGCAGGTAGGTTAAAACCAACTCTTCCAACTCCACCTTAGAATTACTGGCTAGCGGTGCCGATTACTAGAGCCCTGCGCCGATACAAAATTTGTATCTGCATCCGATCCGCAATCTGCAAAGATGATGGGCTGATATCCGCAGATTTCCAGGGCTCTAGGGACTACAGGGCCCTGCGGCACGGTGGCTTGAGCACGACACACAGATCATTAAGCTGGCAGCCACATTCTGTGGTTTCCACATGGTCTCCCCGCTGCGGAGCACAATGCAGTAATCTAATCTCAGAGTGACAAAACCATAGGACTATGTGACAAACTCCACAAGAGGGACAAGTCCCACTCCTACAGACAGGCGCAGATTACACAGCCCTAGTGCACTGCGTGGGTGCAAACTTTGCCGGCACAAATTGTGCACAAATTGTAGAGACTCCAGGCTTTTGTCAAAATCTGCCGCTAATTGCCTAACATACAGTAATAAGCAGCGACAGAACCGAGTCCCACACCACGCACTATACATATTGCATGTTACAACAACCACATAATAATACCACTTAGCACTTACACAATGATTTATACAGTATTTTCCAAGCACTGTGCACGCATTCATTAATCCTCACAACACACCAGGGAGGCGGGTAAGTAATTATCAGCACTTCAAGTAGCAAATACCCAACTTAGTTTGTTTAAAGCTCCTAGAAGAAGAAGAGATGAGGAGGGCAGACACTGGACTTCTGGTAGTTCTCATGAGTATACATTATATTTTAATTGGAAAGATTTCTAGCAGCTGACAGGAAGATTAATAAAATCGGCTACCAATCACAGAGTATGATTTTTCGCCTTTTATAACAGGAGGGCAGAAGCGAAGAAATTTGAGCGCCACAATCAAGTTTTGTTATAGTGAGAACAATAACGATGGGCCTTGAGGTAATTGCAAGGTGAGGGACTTCACACTGAAGTGAGGGATAGATGGACATCTCAGGATGTCGTCACCAAGCACACCACTACCAGTTTATCTCTATGCCATCATTGCTGGTGGCCTGTACCAACAATCCCTTTCATTCGATATGTAGTTGGCCTCCCATTTGTACTTCTTACAACAATGATTCTACCTTATTCAGCTTTTTATATTGCACTCATCATCAAATCTGAGTGCCTGGTCTCTAACTTCTTCAATCCTTAAGATATTCAAATAGAACAGTGTTGCCAACTATTGTCAGCCTCACTATATCTGATGCTTTGCTTAAAGCCCCAGCTCCTGGAGTCATGTGAATACATGAGAATCTTACCTTTCATTTTAAAAAGTTTTTAGCCCTTAAGGTTTCAAAGAAAAATCTTGAAAACATGACCTCTATTGGTTACGGCACTAGAAGACTCAAACATGGGACTCTTTTTCTTGTGTTAAGATCCCATGATTTTTAAGCCAGTTTTATGATTTGGGGGATCTTAGCGTTATTTTTGAATGCCTGTGTTTGGCAATATTGGATCAGACTGCAAGCTTGGTTACACCAAGGTAAATGCAGACAGAATTCCAATTTGGAAAGCCCACCAAATGGAGCTGGAAAGTGGCTACAATTCTCCACCCACCCCCACTGGAGACCTTATAAAAACTAGCACAGGTTAAAAAGTGAGGAGAGGAGAGCAGACCCTCCCTGACTATGCAAATTCAGCACATCCCCTCAGCAGCCTCTGCCCGAAAGGCTCTTCTGGATCCAACATAAAGTTGGGAGCACACATCAGCACAAGGGCTAGAAGAGGCGAGGAGCACAAGGCAGCAGATCAGCCTTAGCCAAAGTTTTGTTTTACATGAAAGAGAAGCAGCTTTTAGAGGAAAATCGGTTAAACAAGCCAGTTCTAAAACTAGATCCCAAACAAAGAGAGAGCTTTATTGGCCTTAATGTTAAAGCACACGGAGGTGGGGTGCATGGTGGGAAAGGGAAAGGCTAAGAGGTAGAACTCCTCAACACATGAGCTTACAGAAACCTAGGAATAAGCATTGACATTTTGGGAAAACAATTTTTTTTTTTTTTATAAAAAATGTACTTGGCCATCCATCAGTGCTGGAGAATGGTCTGGCTCCTAAGCACAAGAATAGACCCTCTTATATGGCCTAATAGGCCCTGTGCAATGGGAAGATTGGGCCCAGGGTTAGTTATCTTGAACTTCGTCTGCTGGCTGCCTATTTGCATCTGTAGTCCATTTCAGCAGAATATTAATCCCAAGAGTAGCTACTGGGTTGGCTTGTATGTTTTTTTTTCCGAATTCAGTTATGGGAGTGTTGTTGTTTTTTTTTTTCTAAAAACAGGTATCTGAACACTAGAGGATATTCCCCCACTAAATAATACCAGGTTAAATCAGGTGAAATGTCTGGTCTAAATTACTTGACGATGTCCATTCCTTTCACTTTTGGTTTGACATAGTAATGTTCCAAAACAAAAGGAAGATTTAAACAAATCTCTAGCAGTAGCTCGGAGGATCCTAAAAATTGTTTGCAGTTCTATTACGTTAGCACTCATTTTTCAGAGAAGACACATGGAACTGTGACAGCCTTAGTGTTTAGCAATTTTAAAAAATACGACCCTCTGCAAATCTGCTGTCAAAATCCATATTCCACAGATAGGTGACAAGCCGCCTTTATTCAGTCTTATCCTCAGTCACCCAGATAAAAGACACCACCTCTTCTTTTGCATTGATGACCCACCAAAGTCACTGATTATAATGCAAAATGATCATGCCCCCATGCAAGCCTTCAACAAGCATCCAATCTGTCTGACACCATGACTATACCCTTTTTAACGTCAAGTGATAGGTAAACTAGCCATCATGTTGCTTTCCATTCCAGGTATTTCCACTTGTTCATTGGTTCTTGGCTATTATGTTATTCATAAGATGCCATTACCGGAGTTCTCACTTATGCAGTACCCAATCTCAGGTGCTAGTCAAATGCTATTTAATTTACCATCTCAAGTCTCAGCCATTGATTACAGGTCACACACTCTTGCTGAATAAGCTCCACTATTAATGACATGACACATAGGAGACTTCACCATTAACAGATAGATAACAGATAGATCCATAAGGTCACAAAGTAATAGTGACAAGCTCTGATGCAAGTTGCCAGAAATACCAAAGGTCGGGCTACTCAAACAGCCCCCTCCCTCCACTTTCTTGGGTTTTAAATTGCTTCTCCCACCTACATCTTTGCTCTTGTTTACTGTCACATCCCACTTTGTCTCCTCTGCTCCACTCAGGAGGCCAGCCTCAGGGCTCTCTTCATTTCCTTCTCCCACTCCCCTCTTCAGACCTCGTTCCACCCTGTCAACCTCCCTGTCCCAGCATGCTAAAACCACATCCTCTCCTCATGCAAATCCCTCCTGAAAATACTTCTTCAGCAAGCTGGTCAAACATTAACCCCTCTCAATACAATCCAGTGAGCACCCAATTTAAATACATAATTTTAATCTAAGTTATTACTATCTTCTGTGTCTCTCAGTACATTTTTGTCTGACCTTTCTCTGTCTTTTAGAGTCTGATTCTCCTTGACACTCTGGCCCCTTTATACCACTTTGGCAGTGCTAAGGGGACTTATAGATTACATTCACTCCCACTTTAAGCCCTTCTTCGCTGCCAGAGCAGTGTCCAGGGGCCCGGGTGTCAATGTGTTTTGTACAGTGCCGAGCACAATCTCGGCACTGAAAGTTATAATCAATTATAGTCATCTAGACCTAACTAAACACACTTCTCAAAACCATTCCCATGGTTCTTTGTTTAGAAGTTACAAGAAGCTGGGCTAAAGACCAGATATTTCTAGTGCGTAACAAAATCGTTTCCTGTCTTCTTAATAAATCAATGACCAAACTGTACCCAAGTCACGCTGACTACAGTGGGAATGTAGGCCTGTATCTGAGGCTAGAATATGCCCTTTAACATACAGCAAAAAATCACATTTTAGTAACATTTTAAGTTAATTTAACACAAACTTTTTTTTTTTTTTTGCTTAACCTGTGGACATTGTAAATCCAGCAGCATTGAACAGAATACAACTATAATTCAAACCAGCGATTTTGACTGATGTCATAAACCTGGACAGCAAAGCTCAAGAGGTTTCTGAGCAATGAGAGAACTTTGAGACGGAAAGAAAACCCCAAACCTCACAAGGTTATTCATAATTCTCTTGAAATTGTTACATTTTTTTAAACTATTTTATATATAGAGGCAAAATGTTTGATGTTGTAGGAGGACGTTCACCACAGTGAGAGGGAAGCAGGTAAATGTGTCAACCAGAAATTATAAGAAAATTAAACTCAAGCTGTCAGCGGTAGACAATTTACTATAGGTCGACCCAGTAATATACGTTATAGGCAACAGTTATTTTCCAGTGAAAGTTTGTATTTAATTTTGTATAGCTTCTCCTTTTACATCAGGCATTCAGCAATCACTCTTCCCCTGTTTAATATGCACAGTGATCCTTCTTCTCCTTTGTCACATAGTCAATAATTCGTCTCTTCCTACCACAGGATCTTAAAATGTAAAGGCCATTTCTTGCCATGTGGGTAGTGTAGGAAGGGATAGGTGCACACACACACACACACCCTCTGCTCAAGGAATCCTGCCAGCCAGAGGGCATGTTCTGGGATACACACGGTAAGGAAACAATGAATTCCCTGGCTAGCACTTGCTGCCATGAACAGCATGCTTGCTAGCTGGTCAGGGGACTAGACATGCCTGGAGAGAGATGACCATAGGTTCTCTTCAACCCCACAAGTCCCAGGACAATACCAGCAATGAACAAGTTCTAGCTACAATCAGTAACTGGCTATCGAGGGGGTGGAGGGGCAGTGTTATTTATTTGTAACCACACAAACCCTTGTAAATAATGTCTGACCCCCAGTTCAACAAGCTCACGTGCCTAACGTTAATCACAATGCTAGACCCATTGAAGCCAAGGGGACTACTATTCACATGTTTAAAGTCAAACATGTGCTTACTACTTTGCTGAATCCGGGCTGAATGCGGAAACTCAGTTCAGTGCTGAAGGCCTATTGCCGTTTTAGTGAGATGCTGTGTTTACTGCTTTCCCATCGGCTATCTTGGCAGGGCTTTGGAGCGGAGCCGGAGCATGGAGCAACTCTGGAGCAGTGGAGCTGCAGGTTTTTGCCTAGAGCTGGAGCGGAGCCGGAGCACAGCTCCAAAGCCCCAGGGTTACTTTTTCTAAAATCATGGTTCAAGTGCCAGGGACAATAACGTGGGTCTTGAGTTCATACCCAGGATGCCATGAACCGGGAGACGGGTTTGTAAGATTCCAAAATCAGCCCAGCAGGAGGGAATTATCTGATTTACCAAATGCTGCCTGACTTCCTTCATGTGAACTCAGAAGATATTAGCTGATGCTAAAGAGTCAATCAGATCATAGTTGTAGATGCAATGAATGAGAAGTTTCAAAGCTTCACTTGAAGGCTATGAGAGGCAAGAAAAAAATGGAGCATAAAGAAAAAAATTATAGGGCATGATGCTTTCCTAGCTAAGAACAGGCACTTTTTGGTTTTTTCACTCATAACTCAGAAATGCTATAAGTTAAAAAAATAAAAAATTGGCAAACGATCAGTCAGAGGAGACTAATTGCTTTTGCTATTTAAAAAAGAACCTAATTTTATATGGCTAAAATGTTGTGGCTTAAAAGGAGCTATTGTACATGAACACTAATTAATTTCCTAAAGATTTTTATTAAATCTCCATGACACAGGCGGCCTAATTATCTGATAATGTTTTTTCCATGCATACAGGAAAGACATTGTTGCAGCATGTACTTTGATTGCACTCAAAGAATCTGGAAAACGTGACAATCTGCCTATTGTGCCAAACAGCCAGATGATAGGGAGCACCAGAGCAAAGTTCTCCCACCGTAGGTGAAAATGAGATAACCATGGACACACCAGAGTTGGAGCCCTACGTTCTTCCCTGCTCCCTCACAGACACACACACACAGCACTATTTCACTGCCTTATCTTCAGCCAAGAGGGTGTTCCATTAGCAGGTCGTCAGGAAGGCTGAAAGAACAGAGCCAGCAGACAGCCTCTTGCCCTCTGCTTCCCTCCCAAAGCTTGGAAGTGTCCCTCCTTTGATAGGTCTGAACTCCCCAACACTGGGGAAAGGAGGTTGTTCCTGAGACCAGGCCTTTTATCTGGCAGCACAACAGGGCACTGGGATAACATTCAATGGCTGAAGCAAACATCCACAGATGGTGGAACCACAGGGAACCTACAAATACAGGCCCATACTGGGGAAGTGCCAAACAAATCTGACCTATAGTATGCAGACGGAGTTCCAGGTTTTCATCTGGGTCTTGTTTTGCTTCAACCAAATCCTAGGACTACGAGTAGGTAGAGATGATCGCCACAGAGACCCTGTAAGGGAGAGACCCTAATGGAACTCTCTCACACCTCACGCTGCAGTGGAAAAACTAATCTGGGGAGCGTGGGAGAGATAGATTGGTGGATTAGGGGTAATAAGTACATGCTACTCTTTGAGTTCATCCTAGTGACTGCAAACAAGTAGTGCAGATGTATCCAGAATCAGAGAGAGATGGGGATGACCGTAGCCCAGAAAAAGAAATAGGTGAAAGCCCCAAAATCTTCCACTCTATAAGTCACTGAAATGGGAAAGACCCCAGGAGTCAGATACCACAGTGATGGGTGAGCTAACAAAACCCGAGAGAGACAGATAGATTGATACAACTCTCCAGGGCAGATCCTGGGGACCTTTTTTAAATTTTCACTCCATCCTCCACTCAGGCAAAATTTCCACTGAGCTCAAAGCTTGGCAATAATTACAGACCGAACACACTAGAAAATGGTAAGAGTGGGCTGCGCTGCTAAACGGGCACAGTAATAAAGAAATGCTTATGGTTATGTTTCAGTGGGGCATAGCTAGTGAATGCTGGAGTCCAGTCTGGTCTCAAAATGCATGTAATTTGCCTAGCACTAAAGGCAGTTCACTCATTTGCATCATGTGTACATACTGAGTGACTCAACCTTGAAAGTGTAATCTATTTGCTTTGGAATAGAAACTGGATCTCTAATCAAGGTACCCGAATTTTCCTAAGCATTATCATATGCTGTTTTACTGAGTTTAGATGGGTAAAAATCAAACAATACAAAAACACTGTATGGCACACGGAATATAAGGTGGGGAAGGGAAAACTGGAAAGATGACAAACCAATCTGTGAAGTCTAATCTCCCCTTGATGCAAAAGAGTAACTCCTATTAATGCTAAGGCAAAAAACTTTACACAGAAAGGAGACTACACTCCAAAACTGACTAGCTACTGTACACTTTTCAGCAGCACAGCCTTCTGTTAACTGCTATGGCGGCATGTAACTTGTTCAATTAACCTGTCAAGGATCAACTTCAATGGGAGTTTCACAGGAGTAAGGGTTCAGTAAACCACAAAGAAATATCCACACA
Source organism: Chrysemys picta bellii (assembly GCF_011386835.1). Lineage (NCBI taxonomy): Eukaryota > Metazoa > Chordata > Testudines > Emydidae > Chrysemys > Chrysemys picta. Next base: position 5,757,665 of record NC_088800.1, on the reverse strand, counting down.
TGTTTTAGGCCTACTTCTTACATCTGTTAGGGAAGCTTTGTTCCCTTCTCCCAGCTTAAAACTGCCTCAAAGCCAGCAGATAAGCCAGTGAAGGATTCCCCCTGCACAGGGAATCTTCCAATGGAGTAGAGGCATCATACACCAATTTCTCCCAGCTACCAGTTAGAGAGAGTAGCCAGAACACCCTTAGGGGGCATTGGCAGCTAGTGTCATTTACAGCAGCCTTAAGGCTGCACTGATTTAATCCAGGGCCTAGGAGACAGTGCAGCCCCATGATCAGAGGCGGCAGGTGCTTGTGCGCATGCAAACACACTTCTCTTAAAATTGTTCTGTTCATAATTACCTATACACAATACTTGAGAAATAAGGGCCCAGTCCCGCAAGGTTCTGAGCGCCTCTAGTGAGATGCTGAGAGTCCATTGACTTCTTTGGGAGATGAAGAAGCTTAGCACTTCCCAGGATTGGGCACAAACACGTAACATAGAAAAGAGAAGGAAAAGTATGATCTCTGGGCACAGTCTGTAGATTTCATTTTTCTGTTTCCTAAAACTGTATGTGCTTGGAATGAATGCATGCCCTCTCTGGCAGAGAAAAGACTATAGAGTGAAAAACTGAGAGCAGTAATCCATTGCAACACTTTAGGGGAAACTGCAAGCAATTTCCATTCTATTGATCCTCCCTGGGCATCAATGACACACTGAGTTTATTTGGAAAACTAAATTCTAGGACCTGGTGCAGAACGATACTCTAGTCAAGCTATCTGACTGAATGGCTGCAAATTAATGATGTATGTTGGGACACTTTCAAACATGGTATGGTACACATGTGCGTGTGTATGTATGTGCAAGTGCATGTGTAAGAGAAAGAGCAAGCTTTCCTTTCCAGGGGCACATACATGATTAAAAAACCATTACAACTTATGAACTATGTTGCTGTATTAAAAATAAAATAAGTTGAGTTATGTACTTCTGGAAAGTCTAGAATTCCTCTATACTACTCCAGGGGGAATTCTGCGCCACTGCTCATGCGCAGAATTCATGCCCCCTGCAGATTTCTTTGCTTCCCCGCAGAAAAGTGACTCTCTGATGTGGAAGCAAAGGGAAGCCGCAAAAGCTGTCACATGCCGTTCCCAGCAGTGTGGGTGCATTGTTTTGGGCGCCTGGAGCAGCCAGCAGGGAGGTAAATCAGTGGGGGTGGGGCCAGTGGTTCCTACCCTGTGCCAAGCTAAGCTGCTAGTCCTGGCTGGGCTGGGGAGGACAGGAATTCCTCTTTCTGTGCAAGGAGCAGCAAGGGCTGGGTCAGACCCACCCACAGAAACCTCTCTGGCTGCAGGAAGCTCCACATCACCGCCCTCATCGCTCCTCAGTCATGGACTCATCTGTAACGTTATCTGATTAAAATATGACCATATAGACCACTGTTGCAACCACTGTTATATATTTGCTGCAAATCTTGTACAAAGGTTGTCAAGTGAGGTGTCTATGAAGAGGTTATATTTGCTGGTTATGATTATGCTATCTGTATGCATGTATCATTTTTATATTTGAAGTATTGGCTCTATACTTGGATTTCAAATATTTGCTCCTGGGGTAACGCCCACAAGGTAGCTAGCCAGCACATCTTGGAGGGACTATTCAAATTGAGTGACCCATCAAAAGAACATGTAACTGAAAATGGACCATGGGAGACACCCCTCTACACTTCATGCATTTCGCCTAGTCACAGCAGGAAATTCCATTGACATGGGACTTGCCCATGTGACTCCAAACCCCATCTTGTTGCTGTAATTTTCCACAGTAAGAACAATAGGATGCCCTCCACATGGAAAAAGCTATAAAAGACCCTGGAAACACCTCCATTTTGTCTTCAATCCTCCATACCTCTGGAGGAACTTTGCTACAAACTGAAGCTCTGAACAAAGGACTAAATGACCCATAGGCACCAAGCTCCGCCCCACCTCCTCCCCCGAGCGCACCGGGTCCCTGCTTCTCCCCCTCCTTTCCAGTGCTTCCTACCCACCAACCACCTAACAGCTGTTTGGCAGCACTTAGGACTTTCCGGGAGGGAGAGGGAGGAGCTGGGACCCAGCACACTCAGGGGAGGAGGCGGAGAAGAGGTGGGGTAGGGGCGGGGACTTGAGGGAAGGGGGTGAAATGGGGGCAGGAAGGGGGCAGGGCTGGGGTGGGAAAAGGCGGGGCGGGACAGGACGGGAGGGCCGAACACCCACTGGACAGAGGGAAAGTTGGTGCCTATGGAATGACCCATTCAAGCTGTGGCTGTACTCCAGAGACTTAAGACAGCAGTTTATACCATCAGTGCTAGAAGCTTGAACCAAGAAGTTTGCCATTACTGTATGTAATTGATTCCTTTAACCAATTTTAACTCTCACCTTTCTTTCCTTCTTTCTTTTTATGAATAAACCTTTAGATTTTAGATACAAAAAAATTGGCATCAGCATGATTTTTTGGTAAGATCTAAGTTATATATTGATTTGGGTGTGTAGCGGGTCCTTTGGGATCCGAAGAACCTATTATTTGATGAGACTGGTTGTAAAGAACCACTAATCTCTGAATCCAGTGTTTTTGGTGGTGATATAAGAACTGGAATGCCCAAGGAAACTGCTTTTATGACTTCCTGTTAGCCAGTGTGGTGAAACAGGAGTTTACTTTTGTAGCTGGTTTGGTATATCTTATGAAAGATTAGCCACCAGTTTTGGGTTATGTTTCCCCTATTTCTCAGCAGTTCGTCCTAAATTTGGCATCCTCAGTTGTGACCCACGGAGGCACAGTTACACCACCTCATATCCAGATCACCCAGCCAAGCCTCATCCCCTTCACCCAGAACCTCCCCCCACTGACCCTCCTGAACCCAAACCCACACCCTAAGAAGCCTCACTCTCTGCATCTGGAGCCCCCCTGCACCCAGACCCACATTTATTTATTGACAAATAAAATTTGCAACATTTTGCTGAATTTTAAAATAGTGTGCAGAATTTTTAATTTTTGGCGCAGAATTCCCACAAGAGTAACTATACCTGTTAAATGTAATATCCAATCATATGTTCCAACATTAAACTGAAAAATTTCTCAAAAAACACAAAAATGGCTATTCTTTTAAAAATAATCTCATTATGTATAAATCGATTTTCTACATTCATTTTGCTGAAATGACAAGGAATTTTCATGCAAGTGATTTTGCATGAAGACAATTCTTATTTAATTCCTTTGCTCACTTAACAATGAGAGTGCATATAAATAAGACAGTTCTCTTTGATCAGCATTGGCAGACATAAGTGGATGTATCAGCAACATTTGACAAATGTGTCTGGGTTCCCCCGAGTCGAGAAAATCATTATCTGATCCATAAATGATTACACAGTGATGGGATCCTGTCACTCCCTTCACCACAATTTGCAAAAATCTGTTTTTTAAACAGACCCAGAGAAATCCATTCACATTGGGTTGCATATCACAAAATGCCCTTGAGAGTGGTGATTTGGCACTTGAACCTGCCCTCATTACACTGACAAACGTCCGCTTTGAAGAAACTGGAGTCTTTTAGTTGGTGCAAGGAATGCAAAACTGGTCTTAGTGTCCTGTAAAAAGCCCCAGCCCAGTGTTCCAAAAAATTCCATGGAGCCAAACATGGAGCTTTGGTTTATTAAATATTCACTGTACAGCTTTGTTCCAAGAGAGGCTGTGCTGTAGAGAGTTACCTTGACATTCGTGCTTTTACTTATGAGTTCTTTTTAATCTTTTAGCACAATTCACTTCTTTTGAAATCTGCTCACAATCTTGGCTTGTTTTATTCTCCAATATTCTGAATGTTAAGATTTTTTCTGTTTTCATCACCACTTTTTTTTTATTTTAAGATTTCACTTAGTTATAGTTATAACGGTTACCTCCAGGGCTATATAATGCACAGGATGACTCCCCTCCGATTCGACACAAAACAACACTGACCCTAACTGGAATACTGTGTGGTCATAAAAACTTGGATGCAGCCGCTCTTCTCCCTTCCACTTCAGAAATGGGTATTCCACTCTGTGCTCCTGTTATATCTATACTGTCCTTTGGAAGCCACACTTCTGACCATCTGGGAGCATATGGTGGGGCTGTTAATGAACGCATGCACCAACAGCTTGATGTGTAGGAAACCCCATGAGTTCAAATTCCCAGTGGTCCTGCCATTATTTTTCTCCCAAGTAGGGCAGGGTTTGGGCCAAAGTTGATCTGAAAGATGCTGTGCAATCCAAGGCCCCAATCTTGCAGAGAACTTGGCATGAATACTAGGGTGCGTCTACAGGGAGCAGTGTGCAGAATTAGGGCCTAATGCTGCATTGTCATAAAACCATACTGCATAATGCACGGCAATGAGGAATAACGTCCTTTAATAATCATGTTGTTTAATATTTCTAGCGTGCCATGAGCAAACAGGTCTCTTTCCAAGAACACCCAGAAAGAAAAAATTCCCTGTCCCAAGGAGCTTGCCGTGTAACTCAGAAAAGATATACTGCACAGGACTAGAGCAGAAAAGTAAACGGCAAACTGCGGATGTTTCTTGAAATAAGTGGGTTTTAAGAAGAAGTAGGATGTGAATGAGTAGCCACAGAGGGCTTGGCAGGACAAGTAGTGGGAGACTGTTCCAAATAAAAGGAGCAATAGTTTGTAATCAAAGTTTAAGGATGAAACATTGATTTGGGACAGAGTGGAGGTCTCTTGTTAGAAGGAGATCTGGTTTAAGAAATGAAATAGCAGGTTTTCTCATCTGATACCAGTGTTTCCTTGGCACAGAGCGGATTTGTACATTCATCAAGCCACCTGTCCAAAGGTGGATTCAGTATTGTTCAAATAAACTCTTAATATGGCCACACAAGGACCAGACTAATCCAACGAAGATCTACACAGGTGCAGAAAGGCTCTTACTCCATCTGAGTCTGGGTCCACGCTCCCAGGAGGAAGTGTTTCCACGATGCGGCTGAGTCGGAGAAAAATGCTAGGTGTCCGCTGAGCGTCAGAAGCGGCCCTGACAACCTCATTGCCCCCAGGCTCTCTTCTAAGCTAAGCAAAAAACCAAATGCCAAATCCATGGCTGTTCTATTAAAAAGAGTTCAAAAGGTCATTGCCCAAAGTAGACAAAGAGAGGCTTGTCCGGTCAATTGCCATAAATCAGGGATCTAGACCAGGGGTAGGCAACCTATGGCACACGTGCCAAAGGCGGCACACAAACTGATTTTCAGTGGCACTCACACTGCCCAGGTCCTGGCCACCGGTCTGGGGGGCTCTGCATTTTAATATAATTTTAAATGAAGCTTCTTAAACGTTTTAAAAACCTTATTTACTTTACATACAACAATAGTTTAGTTATATATTATAGAAAGAGACCTTCTAAAAATGTTAAAATGTATGACTGGCACACGAAACCTTAAATTAGAGTGAATAAATGAAGACTCGGCACACCAAATCTGAAAGGTTGCCAACCCCTGATCTACACTAAACTCTTGTAGCTGAGATATCACATAATGTATGTTCTTAGTAATAACCCAGGGTAAGGGATTGGAGATCCAGTCATCACTAAAAACACATACCATTGCATCATCTCCAATGCTTAATGGTATTCAGCAAAAGGGAGGGCAGCACCCTTCCCTGTTGTAAGCTCTATGCTTCTCCATCCGGGTTTCTAAATGCCAGATCCTAAGAGCATTGCCTCTGAAAATGACTCAAACATAGTCACTTTCAGGTAATGGTCTCCGCCCCCAAAGTAGTTGAAAACATTTAATCTGACCTGTAAAATGGGGCAAAATTCCAATCCCAGCTGTGCATAAATCACTGCCTGAAATGCATGCTTTTTTTAACCTCCTTTAGTAAGACTGGGAGTGGGGGGGGGGAAATGACTCAAAGTTCCAGGAAAAGATCCAAAAATAACCAAATAAATATATTAAAAAACAGTGTATGAAAAGCCTTTCCATTTCCTGAAGTTTTCCACTAAAATGTCACAATCTAAAATAAATCCCTCCTCTATTTAATTTGCTCTCTCTCTCATCTAAGGTCTCTGTCAAGGAATCAGCATGCTTGAAAGGACCTCACTGCATGAGTTCCATTGACGGTTTATTAGTCGAATTAGGTCGCTGCTTGTACACTATTCAATAGTCCTGAGTGTGTGCAGCACGTGTCTTCGTTCAGGAAATTTATCATTCTGAATGTGTTGTCCGCTTTCTTTTCTTTGCCTTCACGGATGGTAGCTAAACAAGCTACTGGGCCTTAAAAGCTAGTTTATTCACCAGCCAGTCTGTATGCTCTGCTGCAACTTGTTAGCCATTTAAATAATAATCAGCATATCTACTTAATATAACATAACAATGGATTTGTAAATAGAGTTTGAAAAATATTTCTTATCAATCTATCAGATTTAACTCTATTTTTCTGTTATCACAGCTTGGTCAATTTACTTTCCTAAATCTCCCTCAAAGGCACTTTCATAGGGTTTAGATTTAGACTGACTTCCCCTGGAAAAGATCAGGACGAGTCTAGCAGCATGCAGATCACCTAGCATAGGCCCTGTAGTATCCAGTGTAACTCAAACAGTAGGAAGTCCTGGCGTACCTTTTTCTCCTGTTTAAAAACAACAGCAAAAAACGTTGGCCTTTCAGATGTTTTCAGACTGCCTACTTGTGTCAGCAGATTTGCTGTTGACTATGACTTACAACCCATAATCTTCTTTTAGCAAATTTGGCCAACTGCCATTTGAGCAAACCAGTGGGTCAGTCGCACGCGCGCACAAACACACACACACACACACACACAGTTAGGATTAACAACTGAAAAATCATTAACGTAATAACACTCCTTATAAAAACTTAATTGAAGCATGACTTTTATTTATATGCTAACGGACAGAAAGCCCTCTCTTCAGCAATACCCAATGCAATCAAGGTTTTGGGGAGAAAAAACACAAGTCATTAAGGCCCTGATCCAAAGCCCACTGAAGTCAAGGGGAGGCTGCTTATTGACTGCAGTGAGCTATCGATCAAGCCTTTAAGATACAAAATGGAACGCAATACGCAAAATGCAACCCACCATCCCCACTAATGGAAAATGGGGTTACCTCACAATGGAGACTACTGAACTACTTCGAAGAAATTTAAGAGTAGGCTCGCTGGTGGTCTGTGCTCAAACAGGAATCCCAGATTCACAGGCTTGCAGAACCAAGTCATTTCTGGGGAAACAGTGCCCTGTCTAATCCCCCACTCGAAGAAGGGAACGGAGGCAGGATGCGGGGTGTAGGTGCAGGAAATCTGCACCCTGGCCACTGTGGAGCTGTGCTCTACAGCATTCTCTCGGCACAGCCAGATTTTGAAGATGAATCAGCAATCTGCAATCACAACGGACAGTGATTGCAGATTGCTGATTCATCTTCAAAATCCAGCTGTGCAGAGAGAATGCTGTAGAGCACAGCTCCACAGTGGCCAGGGGTGCAGATGGTGAGGTGCGTGTGCATGCGAAGATGCACTGCTCAGATGTCAAGGCTACTGCAGGCCTGAGTTTGCAATAACCACCACAGCATGGTTTGGCCCCATTCTCCAACCTGGCCATGCAATGTTGTCATCCCACAGCAATTTGCCACCATGATGTTTCACTGGCTCCAGAAGTTTTTCGTAATTCCGTATCATCCTACAAGCAAGCTTCACAAGCCAAAGGGTTACCGTGTTGAAAATGGGCATGTCCCAGGAATACTAGACAGCAGGGATTAGGGGTGCAGCAGAGGCAGATTTCTCTTCTTATTGGGGAGAAAGCAGCTCATTTTCATGTTGCTCCTCTTTGGCTAGCGCCCTGTAAGGATGTCGGCTGGGAGTTACTTACAGCCCTCATTGCCGAAGAGAGGAAGTGATATGGGCATTAGAAATGGGAGGGGAAGGAGGAGAGTCCCAGGAGAACTTCTTCCCATCCCAAAGCAAATCACAGAGATCATCTCTGTGTCGCATGCAGAATTTATTTTAAGATATGGGTGTTTGATTTAAATAAAACAAAAACCTGCTTAACATTCATTGTTCTGTCTGCTGAGTAGCAAACACCAACACCATAATTACATCAAAATCGATTGGTTTTAAAATGTCCACTTTAATTAATTTATTATAAATACTTACAGAACAGTTTCAGACAAGGTCTAATGCACCAAGGATTAAATGTCATTTACTTGGAATGCTTGGGGGGGAGAGGAGGGGAAAAACCCACCCGTTACTAAAACAAAACACTGCTGACTTGAGTCAACGTAGCGTACATTTGTGAAGGAGAATTGGATTCCTCCTCTCAGACTTGGACATAGCTATGGAGTCAGCGCGTGCTCGTCATTTTAAACATTTTCAGTCAATATTGACTTTTTTTTTAAACTTACACATTTTGTACGGGTATTTTTTTCATGCTGAGACGAACAACTTAGCAGAGTTTTAGACCCCAAAGCTTTGGCAGGATCAGAGCCTTATTTATTTACAAAGGGCTAGACTGGGGCTTTGACACAAACTCAATGAGAGACGAGGCATGTGTAACAGATAAGCAATTTCCTCCAATATCCTGAACAAACCTCAATGAAAGCAAGTTAAAGCTTATTAAATTAAATTTAAGTATCTTTGGAGTCCACTGCATTAAATATGCAATTTGAGGTATTATTGTGGGTTTGCAGGGAACTTCTTGGGGTGGGAGAGGACGTGCCCAATATAAGCCTGGGGAAGTGTTATGAGCTTCAAAGGACTATTTGAAACAATGTGCCAGACAAACCAAGCAGGTTTCATGGGAAATACCTGCCGAAGGTGAATGCAAATGACCAGCTCCGGTTATGTAAAGACCGTTTTGAAGCCGAGTACGGGAACATTGTCTGGCTGACCATCTGTTCATGGTCTCTGCAGTCCCGAGACCCAGATTGGATAAAAGAGGGACTCTGATTCCAGGGAGGGCCTGTTCTGAGCTAACAGTTGTCCTGAAGCGGTGACCACAGAAAACCCCCTGGGTGGGGTTGGAAGGACAGGTCACCTGCCAGAGCCCTGGTTGGATTTGGGGTGATCTCTGGCAAGTTTATTAGCATGTGTGTAGGTTCTTTTTGTTTTAATGTTTACTCTGTAATGTTTTTATCTTAAGAGTAAATGTGCGTGCTTAAAAAGGGCTGTGTGGTAACTTAACTGTGGGCAGTTACCCTCTGAGGAGAAGGCAAAGCAGGCCTTCTGAAGCAGTCTACTTTGCTGGGGGACTCACAGGATAGACAGGGTATTGTGCAGCCTGGGGTGGGGGGAGTAATTTGCTGCTAATCCACACCAGCAGATTATTCTCCCCCTTCGGGTTTGCTGGCTGGCATGTCCAGGGAAGGATTCACTCATTCCCTCTGCACCTACTCAGGGGACAGACATGGGCATTGAATACGTGTACTCCTGCTTGCCTGGACCAAAGTCTGGGTAGCCTTTGCAGAGCATACGGCAGAGTTTTACTCTTACACCCCTATGCAGGCATGTAGTTCAAGGGACAACTGAGCCGTAAAGCATCTCTTGCACAGATGCAGACAAACCCCTGTACTGCTGTCTCCATTTCTAGGCTAACACACACAGGCACCAATCTACAACCAACCATCATCATTACCCACTGATTTTCAGTGGCTTGCTACTTTCCTATCCTTGCACTACAATCTTTGAAATAGACATGAACTATCGCCGTGGCCCAGCAAGCAAAAAATGCTCAGAAGTAGATTTCAGAAGGCAGACCTGGAAAGGGATTCATGTGTAGAAGCCAAGGACTTCTATTCACAAGGATGTTTCAAAAATACAACAATTCCCATTGATGTATCTGGCTGTGTGGGACGGGCCCTCCTTATACCACAAAAGGTCAACCTTTCCCAGCAATGCTCTCAATGCTGCCAGCCAGCCATTGGCTCGGATTGTTTTTCAACAGCACCTGGAGCATAGCATCCCAAAGTCTGTGAGAATGCAACCCCAGCACCCCTGCTGGCCAGGTAGAGAAGGTCACCGGGAGGAGAAAATGGATTTACACACAGCAGCTGTCGAAAAGCAAGTAAATTTTTCTTCCTCCTCTTATCAGCCAAGAGGAGAAAGGAAGAACAGAACCTGCATCCACACATCCAATAGTCAAGGGACGTAAACCGAGTAACCAAGGCTGTACTCTTACAGGGCCACATCAGGAGAAGATCAGTACCTGATCCCTTCATAAACTTCCAGCAGAGATCCATCTTTGCGATCAGCAGTGGCTAACAAGTCTGATCCTTTGGCCAATAGGTATCCAGTAAATTCTCCCAGGCCTGTCTCAGTCTGAGAGTCTTTATTTCCAGTTCTGCATGGAACGCTTTATGCCTCCCATGCGTGACTGAGTTTTAGGAGGTTATTATAGCAGATAAGGACGGGTGCTGTGCAAACAGTGGATTCTTTGATTCGCTGGCAATTCCAAGGGGTGGGATGGGGAAATCAGTTCAACCTGACACTGAAATCTTTTGAAATTTTCAGCAAACGGAAAAAAAAAGAGTCATTAAAATTTTGTTTTGGGTCTGTAACGGGGCAGCACCCACCCCTTGCGAGCGCCTCCTTCTGGTTGGGTGTGTCTGCAGTCTTTCAGTTCTGGTGACCCGTCGATGGTTCTCAGGCAGTTTTCCAGTTACACAGCCCTCCGGCCAAGTCACACACTGTCTGTATGTGAATCAGAACAGACCCCTTCCAGGATACACAGTTCACCAGGGGCCTCTCTCGGTACCCCTCAGTTGACATCTCTCTAGCCCTCCCTGGGCTCAGTCTTTTAGTCCCAGCCCTGGTATGGGGCCATATCCCCAGGGCTTCCTCCCTGGAGACACTACCTTTCTACAGCCCTCCCCAGACTCAGTCCTATCACCCAGCCCGGAGCTCCTTTGTTGTTCCCCCTGGTCCCTGCCAGCAACTGTCCTGGGCTCAGTCCTGGCAGGCAGCCACTCTGTCACTCCCATGGTCCCTGCCAGCAGACTGAACTCACTGTGGCCCTGCAGTTCCTTTTATATGACCCTACTGGGTCATGATTGGTTGCTCCTTGCAGCCTCTCTCATTGGCTGCTTCCCTGCAACCACTCTGCTCGCAGGACTTCTCTTCTGCTCCTTTCTGGGACAGGGTGTGGCAGGACCCTGAGGCCTCCAGGCCTAGTCGGTCCTATCACACGGTCAAACAAACATTTCATTCAACCCAAAACTAAAATGTTTTCTTTCAATTTCAATTCTTTTCATGTTTTTTAATAAGCTGAATGAAATTGTTGTTCTGAATCAAAAAAATCAAAATGTTTCATTTAAAAAAAAGGCAAAACAAAATGTTTCAAATGTCTCCCCTCCTTCCCAACCAAAACAACTAAGCAAAATCTACACCAATTTCAAAATGTTCTGGGTCAACCCAAATCTGCATTTTTCATCAAAAAAAATTTTGATTGAAAATTTTCTCCCAGGTCTATTAATGACCATCGTTTTGAGGCATCTGGTCTCTTATATTTTTCATATAGCTCTGGACTAAAGTTTACCACACAATTTGTCAGTTGACACCTCAATGTTGTTTGGGTATAGCTATCTGAAGTGAAAAAATAATTTAGTAGGTTAAGGGTTAAAGCATCTATAAAGTTGAACCAACACTTGAGTTCAAATGCTTTTTCCAAGCTCGCGCTGAAAAATTGCCTTGACTTAAAAAAAAAAAAAAAAAAGTGTGTACAAGTTCCAAGGGGGAGGGATAGCTCAGTGGTTTGAGCATTGGCCTGCTAAACACAGAGTTGAGAGTTCAGTCCTTGAGGGGGCCACTTAGGGATCTGGGACAAAAATCAGTACTTGGTCCTGCTAGTGAAGGCAGGGGGCTGGACTCAATGACCTTTCAGGGTCCCTTCCAGCTCTATGAGATAGATATATCTCCATATATTATTATTTATCCTGGCTCGGGGAATCCTCAAGGCTCTTGCTTCTCAGGCCAGCTTGAAGCAGGAGGACTTCCAGAAGCAAAGCTCGCATTCCCCAATGGCATGAGAAATATCACACCTCGTGCCACACAAAGAGCAATTTTGTCTTGGAGGAATCTGCCTATCCTCAAAGTTACAGACCTGTTCTGTAGCTCTCTCTTCACCTGCAAACAGAGCTGCCACTGGTGCGGGTGAGAGCTCTGCACACAGAACGACAGCAAGATCCAACCATTTACCAGCTCATGGGAAACAATACAAAGATTTGCCATTGTTACGATTCTGATTCCCTAGTCACCTGAGAGGATGTCAATACAAGCATGAGGAATGATAGCAAACTTAAGCTAAGCAAAGAGAAGCCAGGGCAAGTCTATGACAATCATTTTGCAACACATGAACAAAACATTGACATGAAATCGAACGGATTTTATATCCCGGCCTGAAGAACAAAATAAAACTTGGTTAAACTGGAGTTAAGGTAAGGAGCAAATATTGGTAGCTTAAAGTTATAAAAGCTTACAAGAACATTAGTTATCTCACAATTAGAAATCAGAAAATTCAGAGATTAGGTGAAATTTAGAAGAAACAACTATTTGGTGACAGAGTCCAACACCCCCAAATCCCATGGTGATGGGCACTGTGTAAGAACCCACATAGGACAGAACAGTCTATTCTAATGTGCCTAATTTGCCAAAAGATTCACTTTTTCCTATCTCAAAACACATCCCACGTGCTAGATCTTGCAAACACTTTTTGTAACCAAGTACACGCTCTGCTCGGAGCCCCCTCATGACCAGTATGGCATAGCAGCTCTCTCATTGGGCTAATGCCCCCTACCAACTGTCACTCGGGCTCCACTTCCAGAGACTCACCCTCCAGCCAGGTCACCCTCTTTAGTCGACCCCTTCCAGGGTCACAACTGTGCGAACTACAAGTCCCAAAAATGGTCCTTAACACAAACAAAAATTTCTCCCCCTCTCTGGGGCTCTGCCTCAGCCTGTAGCCCCCTCTTACTGGGCTGGACAACCTCTGTGATGGGCTTGTATGTCCCTTCCTTGGGGTCGATGAGGGAACACAGCCTCTGAAGTTCTCCTCGGTCTCTTCCCTGCTTAATCAGGGTCTCTCCCTGCCTGGGGAGTTTCTCTCACGCTCTGACCTTTCTGCATGGCTCTCTGCCATTACTGAAGCCATCTTCTGCTCTTAATGGGGAAATTGCCTGGTTTCCCTCAGGTGGGGCTCAGTCTGTAATCTGGCTGGCTGAACTCCAAGCTCTCCAGCCCAAAGGGCAAGACATTCTGTCACATCTGTCATTTGAAGTTTTTAGGACAAGCCATTTTTGAGGCAAAGAAAATATTAGAAGAGTTTTCAAAATATGGGTAACAGGAAATACTTTCAGAAGCAAGAGACTTAGGAACTTAATGGTGTAAGTCTGCATACTTATACATGGGATTGAAGTTCCTAAGTCCCTTGGGTGCTTCTGAAAATATTTCTTGTTTCCCGTATTTCAAAAATGCAGATAGTGTTTTCTTTGCTCTATTTTAGGACACAGAAGCGCAAGTCCCATCAATGAGATCTAATCTCCTAAGTGACTATGTCCCTTCTGAAAATGGGACTCAGGCTCCCAAGTCACTTAGGTGCTTTTGAAATTTTTACTCTATGTCTTTTTCACAGCACCCCCTCCCCCATCTCCAAACCAGTTTTGTCAAAAAAAAGCTCAAAAATGGGCCAAGTGTTCTCTGCTGCTGCAGACCACACACAGGAAATTTGAAGCAGAGGAGGAATTTTTCTGAGGACTTCAGTGTGTGGTCCCATATTGTCTCCCCTTGCACCAATTCCGGCCATTGGCACATACCGTATACCAAAATACTGGATCCACCTAAAAACCTAATTGGTAATGCTCAAGAAGATGAAGTAAGTGTATGTGACTGAGTTAGTGTCACCACGAGAAACTTTACATTTTCCTGACTTGTTTTCACATTTTTAATCTTAGGCCTGGTCTACACTGGGGGGGATCGATCTAAGATATGCAACTTCAGCTACGAGAATAGTGTAGCTGAAGTCAACGTATCTTAGATCGACTTAGAATTACTTACTTCGCGTCCTCGCGGCACGGGATCGACGCCCGCTGCTCCCCCGTCAACTTTGCTTCCACCTCTCACCGAGCTGGAGTTCAGCAGTCAACGGGAGAGCGATCGGGGATCGATTTATCGTGTCTACACTGCACGCGATAAATCGATCCCTGATAGATCGAGCGCTACCCGCTGACCCGGTGGGTAGTGTAGGTGTACCCTTAATGTTGCATAAACATTTTTTTGATTGAATTTCCCAGTTTGTTTCCTTCTTGTAAATAAGATAATTTGAGAGGAAACAACAATTCTGAGTCATCTTTTCTCATTCCATTAACGTCCTCCATCCTTCCCTTTCACTTTGGCTGCTAGGAGGAGCCTAGACGGGCGATAACTCAGCTACTGGAAGAGCTCTTCTCTTCCTGACTTGTGGGAAATGCAATACTATAGTGATGTGTGCATGAGAGCAGAAGAGGATCAGCTCCATTCTTCCACACTGGGAACATCTGAGAAGGATGTTGATTTCCAAATAAATCAATTATCCAAGCCACATTCATGGGTGCTGCCTCACCCCTTGGCTTGAAGTGGTTTCCATCATATACAGGGTTCACAGTTTGGTTCAATGGCTCTCAGCCCCCCCCTCTCCCCCACTATACAAACTGTTCCAGCACCCCTGGTCATGTACATTTCCTGGGTAGTGTTTCAGGTGCTGTGCAAACCACATGGTAGGAGACAGTCCACAGGAGAGCCAAGGACTGAGCACAAATCTTCCAAGTCCCAGAGCAGTGCTTTATTCATAAGCCCACCCTTCTTTTCTATCTCCTTACATCTTAAGGTCTTCATCACTGGTTACTGAAAATGCTCCTCTACCTGAACAGCAGTGCTGAAAAAAACAGGCAAATTCTTTAACCACGATAAAAAGAAGAGAAAGCAAATTTAACAAAAACTCAGGAAACGTGATCGTTTTATCAGACTCTTCCTCTACAAAACTCCACCTGGCAACCCCTAATCAAGTATGAAGGCATAATTTCACAACCCACTGCAAGGACAAGAGTATTTCTTTGATCGAAAGTCAGTTTAGGTTTCTCATCAAGTGAACACAAGCTTTATTTCTTTTCTTGTTTATAAGCAGGAAAGCGTGATGCCACAAAGAGCAAAAAGCCCTCTGTTGGTATATAAAAAACTGCTGTGCTAGTGAGTAAAAACTTGGCCTGAGCTGCAGTCCATTAATAGCTATCTGTGCTAGAAAGACATTCATGTATTTTTGTTTGTTTTTGTTCACCAGTTCCTACTCTCCTAAAGACAGCCAAAGGCTACATAGTGCTGCTTCTAATACAGATTAAACAGCACGCAATTCAACTGGCGGCACTACGCTTTCAGCTAAGAAAGGGGTTATGTCATGCTAAAAGGAAGAGGTTTTCTTTGAAAGTGTGCATTCTTCTTCTTTCATGACATGATGAAAGGGAAGGGTTGAGTTTTGTAGCTATGTACCACCATCATCAAATTTACCCACAGATCTACTATTTACAGAGTGCCTAGTACATCGCTAATGCCATGTTCCCACTGAAAATAAAATGAGAATAATAAACAAACACAAATTGTCCATGAGTGTTGTAGTAGCCATGTCAGTCCCAGGATATTAGCAAGACAAGGTGGGTGAGGCAATATCTTTTATTGGACCAACTTGTAGTGGGGAGAGACAAGCTTTCAAGCGTACACAGAATTCTGCAGGTCTGGGAACGGTACTCTGTCACAGCTAAACACAGGGTAAAACAGATTGTCTAATATAAGTAAACACATATTTCAAGGGACCACTCAGGGTGAATACCTCTCCAGTTATAGGAGGGAAAGGAAAGGGCGAGAAGGCAGCTAGGGACAGGGAGGTTAGTGGGTTACAGATTGTTATAATAAGCCATAAATCCAGTGTCTCTATTCAGTCCATGATTTCTGGTGTCTAGAAAAAAAAGTTATGAATTTAAGCTCCCAGACTCGTCATAAAAAAGTGTTGTGCAGGTTTCCTTTGAGGATGAGGACAGAGGTCTCACCAACAGAAGTTGATCCACTAAAATATATTACCTCACCTACCTTGCCGTGAAATTCAGTATATATTATATGCACACATTTTTCCCTTTCATTTCATGGCATATACTGCCAGCTTCACTCACACGGAGTACCATCTTACTCCTTGAGTAGACCTACAAGTGCGTCAGAATCTGTTCCACAACAAGTTAGCAACCCAAGGGCCTGTTTCAGATCTCAGTTGCACAGGGGTAAATCCAGAGTACTCCACTGAAACCAGTTGTGCTACTCCAGATTTACCCTGGGATGAGTGAAATCACAGGTTAGCCTAGATTCTTTGATGGAGAGATACAAACAGTATTTTTGCAGTAACGGTGGCGTGCAATATGCAATTTTGCACCAGTGGTTTTTAGTTAAGCTATTTGATGAGTGTTTTGGCTAAAGAAGACTACGCAAACTGCATGCAGGATCTAAATTGGCTTTGCAGTTGGAACAGTTATACTTCCCTGCCAACTGCGGACCGTTTGTAATTCTAATGAGTACAGTCAACAATCAACACTCTCTCATTAATCACTACTAATAAACTTCATCGATCCTTAACACTGGGATTTCCACCCCAAAGCAACCCAGAAACAGCACCTCGTTTTCCATTCAATAAGGTAGTGCAGAAGTGGGATAGAAACAGCTTTGGGACAAGAGGTAAAAAAGCCACTGAAGCCAGTATGCTAAGAACCCTACCTAAAATGATGCACTGGTATTAGCTCTCCTTCTCATCAAGGCAAGCTCCTATTAAAAAAGAAAGAGGAAGCAGATAGCACATCTGACTTTGGCAAGTACTGGTTTGCAGTTTGTTTGGTTACTCAAGGCATTGTCCTGCATATAGGGGAAAACAGCAGAGGTAGCTATTGGTCACTCAACTGCTCGATAATTTCCTAAATACACCTCTACCCCGATATAACGCGATCCCATATAACACAAATTCGGATATAACACGGTAAAGCAGCACTCCGAGGGGTGGGGGGAACTGCACACTCCGGCAGATCAAAGCAAGTTCAATATAACGCAGTTTCACCTATAACGCAGTAAGATTTTTTGGCTCCCGAAGACAGCGTTATATCGGGGTAGAGGTGTATACTGCCTTTGTATGAGGTCTGTCACTATAAATGTATATACTGAAATCCCAATATGCCCTATAATTACTATTACTGATCATTACCCTTGCAATAGCATCTATGAGGGATCAAGGCCTTACTGCGCTAGGCACTGTACAAACAAGGAACACAGACAGTCCCTGCCCGAGACTGTTCACCATCCAGGATTTTGACTAATCTGCAACAGGTGGATAACATAGAATATCAGGGTTGGAAGGGACCTCAGGAGGTCATCTAGTCCAACCCCCCTGCTCAAAGCAGGACCAATCCCCAGACAGATTTTTACCCCAGATCCCTAAATGGCCCCCTCAAGGATTGAACTCACAACCCCGAGTTTAGCAGGCCAATGCTCAAACCATTGCACTATCCCTAAGCAGGCCCAGGGGAGGAAAAAGCAATAATAAAAGGTAACATTTGTCCAGGGCTTTCAGATGTCACAGTTAGCCACTAGTGTAACGAGTACCACGGGTTTGTTATCTGAAGGCATCGCAGCAAAGGCAGGCTCGAAGGAGGGATTTTAGGGTTGCTAAGGTAGTAGATTTCTGAATGCTGACCAGGGAATTCAACTCAAGAGGGATTCTGCACAGCACCTCAACAGGTTTCTCATCTCTAAAACTGACAGTGCTTAGGAAAGGGTCATGTAAGATTTACAACACCGCTAATGAGCAGGGAAGGGCCATTCTTTGAAGCCATTATAACCAGGCAAGGAAGAACAAACAAAAGAGAAGGAATTAAAAGTAACAGTGCTGCTAAACCAGCATGTGCAGCAGGATCAATACGTAATATTGGAAAGGCAATGCTCTAAAGGAGCGTACAGCAGTAGCACAGACTGTCATGGCACTCGAGTGCATTTCTTAAGGAACCAGTAAAATATAAGCTTCAATACGGCAAACTGAGGACTGTAGGAAAAAAATATGAATACTTTTTTTGTATTAAAATCACTAAAAGTTATTTTATGTCAGTGGCTTTGGCTTTAGGGAATCTGAGAATGGCTGCTCAGAACAGACTGTTTAACTTGGCTGTGACAGTGACTTGCTGTATAAACTTGCGCAAATTACTTCACCTGCCTCAGTTTCCCCTACCTATAAAACAGGGCCCTTCTTCCGTAAGACACTGAGTTCTTGGATAAAAAGCGTGCCACAAGCGTTCAGTATTAGGTCCCCAGGTGCAGCATGAGCACCTTTGACTGCAGAGTAAATCACAATCAATGCCGAAGTTCTGTACCTGGCAAACTTTGAACATCTGCCATGAGCTAGAAAAGGGCCAAATTACCAACGGTATGAAGGCGAAACCAGGGAGCATATAAAAAAGAGCTATGTTTGATTGGAGAGCTGACTTTCTCCTGAACTTCAGCTTAAAACACTGATTCAAGCAAGACTAAACTCATGGCACATGTGAATTCCCAAATCTTTTCCAGTTGTTCCCACTAACGCTTTGCTTAGCTTTCTGAACAAGGAAGTGTTCATGGAGGATACAGTAGTACAAAGCAATTCAACCGCAACGTGGCAGTCAGAGAAGCCTACAGATGACTTATAAAGACAAATATACAAAGATTTTTCAAGATCAAAGTGGCTCATTCGGGAAGTAAATACCCAGTACTGTCTCTTTCTATTTCCTGCCTCATGTCTTTGGACAGCATAATCAACAAGGCTGCCTTTGTATCGTATGTTGTGCTTGATTGTACATTAATGCACTAGATGGTACTCAATCATCTGTTCTTGTCCACAAGCAGTGCTGGGGATTTACAGCCATATAAAGGAAGTTAAAGATTAAGTATGAGCAAGGCTAATCAGAAGAAAGGCAAAGTCAGCTACGAACAACAGTCCCCATCAAAGGGGGAAAAATGCAGAACCCGCTCAACACTTTATTCTTTCTAAAGTGTGGGAAAGGCATTGATAACCACTGTCTATTATTTCGATTATACTTTGCTCATTGAGATTACACCAGGGATGAAACAGAAAGCTTTTAGCCTGCTACCACCCAGAGCACGAGCACTAACCGAACTAGAGCCTTGCATCAAATACTGAGCTATAAATTTCTCAAGCTCTCTCAAACATATCCTGTCCCCCTCTGTTGCCTGACCCTTTCTAAGATTAATAATGTTTGGAGTAATAGCCAGTTGATCTGACTGTGATAAGATTCTTCCCCCAGAATTAGGCTACACCGAACTAACAATACAGAGTTCAATATCTGGTGGGGAGTCTCAGGGTGGATGTCAGAAACACTCACATGGAAGGCAATGTAAAACCTTAGACATCTTTATTAACATAATGGATAAAGCTAGAAAAGGCCCAAGACACAACAGGATAGAGATAATACAATATCGGGGTTATCTGTGGTATCATTCTATGCATAAGCTCTTAGAATTGCACACTCACGCCCTTTGTTGAGGACCTGGGGTAAGAGACAAAAGGCCCAGCCCGGTCTGGCGTGCCACAGTGTCCGATGGGCCAAGCTCCTGAAGGAGCAAGTAGTAGAAAAGCAGACAGCAATGGAAGTAGTCTAGGAGAAATCAAGCCCCAGACCACATGGTGACTGCCCTGTTATAGGGCGAGTCCTCCATGCCTATATTTAATCTTTTTACCCACATAATACTGAGGTGTACTTATTCTATCGCAGGGGTCGGCAACCTTTCAGAAGTGGTGTGCCGAGTCTTCGTTTATTCACTCTAATTTAAGGTTTCGCGTGCCAGTCATACATTTTAACGTTTTTAGAAGGTCTCGTTCTATAAGTCTATAATATATAACTAAACTATTGTTGTATGTAAAGTAAGTAAGGTTTTAAAAATGTTTAAGACCCTTCATTTAAAATTAAATTAAAATGCAGAGGCCCCCGGAGATGAGGCCAGGACCCGGGCAGTGTGAGTGCCACTGAAAATCAGCTTGCGTGCCGCCTTCAGCACGTGTGCCATAGGTTGCCTACCCCTGTTCTATCGGTTAGGATAGTGATACATGTAACTGCCATTTCAGCTCATCCTCAGACCCGTCAGCCCTTTCTTAAATGGAGTTGTGGTTATTACATCCATGTGCCTTGTGGTAGCACTTTTTGGTCCATTCTAACTCCTACAGTGAGTAAGCTCTCCTTAGTTCCCAAAATCTAAATGTAATTGTTAGGCCATTAATCTATGCCAAAAGTTATGGCCTACTTAACCCCACTTGTGCTAATTTATGCTTTAGTAATGTCTTACAGGATACAGGCCTGTAGGTTTCTTGCATTACAGCTGAATATAACAAAAGCAGCTAAAATATAGTGAAGGCAAGCCAGTGAGTATAACAGGCAAGCTTGCAGTAGAGTAGCACATAGAGATTATACTACAGGCCCTGGATTATGGCTGGACTCTAATGGAGCTGTCCATGGTTTCTGCAGTTTTGTTGTAGCTGTTTTGGTCCTAGGATTTTAACGAGACAGGGTAGGTGAGGTGATAAGCATGTCTCTCTCTACTGACAGACAAAGCAACAATCGGGGAATGCTGCAGGAATTTGAGGGAGCTGAAACCACAAATCAGTGTCCTTTTACACAATGGGACCTTTGATGAACACAGTTCTTAAATGAAAATGCTACTGGACGACGTACAAGCAAGAACACGGATACATCAGATCCTGACTGCTACTCAGAACCAAGTTTGGGAGGCAGCCTGTAGAGTGCATGGCATTTGGTGCTGTATCAGCAAGTGGACAGTACCGCCAGAAACACATGTTCGGTTCAGGAATCCACTCTATCCTCTGTAGAGATTTTTGGTGAAGACGGACAATATGCCTACTCAACCAGACATTATGATGCATCTCAGAAGTGTAACCACCTTACTATTGACAAGGACAAGGTGCAGAGCATTTCTCGAGAAACTGCCAGATGAGCAGGCAATTCAGTGGTTTAAATTATGAAAGAATTTGTAACTATTGAAATGTATAGTCACAGGGCTACCAGGGAAGGTGAACTGCGATGGCAGATCTTTCCCCCAACTCTGTGTATAAGAGAAGAGTACATTTCTGAACCTAACTGAGCAGGGCTGTCAGACATAAAGGACAGAATAATTGAATTCCGGTGAGCAATATATGGAAATCTGATTTGCCCTGTTTCCACAAGCGTTCATGCATTGTGGTAATAAAGTTAAGTCTTCGTAAGTCATTCCTCTCTGCATGCTTGGGACTCCCACGTTTCTGACAGCTCAGCTAGCAAAGGTTCACCTGAAATTAGAATCTCTCTCTTAGGATCCAATTCAGGAAAACTATAATCACATGCTTAACTTTAAGCACATGCTCATGTTCCACTGAAGTCAATGCAACCTAAGCACACAATTAAAAATAAGCATGTGCTTGAGCGCTTGCCTGAGTTGGGGTCTTCAGCGTGTATCTAACACCAATTTGTGTGTGTCCGAATAGTCCAGATTAGACTCTAGCCTATCACATCTGTTTCCATGGAAATGCAGAGACATCAACTCACACCATGCGTTGTGCAGTGTGTCAATGCCTCGGTCTTCTTCCCGGAAAAAGACAAACCTTCAGATCCACCGTTACCATCCAAGGCGAGGTGGAAGCACCAACCCCCTAGTTGCATATATTGAGATTTCCAGCTGGTCTGAGCCAATTCACGGAAAGGGCCAGTGGGGTGATGTGCAATTTGGAAACACAGGGCCACCAGGTGGTGCCTGGCTAGCCAGAAATTCTCCATACATCACAGTACCATGAAAAAACTCAATTCAGGAATGAAATTGCAAAATAATCACCACACATTTAGGTGCCCCCCGCTGTGACTTATCTGAAGAATAGGGTCCTCGAGGGATGCTGTAAACTCTCATAGAGAAATCTGCAGGGCCCTTCGCAGTATCCTATACTAGCCTAGGGCAGCTTGAAGCCTGCCATGAAGTTACTGAAGCCATCGAGTAGCATATTCTGGCCCAGATCCTCACCTGATGTAAATCAGCATCGCTCTGTTGAAGTCCATGGGCCACATCTTCAGCGGGTGTAAAGTTTACCTAGCTCAACTGAAATCCCAGGGCCCCAGCTGGTGTAAACTGACATAGCTCCACTGAAGACAACGTACCTACAGCAACTGACACCAGCTGAGGAGTTGGCCCTCGGAGTTTCTAAATAGACAGAGCTATTTCTTGGTGGCCACCCTGAAAGAAGAAATAGGACAGGGGCTACAACTCAATGGAAATCAACGGAAGGTAGGATGAGCTGTGGCCGCTAGCTAGAAAGGTGGAGAGACAAAGTGAGAGCCTTTGCCAGATATACAGCATGTGGTATGTTTTGCCCCAGGGGAAGAAAAAAAAATAGAGGCTTAGAAACAGCACATTGCAATCTTTATTGTGCAGTGAACTGAATGATGGTCTGATATTGAATGACATTCCATCAAGAAAATGAAAAGCTAAGGACTAACTTAACCATGCAAATCCTGTTCAGGCTTCATCATAAGTTGCACACTTCGTATACTGATTGAGTGTTCTGGGTATCCAGCTTCATGTGATGCAGAACAATACACAGTCCTTCAGCTGTGTCATAGAAATGAAAGGCTAGATGGGACCTCGAGAGGTCATCTAGATCAGCCCTCTGGGGCTGATGCAGGACCAAGTAAACCGAGACCATCCCTGACAGGTATTCATCTGACCTGTTCTTAAAAACCTCCAACAACAGGGGTTCCACAACTTCCCCTAGAAGCTGATTCCACAGCTTAACTACCCTTTGAGTTAGAAAGTTTTTCCTAATATCTAACCTCCATCTCCTTTGCTGCAGATTAAGCCAATTACTTCTTGTCCTACCTTCAGTGAAGATGGAGAACAATCGATCCACAGTCCTCTTTAGAACAGCTCTTCACAGATTTGAAGGCTGTCCTCAGGTTTCCCCTCAGTTTTCTTTTCTCAAAATCAAACACGGCCAGTTTAGCCTTTCCTCATAGGTTAGATTTTCAAAACGTTTTATCATTTTTGTTGTCGTCTGGACACTCCCCAATTTATCCACATCGTTCTTAAAGTGTGGCATCCAGGACACAGTACTCCAGCTGATGCCTCACTAATACTGAATGGAGCAAGGGAATTGTCTCCGATGTCTTACATACAACACTCCTGTTAATACACTCCAAGATGAGATTAGCCATTTTCACAACAGCATCACATTGTGGACTCATATTCAATTAGTGATCCACTAACGCCTAGATCCTTTTCAGCAGTACTACTGCCTAACCAGTTATTCCCCATTTTGCAGCTGTGCATTTGATTTGGCCTTCCTAAGTGCAGTACTTTACACTTGTCTTTATTGACTGTAAGCTTTCCGGGACAGAGACTGTCTTGTGTTTCATTCCATACATAGTTTTAGAAATGGACTTTTTCATATGTAACTGGAAAGTCTATTAGGTTCCTGTAGAGACAGGGTAAGGTGTGACCTACAGGGGTCATGTGTAACCTACAAGAGACCCCTTTAAAGAATCCTACCCAAGTATGAAATTGGTACAAAGGAAAGGAGCAGAGGTTGATAACTGAGTGTTAGTTACTTCAAAAAAGTAGTCACTTGCAGGCAGTATGGAGTGAAATCAACATTTTCAAATCATATCAGAACTTGAAGAGACTTCTGTATACACACCAGAAATGCTCTTGTCCTGATCTGAAATAATTTAACAATGTCTGCAACAGCAACCTTAGATTTGAAGCAATACCCCCAATGCACCAGAGAAATACTCTTCAAAGATCATCAGTCACCATTTATCAGAGAGAAACTTTCAAAAGGTGTCCCAGACACCTGGCACACTTTCTGTCTTCAGAGGGATAATCACATAAAAGGGAGGAGTTTTTTTTTTTTTAAATCCATGGTATTTGCAAATTACAAAAAGGTTTTGAGATGTGCAGCCCAGCAGTGAGCCATCCAATTTACCATGGTCTGTGCAATTACTCTACTTATTTATCAATCTCTGCCTAGAACTCAAGCTTTGAACCTTGCATAAATCTTCTGATGTATTTTTTGTGCAGACAAAATGTTAACTAAAATTGTTACATCTTTGTTCTCCTAAAAGCTTCATGCCTGACTCAGAAAATCAAATCCAGACTAGACAGATTGAAGGAGACTACCGGGGAGTTTCACATGGGCCTCCCTTCTGGTGGAAAGAATTTCGTGCCAGCAAATAACTACACCTGCATCTTTATCACCTGCAATCTGCAGCAGAACATATGAATAGTTAGATGTTTAACCAGCTGGCTGGTGGACACAAGCAGATATGGGCGACCTCACCTACTAATATTTTCCCCAGTAATTCACCGTGGACACAATTAGTTGTGGTGCAAACTGTGCCTGGAACAACAGGAGCTAGGCTTGACATTCTGGCCCTTATCATCCCCTGATTGCAGAAATTGATTTCAATAAGGCAGATGATCATGCAGTAATTAACCTAAAATAGATGATAATTCTAGAGCTCAGGAATAAAGAAACAATGTTAAATAAGCTAGAAAACAAACAATCATTAGACCCTGTTAAAACTCCTCGGCTTTTGCAATGAAATATTTAACTGAAATAAAGAGCAAATCACCAGAAAAGTGATTGAATGCAATGACTCTCAAAGCTTCCGACTAATAGTCACTTTTGAGAAAGAAAACATGATCTGCTTCCTTATAAGAAACGGAAATACACTCATGGCGTGCAAATGTTCACCCTAGGAGGGCAATGACATTAGCAAGGTTTCTGGTGGGCTAAATCACAGATGCTGCAGCAGGTTAAGACAATGCTTATGAATAAAAATATGCTAGCTTCATGTTTCACCCAGTAAGCATTCGTTTATGCTGATGCTGTCCAACACAGGAACGGTGATGGAGGATGGTGACAGAGGTGAATGAAGTCAGATAACTCACTTAAAACATATCAGATTAAATTCATCCCTACTGTAACTCCACTGAACCCAAGAGACTTGCCCCACAGATTAATCTTGCCCAACGTTTACATATTTGACCAAGGAAAGCTGAAAGCAAATGCATCAGTCAAAATTAGCATAAACTTTACCAGCCGAATGTTAAAATGAAGTGCAAATACAATCACACAATTTGCTATATGTTTATAAGGGATGTTCCTTTTTTTTTTTTTAAAGCAGTCAGAAAAAACTTTCACACTCAGCTGACAACTTGAAAGAGTAAACACCATGCCTTCTATCAGAAAGATGCTGCTAGCATTTTCAGTCTCGTGCCCAACATGTCCATTAAGATAAACTCACTTTACTCTTGTGCTACAATATTAATGCAACCAAGTGGGATTATGGGACCTTTAAAGTGATTCAAAAACATTGATCTTTAGGACAATAATTTCACTAGCTCTGATTGGCCAGCCCCATTATATAAAGTTTATGAGAAGTAATAAATCCTATGGAATATTAAGGAATAAGAAAGCAATTTTACTCAGTACTGCTTAGTTTGGGGTGTTTTCCCCCCCTTATTGGGATAGTGGTTGGGATGGGGTAATATTTTAACAGATTTTTAATACTGATTTACTTGAATACTTTAAAAAGATCACAGAAGACTTTTGTCTTAACCATAGTTTGCCCTTGTCAGTAAAACAGAGCCAAAAATCCATCTTTGGTGTAAGCTGAGTTACATCAGGCTGCTTTTGGTCCATTCTGTGTCTGTTAAAAACGGGGAAAACTGCAAATTGCAAACAGTAAGAACGAATACGAGCCTAATGCATGTTTTACTCAAACGTAATGTCATTTACAGTGAAAGAGGAATGTGTTATAGAACCAGCCACACACGTTTGAGGACACATTTTATACACTGCAAGTTAATAGCATTTAAAATAAGAATAATGAATAGAGTTTGTTTCTTCCTGGGTATTTTAGAAAGATAAAATCATACAAGGTTCAATTTAACATCCATTCAGGAAACTAAATATATGATGAAGAGAAAGATAAAAGAGCAATAGTTTAACGTGGTACATTATGCCCATCAGTTGACAAAAAATTGTTAGTTATAACATTTGCAATCAGATACAACAATTGATGCAATAAAAAAACATAACTGCGGGAAGAAAAAGACTGGAGAAATGTGTAAAATTCCAATAAAAGTTAGTAGTAGCTAAGCTATAAAGTTTCCAAGCACTCCACTCCTATTGCCCAGGCATTTCAATGAAGCGACGAATGTCTCTATTCATGAACGAATTGCATAAAACTCAAGGTTACATGGGATGTCAGTTAACCAGAAAAATTGCAAAACCACCTACTTCCATGTAGTTGATACAAAAGCAATGCACTGTATGTATTTTATGACTTTAAAAACAAACTTTGTATTTGTGGATAATCTAAGGACTATGCCCAAATGTACAGACACTCTTTTCTCAACCTGTGTACTATATAATTTTTTAACATTAGCTTTAATAAAATTTAGGATCATTGCCATTTCTCAGAACACAAAGTTTTTCCAGTATTCAGTCAAAGAAGCTAAAAACAGTGACTGATAAAGATACTGATGAAAATTAGCACCAATATTCACACCATGCCATTCAAAATGTATGAAGATGAATATTTGTGTAATAAAAATACTGATGAGTAGGGCTTCAACTGTAATGAGCTGTAATTAACCCCTACACTGATTTTTGTTAGTGTAGTGTCAAAATGTATGCAAACTACTGAATATAATCACCCCACTGTGACCCCGATATTATTAACTTTCTCTCTGCACTCTTTAAAGATTCTGGCTGCCTGGCTCAAGTGTTTCCCCATAAACCAATAGCCACTAGCCAGATCCTCAGCCTTGGCAAATCAGATTTTCACCAACTGAAGATCTGGCCCCGAATGTATACAATTTGCTCACAATTAATGAGCAATATGAGGTAAAAAAAATACTATTTAAAAATAATCCTAAAATATATTGGCCAATATGCACCCTCCTTGCCATGATGCCATTGCAGTTTTCTGAGTTTTTTTTATGTCCATCATAAAGCACTGCATAACAATTAATAAAATTTTATGTTCTGGATTCTATTTCAGTCCAGATTAGTATCTCTAACTTTATTATTCTTTTTACACAATATGAGAGTGGTTTGGTACTTCCTAGTTTTATTGCAAGGTCCCCGGGGGGTCTTTGTAACTTTATTTAGATATGTGCTCATGTGTTGCTTTTTCTTTGATTTTGTTATATGCTTAGCAAAAGCCATGAATTTATGGCCACCCCCACTACCTTTTTGCATATTAAAAACAGCCCCAAAGCTCTATAAGGAGTTGTTTTGAGCACTGAATATTCCCGATGTGCTTACAGCAGCTCAACTTTAATTTGCCCATTTTATTTTTAACAAAACAGACTGTCACAACAATACAAACATTAATTCATTCTATTACAGTACCACGGAGCGCATCCGAAAAGGACTTTGTCCTGATGGGAAAAAAATTACATTTCCTATACAGGCAAACAAAATGTAGAGTTAGACATTTATAATGAATGTTTTTATCAGCAATGAAGTGAAATGGTGTATTTCTAACCAAAGAAGAAGAAAAAAACCCTCTAATTTGAAGTTTGGAAAACAGAAATTTAAATTTAAATATAAATGTATAATCTCCAGAGCTACGTGGCATAGTGCTCTAATACAAGAAAAACCGACTCTGAAGGGCCGCTAACATAACTACACTCCCCCCCAGTCGATAAGTCCTGCATTCAGAGGCACAAGAATAGTAGTCCTTTTGGCGACATGGAACATGACACAAGAAGGCAATTTTCCTGATGTTTCATCTCCCACAGTTCTCCGTGGAGGATTTCAATATGAAGCGGTTCTTAATGCTCTGAAGTCTCCCCAGGCTTCAGATGATAGTACTAAGGTAATTCATTGCAAATTGTCCCTGTAATTTACGTCCTAATTTTAAAAGCCCTGTGCAACAGGTAAACTGTGCAAAACGCATGTGCATCCTTTGTGAAATCAAAGCCCCACATTTACACCCAGAAATAACCATTTGCACGCTAAAATGTGAGGATTTCTGTGGTCAAGGAGTGCACCCCTCTTTTGTTTGGCTCACGCATTTTGCAGGCTTTGAAAATGTTGCTTGCAGTGTCCTTATAATGGTGGCATGCGTGTACATCTGCTGCAGAAATATATCTTTTATAGTCAAGCTGAGACTTTGAGAACACCAAGAGGTATATTTTCTTCTTGATGTGCCAATACATTAAAAGGAATTATGCATATAAACTCTGGCAGATTGTACTTCTTACCGTGCACTGAATTTGATTATTCAGATAAAGTTAATAATGAAATGGAAGCAGCAGCGGAAAATAAAATAAAATATAGCGCCAAAGAGAAACAAGATCTTCACCCCTGAAATGTTTTCACCTGAAATCTTACACCAAAGCAATCCGGATGGTCAATAAACTGCAGCTAGTTCATAAACAGAGCAAGTGCGTTAACGGTCACTTTTGCTTTTCTCCCCTATAGGGCTGGTTTAAAGGCATTATGATTGAAAGATGCAGGGCCCCAACAGCATACAATCATTTTCTGCCTGCCATCAAGCCCCAGGAATCTGACATTCACATGTAACAAGCTAATTGGAAACACTCCCTTCTCCCTCCCCGTGTGACCTTTGGTGGGTGAACTCTTTCAGTGCAAGAGCAGACTCGGACAGCCAGAGGAAGCAGCCAGTTATCCACACATAAGTTGAGAAAGGAAGAGAGACGGGACAGCATGAAGAGATTGGTCTAAAAAAAGTAAGGGAACAACATGTGGGAAGGAAAGGAAGGTCTGTTCTAGCCCCACAATAGGCTTTTAAAAATTTAAAAATATCCTCATTCTATTAAGGACACATCCTCTGGGACAGTCGTGTCCAAACTTACTACACAGGAGGGAGGGTCACATAAACCTAAGCACAACCTTGCGTGCGCCAAACAGATTCTACATATTTTAATAAGATTTAAAGTCACCTGTACTGATTTCTATTTTAAGTTCAGCTTGTTTCATATGTATTTAGACAGAAACAACCTATGTACAGTATTGCCTTTTTACACACTTGTTTACATCATTTTAGTTTACACGTGATGACAAAAACGCTAATGAATTGGCCGTTAGTATATTGTGTTGAAGCAGGTCACGGGCCTTATGAAATGCTCTGGTGGGCCATGTACAGCTCGCGGGCCGGAGGTTGGGCACCCGTGCTCTGACAGACGGCAAATAGAAAGGTAGAGCACTACTCACTGCCTGCAGCCGTGTTACAGTGCATTGGGAAGTGAGCTTCCCTCATCTCATGGGTCTGATCTCTCTGGATAGGAGACCTCACAATAATGTGAAAGACTGCAAGAAGAGTTATAGGCAATATTCTTCCTTCCCAACCAGACTTTAATCCATCCGAGACAGGAGACACTGTGCCATCTTTGTATGAGATGGACAAGAGAAGTCCTGATGATCACTTGTAGTCACTGAAGGTCCAGGGGCACTTTTTGCAAGTCACTGAAGCATCCTGACCAACCGTAGTACATACATTTAACCTACTTAAATCTCCCTTGCAATTAACAGAAGCATTCTTCTTCACATGCTATCCTAAACTGCTGTGAATTGCTGTGTTCCACCAAAGAGGCAGGTGAAGTGATCCAGGTACGTCATCAGTGTATAATTTATAAATATAACGTTGGGACCCTTTGGGGATACAAGTTGCTACCAAATAATTATTAACACTCAGTTTATTAACTCTGCTATAACATGCAGAAGGTAGAAAGTAAATATATCTCATAAGTCAAGTATGTGTTTGACATATCCCTCACATTACTTGGGAGCACAAGCAATCCGCCAATAAATCAGCCCTTTTGGACTTTTTCCCATTAGCATGATGGTAATTAAGCAGAGAAAGGAGTCTTAGAAACACACAATTGCTGAAAGTCAGGCAAACAAGTCAGAGCGCTCGGAAACATATGACTCCCTGAAGTTCCTTCCACTGGATGAATTAGTGGAGGCACTCAGCTAGCTCAGTGGTAAAAGGCCTACATTTCTGGAGTCAAAAGCATGAGGATTACCAATGCCCCCAGCATGCAGTGGGCTGATGACCATGAAGTTTGTTGTCATGCAGGTCACCACTGGACTCCCTCTGAATGCTGACATACAGCATGTTAGGGAAGAACACTTCTTGCATGTACCAAGCTAGAAACCATTCAAATTAGCAAATATTTTGCATTTAGAAATGCAGTAGATAAGAAGAGGTTATCAAATTATTTCCTAGCCAGAATAAGAATGCATCAGTAATATATGATCATGGGTGAATTCTGCTGCAAATCCAAAGCAAATATACTGAAGTCAATAGTGTGACTCTGGATTCTCACCAGCATAAGCGAGAGCAGTATTTGGCTCCATTTTAACTGGTATCAGTTAAAATGTCTCATCAACACGTTAACAATACTCAGTGCTGCATCTCCTTTTCCACACATCCTGAGATTTCTCCCCCATCCCCTCAATGGCTGAGGGACCTGAATGGAAGGCAGTTGGCTTAAGCTCCGTCCAGTAGAACTATAATGGTCAACGGAGGGATGCAGTCTCGTGAACTGGCAAAGCTCACACAGGCTCCTTCGACTGAAGGTCTCTGCCCACCTCAGTTGTGAAAGTAATTCAGTCTTGAAGTCTCATTAGGCTCCTCACTGCTCCCGGAAGCACAGATATTGCAGTGGCCAGAATTGGCTTCTTTTATTTCCAGCTGGTCAGAACGGGCTCACTATGGTAAGCCGCCCTCTTGCCACCTCCCAGCCTGACTGCTGCAAGGGGTTCTAGTGGAGGCTGCTCTGGGAAGCCTCCACCAAAGCTCCAACTGGGGTGGCAAAGGACTGTCGTGCATTGTCCACTGGCTGCCACATCACTTCTGGATGCAATACAAAGTGCTGCTTGTGAGCTACAAGCCTTTAAAGGGTCCAAGCCACGTTTATCTGAGATCCCAACCCCTGTGACCTACCAAGGTAAGTGCACTTGGACTACATACCCACAGGCTGAAATTTGAGGGAGTCAGTGGCATCCACTAGATGACCTCCTGAGGTCCCTTCCAACCCTGATATTCTATGATCCCTATGTCTGGAACGAAACCTGCTGGAAATATACCTGAGCGCCTGCCTGCCCATGGTCAGGGTGAGAAATCTTTTCATCCAGGATTTCCAACAGCAGCAAGCACAAGGTTTCCCTGATGCTGAATCTTCTGGATACTATCTACTTTGACAGAACTCTGAGTAGGTGGTTACAGAGGCTCCCCCTTCTTGTCATGGTGTTAGTCCTTTCCTATGGGAGGAAAGTGCCCCAGATACCATGGTGATGGGTCCTTAATAACAGCGGATATAAAAATGACAAATGATAACCAATCATAACTAAATGGCTTTGGCCTTATTAAATCAGTTTAATTATACCTAGCAAATAAAAACTCCTTCCCAGTTTATGGGAATTTTGTAAGTGCTAAGAGAACTTGATCTAAAGAAGTTGGCAAATCTCCCAAAAAGTTCTACCCTGCTCTGTCCTATGCCTCATATAGCGTCTGGTATATAAATTGGCTGCGTGTTTGGTTGATTTACATGCCTGAGATGAAGCAAAGCAGCATAAGGAGGCCTAGGGTTTGTCTAACACAAACAGCACAGCAGCTGTGCCGCTCTAGCACTTAGTGACAACACTACCTACGCCAACAGGAGAGCTTTTCCCATCAGCATAAGTACTCCACCTCCCTGAGAGGCAGTAGCTTGGTCGACGTAGCACTGTCTACACCAGGGATTCGGTTGGTATAACTGCGACGCTCAGGGGTGTGGATTTCCCCTGAGCGATGTACTTATACAGACATAAGTCTGTAGTGTAGACCAAGCCCTACGCGCCTTTCCTCTACTACAAGCCTAAGTGAGATCAGCATTGGAGCTATCTGGTCTGCAGCTCAGACAGAGAGGTTTCCTTCCCCTCCCTTATCCTCCAGAGTGAAAGAGGTACCAGGAGCACACTGAGGGCTGGTCTACACTGGGGGGGGGGCGCATCGATCTAAGATACGCAACTTCAGCTATGCGAATAGCATAGCTGAAGTCGAAGTATCTAAGATCGAATTACCTGGGGTCCACACGGCGCGGGATCGACGGCCGCGGCTCCCCCGTCAACTGCGCTACCGCCGCTCGCTCTGGTGGAGTTCCGGAGTCGATGGTGAGCACGTTCGGGGATCGATATATCGCGTCTTAACGAGACGTGATATATCGATCCTGGATAAATCGATTGCTACCCGCCGATATGGCGGGTAGTGAAGACGTACCCTGACAATGAGGAGGATTCTAATTCCTGCCTGCTAAGCAGCTACTGAACCTTGGGGGTCATTAAGCAGAGGGGGAAGTGGGAATTGTTTGTTAAAGATAGAAACTTAGAAAGCTCTGATCGTTGAAATAACAGACACATTGTTTAAAATCACCAGAGAACATCACAGAATTATAAGTCTAACCCTTTATCACAACCCCACAAGGATTTCACAGACTTCTTCAAACTCACAGACCACTCTGACCCTCTAGTCTGACCTCGTGAATAACACAGCGAGTCCTGCATTGCGTTTAATAACTTTCTGTGATGCTGTTTCTGGGGTGGCCACATACATATAAAGGGTTCAAGTGTTTACCTTTGGACCATGTAGCATAAAGCTGTGGCCCGAAGCCTGCCCATAAGTACCATAGCTCCATTATTATTTACTAGGGGTATTGTAACCCCCACAAGATGCAGTCCCTGTTCCGAAGAGCTCACAGACTGAGGCCCCTACACAACACCCATTGGAGTCAATGGAAAGATTCCCGTTGAGTTCAACAGGCATTGAGTCAGGCCCTAAGCAACACTGAAAGGATGAGAAAGAGGGATAACACATACATTATTTTCAAATAACTAACAACTATCCCCACTGGCCATCTACCTAGCCATTATGGCATGGCCAGGCTCTAACACGGTCACAGCCCCACTTTGCCATCTATCAGTACTTTCACTCTCTATTACCTTCAATTTGAACATCTGCTAACTGAACCACTACAGCAGGAGAGACCTCATGACACACTCTTCTCTTGGTTTCACCCACGCACCCTCAGTAAAACCAACAAGGCTGCACAAGTATAGCAGAGAAAAGTCTTCCCCTTTGCCCACTGCCCTCCCTTTTGCACATCTGGTCACAACAGATCAATGTCATCGGACGTAAATTGTCTGATATCAATCAGTAATGAACTAAAAGTTCCTTTTACATCTATGTGTTAACTCCCACCTAACTCTGAAAATACAACCTAATTTGATAAGAATTATTTGATTGTGGGGCAAATTCAACCCTGGCGTAACAGCATTGATTTCAATTAAATTACATTATGGATGCATGTTTCTCCCAAAAATTAGACATTTTTATTGTTTGCAGCTGGTTTATTGTGGCTGACAATTGTTTATCTATGTATTCCTAAAAATATCTTCTGTCATTTACATTGATTTGGCTAAACCCTGGAAGCAAATACAATTAACCATCACTGAAAGGAACAAACTCAAAGCTGACTGATGAGTTGCTGTTTTAAGACACTCAGTTCAATTAAGCTAAAAGCATTCTTTCATTGTTGCAAGAGCGGTTCCAAAATCAAGTCTGCATTGAAATTAAATTAATGTGAAAATCTACCAAATATTTTAATAAGGATTTTAAAATTGCTAGGTTTCCACTATTGCAAAACACTACTGAATATCAGACAGAGTCAACATAAGGATTTAATTTAGAGTGTTTTCTTGGTGCATTTGAAAAAAAAAGAAACTTGATAAGCAAATTTCCTCAATGGGGGACTAATCTCAAAAGCATTGGTTCTTCTTAGAACAAAACAATAGTGACTTTGGCGTTAGGCATCTAATCCATTTAAGCACTTTTGAAAATCCCATTCAGCACCTATCTGCGTCTTTAGGCACCTAAATGTCTTTGAAAATCTGCCTCTTAGGCTCCTAAGTCAATCAGGTGCTTTTGCAAATTTTGCCTGATGGGCCAGATTCAAAACCCACTGAAGTCAGTGAGCTTTTCTTTGAACTGAATGTTCTTTGGATGAAGCCCAGTGTGCTGCTCTACATAATTTAGATAATAGAAGAACTGACTGATGTTGAAGTTTATTACACAGCCGCTGGACACAAATATACTCAGTGTAATCAAATAGCCACTTCTCTTATTTCAATAGATCGGAGAAACATCTTACACATCAGGCCTTCCTTCAAAAATAGGCAACTTAACAAGACCTAATAATTTTTAATCAATAGGAATACTCAGAATTAATTGTCTGTGTACAAATTAGCTTTTAAATAGCAGATTCATTTCTCTGGTGATCTAATTTAGATTTTGGTATCAAACTAGGTTTCAAACTGCATAAAAATCCTTCTCTGGTAAAATCTTATCCCTGATGTTTTCAAGCTGCTCTCTAATAACTATTCCTAATTGTGCTTATTAAAAAGTGGATTTATGAATCTCAATTAGGTTGCTTTCACTTGTCCTACAGCAATTTTCAGTACCAACAAAAACTGCTTCAAGAAAGAAAAAATTTAGGTGGGTGACAGAATAATTACTGAAATATGAAAGAATATGCCTATTAATTCAGCTTACTTTTCAGTAATTCTGTTTCGAGGTCTCCAAAACAAAAACTGCAGGGTTATGATAATCATTCTGGGAACTATGTTCCTCCCACAACTTTGTAAGTACTTTTAAATTAGGATATTCAGCTTTTCTTGACTTCTCTACAGTCAAGCATTTACTTACCATATAACAACTTACATAATATGTTGTTGTTATAGGGCTAAATTTGCTCTGGGGTGTGTTGATGTTAATGGGTGCTCTATTCAAACTCATGCCAGGACAGAATCGGACACTTGGGCTGTGAATCATCAAAGCACTTAAACACATGCTTAAATTTAGCTTTTGATTTCAACAGGATTTCAGCGTGTGCTTTGCTGAATCAGGGCCATAGGTTTGAAATTAAAATAAAAATAGATCCATTAAGAATGACAAGACTTTTATTCCCCCCCAATCAGCAGCAAACCAATACATTCCTAAACAGATCTCCTCTTTCTAATTTCGAAGCAAACATGCACCATGACTAGTGTGGCTTATATGGCTATTGGTCCTGATTCTCTACTGCAATTTTTGCACCTGCTGTAAATAATAGTGCTAAAAAGCTACTAAACTAGAACTAAGACTCCCACAACAAATGTGTATTTAAGATCAAAGCCCATCTGCCTGGCGCACATAGATGCATGCCAGAAAACCTTTTCTGTTATCCTGTTCTTGATGTCTCTCGCGAGAGGCTGCTTTGCAGGACCTCAATGACAGCGCTCACTAAGCACATTACAGGTTAGGATCCCGCAGGCTAAGATTATGTCACGGAGGTTGCGGAAGTCATGGAATCGGTGACTTACAGCAACCTCCTGACCAGCTGCGGCAGGCAGTGGAGGACCCCACAGCAGCCCAACTTCCACAGGCAGCAGGGGACTCAGCAGCAGAAACCCCCGCAACTGACCGGCCGCCGCTGTCGGCGGCGACCCCTGAGCTACCCAGTCGCCACCACTGGCAGGGGTTCCCTCTACAGCAGTTCAGCTACCACAAAGAGGCCCCCACCCTGCAGCTCCCAGCTGCTGCCAGCAGAGGGACTCCAGAGCTGCTCAGTGCTGGCAGGGCCCCCCCCCCATGGGTGGCAGGGGACACCCCCCCGCACGCAGTGGGGGACCCCTTTGCAGCTTCCAGGCCCGCAGGACAGCTGGGGACCCCTCCCAGCCACCAGGCAATGGGGTCCCTGCACCTCCCAGCCGCTGCAGGGGGGGCAGGGTGCTGGACCCTCCTCCCTCCCCATTTTGTCAGGGGTGTTTTTAGTAAAAAAGTCAGGGACAGGTCGCCGCTTCCGTGATTTTTGTTTGTTTGTTTATTGCCCATGAGATGTCCGTGACTTTAACTAAAAATATCCACGATAAAAAATCATAGCCTTAGGCATGATCTACACCTCGGTATCCGGGAGCCACCTGCGTCCCACACAAACACAGGCAGAATATTCCAACTCTGGGCAAGACTGATCTGTACCCAGGGTGTGAGGGGACGAGGCCATTTTTATGAATAATCACAACAGTTAACAGTTCTGGTAAATAGGGTTAAAAAAATGTAGAAGTGATATAAACCTTCCTGCTTCAGAGCACAGGCTACCTATTCGCTGCCTGAGATTGGGAAGAAACCTTTGCTATGGGCATGTCTGCTCATTATATACCTCCCTCTGGAGCAGCGGACTGGACCAAATGGATCTTTTTGTCTGATCTGGTATGGCCCGTTCCTGTGTTCCTCCAGCCGTTGTTGAGGAGAACATGGACATGAAGCAGCACTAGTTCTACAACATTGTGAACATGACCCTGCAGTTGTGGTCAAGCAGTTGGAAAATGTAACCCTAAATGTGTATTATAAAGCAACTTGCAACAAAATCACTTCAACAAGAAACATTTGTAATTGCAGTGTGCATGTGACCTCCAGCACAGTCCACAGAACCGCTAATGCATCTGCCTGCTGTCCACAAGATTTACTTAAAAGCTGCACTAAAAATCAAATTTCTCCCCAGAAGCATGATGATTGAAGGTAGCGATTTGAAAACAACACTGTTTTTTGGACTCCTGCAAAGACAATTCTCCAGCACTCAGAACGATGAATCCACCCTTCTCTAAAATAGGGATCCCAGTTTTGGTAATTAAAATGTTTCCTAAATTATTGTCCCTCAGCTGGAGGAAATTGATTAATTTTAATGCATGACTGTATTTTAGCGTACAACGACCTTTTTGTGGTGTAGTAGTATATTTCACCACTTTGCAGATGGATGATTTAGACTTGTCTACTGTATCGGGTAAGAAACTCCAGAGGAGCAGGTAGATAAGTCAAGACAACATCTCAATTTACAAATTCAATTTCTTGCTATTTGGAAAACGATTACCTGGGCACATCCCTTTGGGAGGTGGCATGACTAAGGAAAAGTTGATGGCTTTTCCAAGTTTTACATATTTAGAAACACAGATGCAATTTTTAACAGGTGTGCTTCTTTTAAAACCAATAGGTCTTTTTGTAGGCTAGAGGAATTTAATTTAATTGAAATGTTACTGAATAACACTGATTCCACTTTACAAACTTGGGTGCCTCTTTCTTTGGACTTTGGATGAGGATTTGTGTTGAAAGAGGCTCATTGACTGCTGCAGGTTTTGAATCAGTCCGTTTGACATCTAAATCCTCATTTAAGTTGCTGACATCAGCACTTGCTATGACTAAACCAGATATTCAGATACTTAACTTCAGGCACTCAGATTTGAAAATGAGACCTATGTGGCCTCATGAAAAACAGATGGGTAGATATAGCTATCTTCCAAGGCTCTCTCAGCAAGCAATATTTTACATAAAAATAATTAAACAATCCTCTGCTAGTATCCTCACGTATTGTAATTTAAATCCAAGTAGAATCAATGCTGACGTGGATGACCTAATGTTTAATAGTTTATTGAAATGGTATTTCTGTTGCTCCCAACAATTTTTACACATAACTCTGTTTGATTAGAAGTGCTATCTATGGGAAGAAAAGTCCATGATGAGTTTATCGAACAATACAACTGTGCTTACTCATCTAGTTTTATTTTGAAGCAGACTCCATTTGGATTGGAATGCTGATATATAATTGGGTCTGGAAGAAAACTATGGTCATCCAATGGCACAAAATATAGCAATAAATTGGAATAAAACTGGTTGGTTTTGGACTTACTAGCATCTGACAGGAAAGTCAGTTGCATAAAATCTAAAGAGAACTGAAAAGAGCTAGATGGGTCTATAGCTAATATCAGACTAAATCGCCAAGGAACATAGAAGATACTGGTAAGTACTTTCCACAGGACCTTGGAGCACCATTTACTGTCCAACAGCAGCTCTACCTTTTAAAAGAATACCAAGAATTCTGTGCAATAGTCTAGTGGCCTGACGGGTAGCACTTTGCATTATGGCAGACCTTGGTTTTAGGTAAGATTTGAAATTTGACTCTATTAGCTGGCAGAGGCTGGGAACATTGCAAAGGTGACATCCTTGGTTTAGTGAAAGTAAGAATGCTGCTGCAGGCTCGTATATCCAGCATGCATTAGCAACGAACACAGAACAGCACCACGTTCTCTGCAAAGGCTGCCAGGGTTTGACAGACTGATGTATGAGTGGAGGAACGTGACATTGAGTTAAATAAATAGCTGTATGTTATGGAGGGGTGAGTGAAAGCTACCTGACCCCAATTCCAAGCAACCTGCTCTCTGAAGCTCCTGTGTGGTTAGTATTAGCGGGAAAAGGGGAAGCTCTCGCTGTCGATCTTGCAGACAATGCATAGCAAGCCACTAAATCTAATCTATAAAGACATTTGTGTAAATAAGCAGTATTGCTTAGTTAGTTTTTGATGTGTATGACAGGGAACCTATAACCGGGCACTTTTTCTTTTTGTTTTTTGTTTGTTTGTTTGTTCTTGCATGTAGCTATTGAAGAAGTGACGTGTACCATTACAGGATAAAATAAAGTGTCAGACTAACAGCTGTAAGTACCATAAAATACGTGCATTTCTATATGCCCTACTTGATCTTTAGGAGGATCGATTGTTCTAATTTGGTATCAGATATGCTTGCAAAGGAATATCCTCCACCGTGGCTTAAGAATTGAACTGAATTGACAAATTTTTTTCTTTTCTTAAGAACGCACTCTTCTTGCACTGCAATCCTGAATACTTCAATGGAACAGATGCTCCAGCTCTCATGCATAGGTAGCTTAGCTTGTAATTTAAGATATTGCCTACTAAATTTGACTATTTTGCACACACGGGCATTAGTAATTTCTCCTTTAGTGCAGGAATGAAATAGTTGACATAATTATTACTTTTTTTTTTTGAGCAACATAGTGAAGACGCTGCATGCAAAAGCAAACCAGAATGTACAGAACACCAATTTTAAAATATGGAAAATGATTTACCTATAGAGTCACATGCTCACAGCTAAAGTGAACACAACATCTACAGATCTGCAATGCTGCCTCTTAACAGAACAAGCAAAACAGCAGTAGTGACAGGAATGATTTTTAATTATGCTTATAAGTGACTTTAGTGTTCATGAAAGGTGCTGCACCGGCAGCAGTGGAAACTGAAGTCCATTCTCCATCAAACAGGTCTGACACAAGCAACAGCAACGTAAGCTTTCCCCACAGTGCCCTCTTCAGCGTGACCTGAAAAAGCTTTCTCTGGGGGTGATCCAGTGCTTGGTCTCTGCAGGATAAAGCCAACAAGACTCATGATGGACACTTTTGTAACATGAACTCCTGACAGCTACACAGTGGATTGAAACCATTCACTCGTTTCACAAAGGCCACCAAACAGCCATCGGATAACGCTTTTGGGTCCCTAGCTGCTTAAGTCACGCTCTAGTTCATGGCCTCAAGTTGAAAAGCTCTGTACCCCATTACCAAGATCACTATGGGTCAGATCCCACTCTTAATGAATTTGAACTCAATTAACTGAACGGGAGGTTTACATCACAGTGAAGAGTTCTGAATTAAAATTATTCAATTAAGAAAAAGCGTATAAAGTAAAAATCCATTTAAACGAATTCATCCCAAGTGAGAAACACCCCTTGGAATAAGCAATACTTCCACTGTATGAAAAAGAAATACCTTTTTATCCCCTGCCCTGGCCCTTTCTGGGGACAAAAAGGAAAGTTCCCGTATTTACTAGCTTATAAACCAGATGCTTCCTCTATTAAAGGGAGCTTTTATACTAACTGTAAACCCACATTCTGGCCTCGGCCCTCAGATTACTCTGACAGGGTCAGGAATAACCTGAAGAAGATGTGGGGCAGCAGGGTCAAGCATCATCATACATATTAGTATACACGGACACGCGCACCCGACCCTTCCCTTGAGCACAGGCCTAGCCCCAGAAATCTCCCGACAGTTCTGGCTCAAGAATTCCTGCGAACTGCATGGATTTTCAGGAAGCCTGTAGTAGACCACAATAGTTGCACGTTGCAGAAGAAGAACCAGAACACACATTCTCATGTAGGGAAAAAGTAGACTAAACTTAGGCCCACGTAATATAAAATGAACACAGGTCCCAAAACGGACGTCTGGAGACAAGCCACTGTTCAACTTGAAAATTTTCTCTTAGGCCATATCGACCCTACGGCACTAGTGGCACAGCTCCAGCATGGTAACTATACTGCTGTAGCATCCTACAGTAGATGTTTCCTAGAGCGACAGAAGAGATTTTTCTATCGCTATAGGAACTCCTCCTCCAGCGACAATAGCTAGGTCGATGGACGCTTTCTTCCAATAGTCTAGCTGCAGCTATACCTGAAGTTGGGTTAGCAAAGCTACGGCACTCAAGGGTATGAATTTTTCAAAGCATCATAATTATGTCAACTTAATTTTGTAAGTATAGACCAGACCTTAGAAGCAGCCCAGTAATGCTGGGGAGGATGAGAGAGGAAACAAACTAACTGGCAAAGAGGGGGAGAATCACACAGCACCCAAGAAGAGGAGGAGAAGGAGACTTGGATTATGTATAAAACATTGACTTTTAATGCTGAAGGTTATCAATGTGGCATCACCACACTAAATACTTCTGGGGGTTCTGTGAATCCAGCACAGAACTGGTTTCTTACCTTCCCATTTCATTCAGCAACTCCTGGGTGAACCCTTAATCTCTCATCAAATCTTATTTGTCCCCTTCTTTCCTCTTGTTTGTTTGCTTGCTTAATTGTGGTTCTCTATCTTGCCGGTTTGCACACATACATTTGACCTTCCCTGTCATTGTCCCCTCTGCCGCTCCCGCCCACCGTGATGTTCTCCTCTGCCTCTTCTATTTAACACACTTTTCCCTTTAGACAGTACCTCCCTTTTATTTTTCCATTTTGCAGACCCATGTGTAATGAGTGCTGCTCCCCTAGATTGCCATCAACCCCCTCCAACTCCCAGATGATCCTGTGCACCAGTCTGAGAAGCACGTGTTGGTTATATTTTTATTACTCAAACTGGTAAAATACATGGGAAAGAAAAGCCTTTGCCAAATTCCTGTAGACTTAAATGGACAAAAACTCCTGCTCATTGTTCAAATTGCCCAGAGTTTTCAATCAGTTTTTTTGTTAGTAGGTGTTTTGCTAACACCTTTATTATTTTATTGTTAGCGGACTAGATTTTCAGCTGGGGTAAACAGGCATTATTCCTGCATCTGACCCATTTTCATTATTTGTAGAGCAGAAGCACCCAGAGACCACACTGTATGTGGGGAAAATACAATCCCTGCCCCAAAAAGCTTACAATCTAAGAAACAGAACACTACCATTACTGTAACTCTCATTCCATCTGCAAAGTATAAGAATTCTTTTGATATTTCTAACCATCTTTATTTACTATCAGGCAATGTTTTGTAAACGTAATTTCCCACTGCTGTAAATTACTTGTGACTTATTCCCAGTAGCCCTCGCTACAGATATTGCATCTAATCAATCCTCAATTACTATGCAAATATATCCTATAGGCTACTGATGTCTTTCCTTTCCAACACTTAATACATAATTAATGATCGTTCTAATGACACAGAAGACTCCAACCAAAAGAACCTCTCACTACAATTTATACTTACACAATTAAAGAAAATTGGTTTATTGGGGTACTTATCAGTCAGGATTTTTGCAATCTCCTGGGAAAGCAATGGATGGTATTTCCTGATACTGATACTGTACTTCGGGCCTCAAAACAAAACAAAATATGAATGAGGAGGAATTTTCACAATCCTAACATTACATAGTGTACATAGAGCTGGATCCTGAAATCCTTACTCAGGGAAAACTCATATTACTACACGCCTTTACTTAAAAGAGTAAACACATCCATCTATGCAGACAATATGTACTGAGTCTGCTAAGTGACGATCCACATTTTCACAATAAAAAGAAGGCACCTATAAAAATAGTTTGCACAGGGCCATCTCCTTTTAAATGGACAGGTACAGCAGAAATTCACATTGCATTAAATTTAAACAAGAGCTGGGTGAATTAACCTGGTCTTCACACTGATTTTTATACGTTCTGCTCTTTGGCTTTTACAATAGTAAAATGCATCTCTCAAACCATTTTTATACTTGAAAGGCTCCAATTAGCATTTAGTGAAAGTTTTAAAAATGAAAGAAAATTCTAATATTGTGCATCAGATGCATGTGAATACATGCAAAGTTCTACCCAGTGTAACATTATAGGATTATCCAAACCCATCACACTTAAACCACTGCTCAGAGTTACAGATGATAATTTTCTGGAATATATGAATGATCATTTAAGAGACCTCACCCCCTCCCACACCCCAACCCACTCACCCAGCCCAGTGAAAGTGAGTGAGGGTGGGGGAGAGCAAGCCACCGAGGGAGGGGGAATATAGTGAGCAGGGGGCAGGGCCTTGGGGAGGGGAGAGGCAGAGGGCGTGGCATCAGGGAAGGCGTGGGGCTAGGGGGTTCAGTTTTGTGCAATTAGAAAGTTGGCAACCCTACGGGGCTGGCTGAGCCCAAAATGATCCCTTAACCCCTTGTTGCTCAGTGTGGGTTTTGTACACCCCATCACATATGGATATGTGCATCTGACATAAATTATTCCAAAACATCTAACAAAAAAAAAAAAAACTATAAATCCCTTTATTAGGAAAGATTGGCTTAAAACACTTTGTTCTTCGGAGTTGCAATGGATGACTGTTCACCTGGTGCTGTGCAGAAAGCAATGCATAACAAAATCTGGAAGAGGTAAATTTTGTGATATCTATAAAATGACTAATTGGCCCTGTTTACTTGATAAAATGCCTAATTAAAGGGGGCATGAAGGGAAAAGACATTTTTACTGAGTTTGAAAAATGGTAAGCATTGTACTTTTAATGGTTTTGATTTCCTGTACCTGTTTCTACAAGCAGAGGTTAAATTTTGTTTCAAATTAATTGCCAGGGCTTCTTTGAATAAAGATTTACAGCTTTTACATTTAAATTAAGACAAACAAAAGTGTCATTTCTACTATAATAATGCCACATACAGTACCATGGTTTTAATTCGTCATTAGAAATTAAGCTAGCTGTGGCAAGTGAATTAAACCCTTTAAAGACTGAAACATTGCCAAATTCTGTTTTGACAGCTCTTCTGCTTTTAAAAGCATTTATCGTTTCACTTTACCTGAGAACTATAAATGACACTGCACGTCAAGGAGTGTTTCCCTCCTAATACAGGAGGGTAGATCATATGTCGAGCCTCATGAAATTATGATTATTTATAATTTTTCATTTTTGGGGAGGGAAATTGATGTTTAGTTTAATCCATTTTACCTACATGGGGCGGAGCGAGTGGTCCCTAATGATCCTGCACTCAGGGGTGAGTCCCTGGGGGAAGTGTTGGATCCTGCACCTGGGAGACATGGGAGGCTTTCTGGAGGATCGACTCCTGACCCTGGCCAGGGATAGGGGTCTGGGTTGCAGAGCAAGCCCACCCCATAGCTATAGCTCCTGTCCTAAGGCCAGGGCCTGGCTCCCCACTCTGGTCACAGTCCCGTTCAGGTTTGACCCAGCCTCCCCTCCTCCATGATGAAAGAGGCCAAATTTGAGTAAGCAGCTCTGTGACCCTCTTTTTCAACTCCTTTTTGAAAGATTGCACATCAATCCAGATGGTGATATGAACATAGTGGTATTATAAAGGTACCAAATGCCAGTCAACTGCTTACAAATCATCCATGCTGCCCTTGCTTGGTAGATTTTAAAAACAAAATATAGAGTCTGATTCTCCGCTCACGCTGGTGTAAAACCGAGATAAGCAATTCCACATACTCCTGATTTATGCTAGGGTTGCCAACTTTCTGTTTGCAGAAAACCAAACACCCTTGCCCCGCTCCCTACCCTGCCCCTTCCCCAAGCCAATGACAGCTGTGGAGCCAGCACTGGTGGCCAGGACAGCGCATGGAGCCTCCCTGGCCGCCCCTGCACCTAGGGGCCACAGGGACATGCCGGCTGCTTCCAGGAGCCACGCAGAGCCAGGGTAGGCAGGGAGCCTGCCTCAGCCCTGCTGCGCCGCCGACTGGACTTTTAACAGCCAAAAACTGGATGCCTGGCAACCCTAATTTACGCTGAGGGGAAGGGAGAATCCCCTCTACTGCTCAAATGGGTGCTCCCACTCTTTTATTATTGTAACAGCTCATGCCAGCATCATTATTCCAGGGTCTGTGCCTGCTTGTGCTAACCCACCACGACAGCTAGTGCAGGTATGTCTCCTCAAGCTGGAATTTACATCTCCACCTCTCCATGTACACATACCCTATGGTGCTGCTCAGATCCCAATATCACCAACCCAAAGCACTAAAACCCAGGCCCTCCCGAAATCCTAAATTTAGATTAAAAATTATGAGGCTTTAAAAATAATAAAAGCGGGATTCTTTCCTCTGAATTTGGAGCTTTTAAGGGGTCACGTTTTCAAGCTTTTCTCCACAACTACAAGGGCTAGAAATTTCCTCTTTTTTTTTTTTTTTTAATTGTACATGAAAACTGAGATACTCGTGCATTCACAAGACTCCAGAAGCTGAGGCTTTAACGAAAATACCAAGAATCAGAAGACTTGTGATAAAA
Organism: Chrysemys picta bellii; assembly: GCF_011386835.1. Taxonomy (NCBI): domain Eukaryota; kingdom Metazoa; phylum Chordata; order Testudines; family Emydidae; genus Chrysemys; species Chrysemys picta. The sequence goes on along the minus strand of NC_088800.1, from coordinate 5,712,920 downwards.
CTGTGAGCTGGCAAAAGTCTAGATCTAAATATGGAATCTAAAACCCCCTGAACTTTGGGGAAACTCAAATCTGGATTTGTACTTTACAACTTGGCCCCATCTCTAATGGGACCTAACCGTGAAGTAAACAGAGACTTTAGAAGGATCACACCTCTCACATTTGACACACCTTTAAGCTGTTATATCCTAACACAAGAAGTTCTGTGGTACCTTTTTAATCTTTTAAAATATGTTCAGAGCAACTTTCAGCACCCATAAAAGGTGTTGGGTTGACAGCGCTGGAGAACGAAGTCACAGAAGGCACAGCAGAGCTGGGTTCTCTATACTTCTAACCACTGTGCTTCAAAACCTGTTCTGGAAGAAGGACATCTCTAGTAATGAATGCAGTTTAGCCTGTGTGCCCATTCAAGTTGCTAGCCTCTCTGCTGAGGCTGTTGCAAAGGGTAACAGTCAGTACCAGTTCTGATGGCAAATAATTTAAAGATTATTAGACCTACCAGCTTTGATCTTGTTTGCAATGGTGGGCAGGTACCAAGGCTCTCGTCTCTGCCCGCTGAATTGCTGCAAGCAGGCAGAGCGTTGACATTTCTCTTGGATTTCTTTCTTACGGAGAGAAGGATTCATGTAAGTTTTAATACTCTCCCTAGCACAGTGGCTCTCAAACTGTGGGTTGGGACCTAATGGGGTTGGTGTTAGACTTGCTGGGGCCAGCGGGCTGAAGCCTAAGCCCCACCACTTGGGGCCAAAACCTATGCCCAAAACTGCCCAGGGTGATGGGGCTCGGGCTTTGGCTTTACCACCCCCACCCCATGGGGCTCAGGCTTTGGCCCCCTTGCCCGAGGCAGGTGGGCTCAGGTTTTGGTCTCCCCTCCTGGGGTCGTGTAGTAATTTTTGTTGTCAGAAGGGGGTTGCGGTGAAACGAAGTACTGTATGAGAACCCCTGACCTAGCAAGTATAGACCAGGTAGCCAGAGAACAGTAACTGCCTGGATTACATGTTTCTATCATTTACACACACTTATTTTTAGTCATACAAATCCCACGGCATTCTGGATTTGGTTTGGGACAATCTGGCTGAGAAACTGGGATTCTCTTTATCCTGCAGCCATCACTTTGGAAATACTGGGCCAGACCCTCAGCTGGTGTAAATCTGTGATAATCCAGAGACCTGGCCTATACTCTCTAATTTCCAAGGTCAGTATCACATCTTTTTAAAACAGTTGGATGCACATGCACAAGTCAGACTGCAGCCACCGGGAGTCACAGGGGAGCACCACAGGGCAAGATCTGACCTGCAGTTTTTACAGCAGGTTCTGTTTGGGGTTTGTCTACTTTGTGAGTAGCCCTTGCACTCTTCTACAAACTTGTTCATCCCTCTCTTCATAGCTTACAGAACCTGCCCAGTGAGTTTACCACGTCAGTTTGCAAATTGCACCATACAGAGCAGAGCCGACTCGGACATCAGTTCGGTCAGCCTCAGCAACACTGCTGAGTTTTTTTCATCCTTTTCATTAATACCTGACAGCCCTTCGTGGTAACTCATTTACTCATGAGGATACTTATAACTACTTCAGTTGTCTCAGGCTTTTCCTACTACTCCGTCCAAATCATTTCTTAGTTACGCCTGAGATACAGACAATACATATATGCCTCTGAGACATAGGCAACACACATACTCACATAGTGTCTGATCTAAAGCTGACTGAGGTAAGTGGAAAGACTCCCAAGGACTTCAGGGTGCTTTGAATCACAGCTAGATTCCGACTGTCACACGGCGTATGTGTGCAACATGAGGAGACAACAGGCATCACTTTGCTCACTAGAGCACCCGGGCAGGTGGCAGCAGGAATGAGAGTGCTTGTACAACCTGAGCACAAGGTGCAGAGGTATATCCAGAGATACTCTACACCTGAAGGGGTCTGGCTGGGCAGTTTAGGGGGAGGCCACCACACCTTTACTGTGCACCTGACAGCCCTAAGAGGCCAACAGCAGTTGGGAGTACATGCGCCGACCCTTAAAGAAAGGTGTGAATGGTAATACTTCCTACATGTGAATGTGCTCCCCCTACAGGCTTTCTGCTGGGCTCCCCAACTTCTGCAGTTCTGGTACGCCAAGTAGACAAGAGCTTATAGCTTTTATATAAGTAACTGTGAACTATATAAACACTCCATTTACATTCCTGCCCCCAGGGACTTTGCAACAGTACTGCAAAAAATAGTGATTATATAGGAGCATTTAGTATGCAATAGTATGCAGCATTTCTCTTTCTAAACTGAACCATCAAAGCAGTATCATAAATATTATATTTAAATAGTAGCTCATACCTCATGATTTTGAAAACAATAACCAGGCGCATGCTTTGTAGTAGCATGGAATTAGAAATGATTTTACTGACATAGATAAAAGGCTTGAAAGAACTGTGATCTTAGTACAGAGAGGTAGTTTGTACAAATTGCATTTAAAAGTTCGTTTCCATTATAATCCCCTATTTTCAGGGATTTATAATTTTACGATGTATATTTTCTTTAAAATGAAATCTGGTATTTAACATCTAAAGCATGATGGATTTTTCAAGCAAAGTCTAAACTGTTCATTTAGCCATTTTTATGTGGAAAAAAAAATTCCCCCACCCACATGCACAAAGGGGGAAAAGATCGTGCCTTCCGTTTTATAGCTCTGACTAAAAACACAAACTTCATTAATTTATTTTTAATTATAATGATAAGCACCCATCCAAATTGCTGAGTGCTTTAATTAAACCACGACTGCCACATAAAATACCTCACTATAGTACAGTAAACTTGTCAACTGACATTATGGAAGTTTATAAAGCAAGCAGTGATTTCTTTTTGGCAGGGTGCGAAGAGGGGAGCACAAATTTTTGTTTTGAAAAATGACTAATCTGTACATGGCCATAAACGTTTTCAACAAAATATCCCAATGAATCTTTAATAAGCAGACTTAGTGAGATGCTTCACAGCTGCCTTTGCATAACAGAAGGTGTTATGAAAACCAAGTTCAAACAAACATTTGCTATTCAAGGGATTCCCTGTAATTTAGTTGTTGACAAGCAGAAACTCATGTACTTCCACGAAGAGGGATCCTGCAAACACGTGAATAACTTTATGCACATGGGTATAGAATCACTCACCAAAGCCCAGTGAAGTCACTCCCACTGACTTCAGTGGGATAGGGTCCCATGTGTGTAGTCACTCATGTGCGTAAGAATTAGCTGGAGTAGAGATTTAGATTGTAAATGACCACACAAACTAATATTCCACAGTGGGGTCTCCAACACACTTCCACTGAGATGGGTACAGTTGGTTCATTTCACTTTTATCTAACACTATCACACGCAAAAGCCATAGACTGTCTTTGGCTCCGTTCAAGTGACATCAGAAGATCCAAGACGAACTAGGAGCTAAGAAAGTTAAGAGTGGGGTTTATACCACCAATACACAGGGCAGAATATTACGGGGGTCTCCCCAGCCTGACTGAATTTGGAACCTAGATGGGTTTTGGAACCTTCTATGTAATAACCAGCAGGAGAGGCATTCAGATCTGAATTTCAGCCCCCTCTCTCTGTCTCTCCGGTTAACCCTGAGCATCCTCCGGCTAGTGCAGGTTTAAGTCAGACCCTTCATGTTCTTTAAGGATCACTGGATTTGTTTAAATACGATGCGGTACTTTGAGGCGCCCAATGTCTGCAGCGGAACGTTAATGGCCCAGAACTTGGGAGCATCTCCGCGAGGCGGCTGGTTTCCTTGCCCGGGGCATCCAGGCTGTTGATGCTCCGACACTTCCCCAGATTCCTCCCTGCCGGTTGGGAGCCACCGGACCCGGCCGCCGCTTGGAAGAGCCTCCAGCCGGAGGCAGGGCGCGTCTGGCCGCACTGAGCGGCGGCGATCAGGCGAATCCCTCCCCCGCCGGCAGAGGGGGTCCCCCGCCCAGCGCCCCCCGGGCACCCCAGCGCCCGGTTACACCGCTGCGCTGCCGGGGCTCCGAGCGGCGCGGGGCAGCCCGGGCTGCAGCCGGAGGAAGAAAGTTGGTCCCGAAGCAATGCCCCCGTTAAAGCGCGCTGGGAGAGCGGCACCCCCCTGCAGCACAGCGGCCGGGGGGGACCCCGGTCCCTGGACAGCGCCAGGGAGCGAGAGGCGGAGAAGGGGGGACCCCCCCATCCCCATCCAGCAGAGAGGGCGCTGCGTGCAGCGGGGCCCCCAGCCAGGCCGGCGCTGCAAGGGGAGCCCCCTGCCCGGACGCGCCCGCGCCCCGGGGGGGATGGACAGCTCCGCGCTCACACCTACCTCGGAGCCTTCCCTCCCGCGGCGGCGGGGCTCGGTGCAGAGCGGCTGCCCGGGCTGCAGTGGGGGGAGCCGGAGCCGCTCGCTCGCTCGCTCGGAGCCGCTCCAGCGGATGCTGCCGCGGCTACGACTGGGGGCTCCGGGCGCCCCTTTGGCTCTGTTGGGAAAGTTGCAGCGGCCACGCGACGCCCCTTAAACCCGCCTCCCAGCCGGACCCGGGGGAGGGGGGGGACTTGGAGCCCTTCAGTCCGCGACGCAGCGCCAGTCACAGCCACGTCTCTGGACCGCCGCTCCGGGATGCAACTAACCCCACAGCAGGCTGGGTGCGCAAAGGCAGGTGCGGCTGCTGCAGACGCGCGGGGCTGAGGCTCGGCTCCGTGGATTCGTGCATTGGCAGACGGTGCCAAAGCGGAGAAACTTTCCAGTTCCCTGGTGGGCTGGGCGTGGCTTAGGGGGCGTGTCCGGGGGGGTTGTATTGCATAGGGCAATTTTTCTTTTATATGAAGATTACACGAATAGCATCGGAAGGACAGAGATTCAAGCCTGCACCCCACACCGAGCACAGGACTAGACCCAACTCTTTGCAGATGTGTCTGCACGAGGATGCAAACTCCCCCACTGCAAAGGGACACTTGGCAGTCTAGCAGCACGTAGGAGACAGAAAGCAATATTGCTCCCTGTTCCCCGCTGCTAAAAAACCCAGGGCTCCAGCCCTAGCCAATTCTGCGGATTTGCTTACCAGGGGATCATGCAAACTTCTGGCCCTACTTCAGGGGGCCTGGATTTGCAGGTGCAGATGCATGCATTTCCCATATCGGGATAGCTGGGTTAGTCTGTATCTACAAAAACAACAAGGAGTCTGGTGGCACCTTAAAGACTAACAGATTTATTTGGGCATAAGTTTTTACCCACGAAAGCTTATGCCCAACTAAATCTGTTAGTCTTTAAGGTACCCCCAGACTCCTTGTTGTTTTTGCATTTCCTATGTGGCGCCTGCACCTTCATTCCCACACAAACGCATGCAGCTTTCTCACTGCCTTGTTCAAATCAACCGTGGATGGACAGCAGCTGGCTAAAGCTGCCACCAGGCAAGACTGGGGATGCTGGTCAGAAGAGGGAAGCACTATGACAAATTTGCCTCTTCCATAGAATCCCCTCTTAACCCAGAGCAGCAGCCTTCCAATTATTACATTGGTCTGCAGCATTAGGGTGCTCTTGGACTCTTCAGGGCTATTAGATGCCCACATAGTGGGGGAGAGGGAGGTTCTCTCGCTTTCATTGTAATTTCTCCTCAGAACGATGTATTAAAAGAGTCACAAAGCTAATATAAAAATTCCTTTAAAGAAAATGTTTATGATCTGTGATTTCAAATATATGCACAATCCACTACTAATTTACTTACCTGTTGAACTAAGTGATGTCATGCTTGTAAAATTTTTTGAAGATGAAAAACACTATGTGCGCTAAATGTTCATATTTATCATTTTCTAATTGCTGTAACAACCTTGGGCCTGATCCTGCATTCCTTAGTCTCCTATTATGTTCATATGTAAGGAACACAAGAGCAGACCCCTCTCTGTAACACAGCTACAATGCTCAGGGGCCTATTTTGTTCTCATAGCCTCATCATGGAATTCCAGCCCACAGAATGCTTTATGTATGTATTATGGGCTCCCGGCATCCTTTGCCTTACATTGTGGATTTGTTGGTAACATGCCCATTGCACATTTCCAGGTGATAGTGAATTATGTCCTTTTTGGGGATTTGCTGAGGCCCAGTTCAGCCTGGATTTTCAATGAGAGACTCTCCATTTCAGCTGTAATCTCCCAGATTCCTAGTAAACTTCTTGATTTCTGACAGGGCACTTGCCCCAATGATTTTTTTTTTCTTTGTGAACCCAGCTCTATGACTTCCCTAGATCCCCCATCAGCCGTTTGAGCCAAGACAAGGAGGAAAGATCATGTGACTGCTGGCTTCTTATCCACCTTTCTCCAAACCCAGCTCCTTACTCTCTTACTACCTCCAGAAAGCTGTTTTCCCCCCATCACCAGTAGTTAAGGCAACATGATCAGGAGCTGAAGAATTGTGCGTCTATAAGGTGACTTCTCCCTCCGTCCTCATTTTTAATTATTTTTACCAACTTCCTATTAACTAACAACATCAATAATAAATTAGCAACCATGTTTATTAAATTATTTTCAATATTTAACACTGAATATTGATTAAATCTTGAAATAAATTTATTGAATAAATAGTCAGGTTAATTATTTTACTATTTGTATAAGAATATTAAAAACTGCAGTTGTTCTGTACTTATGACACAGTTTGTATCCCACTAGGTTTCACAACTGCCCCACTCTAGAAAAATCTCCTGCTTTCCAGATCTTCAACTTTAACAAGTACATACAGGTTATTCCACAAATGCTCTCTGAAACACGTGAAGCTAGAACCCATTTATTGGACATAATTTAGTCCAGACCCTTGCTACAGCAAACAGTTGTCTTAAGCCTCCTAAATTGTGTAGCCAACAAGGTGCTACATTATTTGTACAGGTCTTTCAACTAATTCAGAATTCCCAATTAAGTCAGGGATACCATCTGAAATTGTGACAGTCCTTGGCATTCTTGGTACCAAAGATAAAAAAAATTTACACTGTTCCTAAATGTATTTTTTTTCCCCATGATCAAGATAAAAGGCCTGATCCTGCAGTTCTTGCGTAGGCAAAATCCCATTCAAATCAAAAATTCCATTTACCAGTAAAGCTGCCACTGATGTTACTCTCTGAACACAAGATTCTGCCGTTTCTGAGAAAAAAAGGGCTGGAAGAAAAAACATTTTAGTAGATTTCAGTGTATCTGGCTGTAGATTTGATTAAAAAAAAAACTGCTCATTTTGTGAATGGCTAGTGTTTTACTCGGACCCTTAGATCAATCTCTACTTAAAGAACAATTCTACTCTACAAAGGGACCTAGTGTAAAAAGAAAAAAGCATTGTGGGGCTCCACATTAAAATACAATCAATTACTCCATATTAAATGTGCACAGTTTACAAGTAAAAAGATGGGGTGAGGGTTTCCCCAGCATTGGCTCGACACGTTCAGACTAGCTTTATGTCCCTACAAACTCAGCCTGGGATCTGAAAGTCAAATTAACTAGTTCTGACTAATGAGCCAGGAACAACCTATCAAGATTCTGAAGGGCAAATTCTGCTCATAATTACACCTGTGCAACCCCCTTGTCCTGAAATTATGCCTCTAGTTAAACTTATGATAGGGTTGCATGTGTGTAACTGAGGGAAGATTCTGAAGACAATGGAGTTGCAATGATGATTCTGCAACTGCAAACTACTTTACAATGTTGCTGATAAAGTGCGAGCCAGAAGAGAATCTAGTTCCCTCTCCCAGAGTTCTTCTGGGATGACAAGAGTTAAAAGTATTATAGCTCTTTCACAAAGGCAAGAATGTTGGACTTTCAATACACACAGGGTATCCTGACCACATTGAAGTCAATGGGAGTTTTGCCATTGATTTCAAGGATTTTACCCAGGACTTAGGTCTGTTGAGTAAGAAGGCGCCATTCATACATTCTTTCTTTTCATAGTCAATCCACACTTAGAAGACACCAAAATACTTACATCTGTCTAATTCAGAATTGACTTCCTATCTGCTTTTACATTTTCTTTATGCCATTTCTTTTCCAAAAGGGGAGAATCGGTCCTGTAGAGAATAACAAAATATTGGCTCATGTTATTGTTTGTAAAAGTATCAGCTTCACCTCATACAAAAGTATTGCCCATTTAATGTTAAAGCTCAAGAAATTAAACATGCATAATTTATTTCTGAAAATGCAAGTGATTGTTGACAATAACGGTAGAAGAGAAAGCAAAGCTTCCAAGATGTAGCATGAATTTTTACCACCGCCCCCCCCCCTTTTTTTTTAATAGAACTGTTCAGTGTCTCAGTTTATGAATCACTTTGTTCCCTGCAATAAGATGCTGTCTGTGCAATCAGTGATGATAAATGACATATAATTGTAAACTTGATATTGGTTTTCAATATTGAATTTATCATTCTGTCCTCTTAACACATATTAAATACTTTAAAGAATTTATATGTTTGTTTGATCTAGCTGTGATTTTTTTCAATATGTAAAATTTATTAGTTTTCTAGTTTTTGAGACTTGCCAGTGGACATCATCATTAATAATGTTGAATAATAGTGCTGGCGTCCTTTACATCCAGCTCCCTTCTACTAATACTAAACATCCATATCAAATAAAAATATATTAGATTTAGGTACAGTAGACAATCCAGCTTCTTGGGACCCAATTCTGCATTCTGCTCTTGACTTCACTGGGAGATTTACCTGACTAAGGAGAGCAGGATTGTGCCCTTGATTACAAAGCTAACTTCTGCATTTTTAGGAATGACATTTCATTTGATTCCTTGTCATGGCTGTTGACTAATACAACTAGAGATGGGTCCAAGATACAAAACTGAACTCTCCCAAAGCCTGAAGGAGTCCAGATGTCATGTTCCTTATTTGGGCCTATGTCCAGATACAACCTTCATTTACCTTTAAAACACAGACCCACTCTCTCAAGTAAGAAGGATGTATGCTAAGTAGCTGAAGAAAAACAGAAAACATGCAGTAGGACCTGATTCAAAGCCAATTGATGTCAATGGGAATCTGTTAATTTCAGTGGAGTTTGGATCAGGCCCATAATCTGACCACATATGCAAGTAAGCTTCTATGGGCTTTAGAGAAAGACATTGAAAATTAGTTGAGACGGGGCTAGTGATTATGGATTTCTTACAAGTCTAGTCCTATACAAGCCCAAATTCTGCCATGGGTTGTGTTCAGGTAGCGCTCATTGATTTTAGTGGGTGCCATGCACCTGCTTTAGAGGGTACAATATTGTGCTTAATTTCATAAGGATAGGCGTAAAAGAAGATATGATAGTGTTAGAAGAAACAGTTTAGTCCTGATATAAGTGGAAGCAACACCATTACCTTCAATGGAATTATGACCAATTACATAAGAGCTAAATTTGGCCCAATGTTTAGCTAAATTTTGGTATGAAAAAACAAATGGTATAAAGAACATTAATTGAGCATGGTGATTTATCCTTCATCCTCATCATCCAAGATGAAGGAGGGTACTTAAAGGCAACAAATGTCAAGTGTAGTGTATAGTTCACCCGTGGAACATCCTGTTGCAGGATGTTACTAAGATAATAGCTAATCTTTTTACACAACTAAGCTATGTCTATAAATAAGTACAGCTTGTGCAGTCATGCTAGCTAGGATAAAATTACAAAAGTTATCAAGCCTCATGCTTTCAAGCATAAGCTGAATGCCACCTGAAGTCAATAAAAATATTCTTCTCTGTGTATTCTGCACAAAATTTCCTAATGTGCCCAAGAGCATTTTGGCAAATATGGAGTGGAGTTTTGCCTTTACTTGGAGCATATGACATTGGTCAGTGTCAGAGAAGGATACTGAAATAGATGGACAATCAATCAGTCTGGGATACTTTAAGTTATTATTAACATTAATGAAAGTTATGCATGTGTACTGAGAGGAGAAGAGACCCCTTATAATGAAAAAAACAAATACTGAAGGAAGCACATAGGATACATAACTAATAGCAATGGCAAATAGGTCAATAGCAACTATTTTCTTTTTAGTGAAAACTGCTTGATTGATAGCCTTAGAGACAAGATTTTCCTCTCTCTAAGCCCATCACTGCTACAATGAGGGAAGTGAACGGCCCATTGCCACCCCAAAGCACCACCACCCTGACCTGGAGGAACCACCTCTTGGAGTGAGAGGATGCACCCCTCCTGCCCAGTCTGCTATCTGTCTGTAGAAGCTGCCAGTTAATGCCCGTTGTGCTGGTGGACATCTGTACACTGGGAACTCCACTCACCCATCAAACTTCTTTCACATAGGTCACCAAATAGCCATCAGAAGTGAACAGACAATCTGGGCTAGATTTGTGACCACAGCCTAGAGGCTACAGGTTCTATGTATCCTGTTACCTATTCTCTGAATCTGCCAGTCATCCTAATGGGCACTACTTAAACAATAAAAAAGCCAAGGGCTAAGCCTATGTTTCTTTAAATTCGGGACTAGGTCACAGCAGCTAATGTTGGTATCATCACAGACAGCAGGAAGAAAGGCCAGAACACACCCAAAAGTAGGCAGGACTGGCCACAGAAGGGACATGGTGGTTGGAGATATATGGATTCAGTGCAATCCCCCTGTCTCCCCCTCACAGAGCTGAGTTCCCAAAACTTAATGCTGCTCCCCCACAGGCAGAAATATAAGAGAAGACAGATGGCAGTACCACTGTCTGCTCTCCCTTAGGAGAATCCCTTCTGGACCAGGCAATAACCTATACTTCCTAGTACCAGCCAGACTAAAGCTAATAAAGTTAAAATAAGGATTAAACTTGATGCGGGCTTGCAGAGCTCTCATACTGAAACAAATCTACAAGACATCTCTACGTGTACTATATGTACACACACACACACACACTATATATATATATATATGTGCCTGCTGCCTCTGTGTGTGTACATACATATATATATATATTATATATACATACACACACACTTTATTTGTGTGTGTGTGTGTGTGTGTGTGTGTGTGTGTATATGTGTATATGTATGTATGTATGTGTATTTTTTTGGAAACACTGGCCTAAATTCAATTTACAAGTTGGCTGACTGTCCTACACTTGTCTCCTGATGGCCTTAATATTGCGGAAAATACTTCCCTGAGTGCACAGCATCTCTGCAGCAAATGCAATTCTTTGCACGTGCTATGGAACACACATTGTCCTGTCTAGCCTTGTTTCTTTCAAAAACAATTGTGGTTCTATCAGTCTCATAGAAGTAATATATTTGGACTTCTGTACGGCATTTGACTTGCTATTCCACAACATTCTGATGAAAAACTACAATGATATACAATTAACATGGCACACACACAATGGATTAAAAACTGGCTAACTGATAGATCTCAAAATGTAACTGTAAATGGGGTATCATCATCGAGTGAAGCTGTTTCCAGTGGGATCCCGCAGTTCTATGCTATTTAACATCTTTTCCAATGATGTGGAAGAAAACAAAATCATCACTCGTAGAGTATAGATATGACAAAAATTGGGGGAGTGGTAAATAATGAAAAGGCCAGGTTACTGACTGAGAGCGATCTAGATCACTTGGTAAACTGAGCGCAAGCAAACAATATACATTTTAATGTGGTAAATGTAAATATATACATCTGGGAACAAAGACTGTAGGCCATACTTACAGTGTGGGCACTCTATACTAAGAAGCAGTGACTGAAAGAGATTTGGGGATTGTGGTGAATGATCAGCTGAAAACGAGCTCCCAGTGTGATACTGTGACCAAAAGAGCTAAGGCAATCGTGCAACGCATAAACAGGGGAATCTCAAATAGGAGTAGAGAGGTTATTTTACCTCTGTATTTGGCACAGGTGCAATCGCTGCTGGAATACTGTGTCCAATTCTGGTGTCCACAATTAAAGAAGGATGTTGATAAATTGGAGATAGTTTAGAGAAGAGCCAAAAGAATGATTAATGGATTAGAAAACCTGCCTTATAGCAATAAACTCAAGGAACTCAATCTGTTTAGCTTAACAAAGAGAAGGTTAAGGGCTGACTTGATTACAGTCTATTAGTATCTACCTGGGGAATATTTAATAGCAAAGAAAAGTATAACACGATCCAATGACTGGAAGTTGAAGTGAGACAAAATCAGATGGGAAATATGTAAATTTCTAACGGTGAGAGTAATTAACCATTGGTACTGTGACGGGTTGGATCACAGAAACCCCCTTGGGAGCTGCCACCCGATGTGCAAAGACTACCCCTGCTTCTGTTTTCCCTGCCAGCTCAGGACTCCAGCACCCTGTCTTGCTGAGCCGGACACTCCTGTTTGGCTCCACACACAGATCCAGGGTCTGAATCTCCTGTCCCAAAGCTGCAAGTTTACCTGAAAACAGCTCGCAGTAGTGCGCTTGTCTTTAGCACTCAGATGCCCAACTCCCAATGGGGTCTAAACCCAGATAAATCCGTTTTGCCCTGCATAAAGCTTATGCAGGGCAAACTCATAAATTGTTCGCCCTCTATAACACTGATAGAGAGATATGCACAGTTGTTTGCTCCCCCAGGTATTAATACATACTCTGAGTAAATTACTAAATAGAAAGTGATTTTATTAAATACAGACAGTAGGATTTAAGTGGTTCAAAGTAGTAACAGACAGAACAAAGTAAGTCACCAAGCGAAATAAAATAAAATGCGCAAATCTATGCCTAATCAAACTAAATACAGATAATCTCACCCTCAGAGATGTTTCAGTAAGTTTTTCTCAGACTAGACACCTTCCAGGCCTGGGCACAATTCTTTCCCCTGGTACAGCTCTTGTTGCAGCTCAGGTGGTAGCTAGGGGATTCTTCATGATGGCTTCCCCCCCTCTCTGTTCTCTTCCCCCCTTTATATATCTTTTGCATAAGGCGGGAACTCTTTGTCTCTCTGGGTTTCCACCCCCCCTCACTGGAAAAGCACCAGGTTAAAGATGGATTCCAGTTCAGGTGACATGATCACATGTCACTGCAAGACTTCATTACTCACTTGCCAGCACACACATATACAGGGAGACTCACAGGTAACTACAGCCATCTGCAGACGATGGGAGTCATCAAGATTCCAAACCATCATTAATGGTCCACACTTTACACAATTACAATAGGCCCTCAGAGTTACATTTTATATTTCTAGTTTTAGATACAAGAGTGGTACATTTATACAAATCAGATGATCATACTCAGTAGATTATAAGCTTTGTAATGATACCTTACAAGAGACCTTTTGCATGAGGCATATCCCAGTTACTTACATTCACTTATTACCGTATTTTCTCTAAAACTATCCCAGTTACATTATATTGACTTATTATCAAGTTTTTATAAAACCATATAGACTGCACGACGTCACAGGTACAATTTACCAAGGGTCATGGTGGATTCTCTATCACTGACCATTTTTAAATCAAGATTGGAGGTTTTATATGTGCTCCGGGAATTATTTCAGGGAAGTTCTACGGCCTGTGCTATACAGGAGGTCAGACTAGATGATCACAGTGATCCCTTCTGGCCTTAGAATCTATGAATAGCCAGTGAGAGACATTTTACTACACAAAGAAGGCAGAAGCTGTGGATTTTTCTTTGTGACCATTCCCTACTTGGATCTTTGCAAGTATTCTTATGAATGGTTAGTATCCATTTGACTCCAGACCACTGTTCCCTCTAAGCTGTGCACATGTGAGCGCACACACAGCTCCTAAACACCGCACACATGGTGAAACACCGCACGCACACAAATTTGCATAGAAGCCTGTCAAAAATTTGCACAGAAGAAATTTTTTGCACTCACGGCCAGTCAAACATTAGAAGGAACATTGATCCAGACCCACTTAAACATTTATTTAATCGTATTCCTTTTCTACATGTATATAACTCTATTCTTGTTATTCATATCATGGTAGCACCAACAGAGATCAGGCCCCCATTGTGCTTTACATGCACATACTTCGAGAGTGTCTGCCACACACAGTTTACAATCTAGACAGATGGGACAAAAGACCAGGAGGGGAAACAAAGGAGGAAAGTGGCTTGCCTAAAGTCACATAGCAGGTCAGGTCAAAGCAGGGAATAAAATCCAGGTATCCTGGCTCCCAGTTCAATACCTTCTCCACCAGACTGTGCTGCCTCTCCACACTGCAAGAAACTTCAATGGGTCCTTTGACATAGTGAGCCTTTCGGGTGGATGGTACAGTTTTTGATAGGTTGGGGAGTTTTATCTGGCCCTGGGCCTTTTATTATTGATTTTATTTATTTGTGGATTTTGTAGGGATGAATAGCCTATAATATTTAGGGAGGTTTAGGTTGGACATTAGGAAAAACTTCCTACCTGTCAGGGTGGTCAAGAGCTGGAATAAATTGCCCAGGGAGGTTGTAGAATCTCCATCATTGGGGATTTTTAAGAGCAGGTTAGACAAACACCTGTCAGGAATGGTCTAGATAATACTTAGTCCTGCCATGAGTGCAGGGGACTGGACTCTGACCTCTCAAAGTCCCTTCCAGTCCTACGATTCTATGTTTCTACATGCTTTCTAGGGTCTGATTCAGTTCCTGTTAAAATTAAAGGGCATCTTTCTATTGACTTTAATGGATGCTGGAAAGGCCCTTGGCCTCCTTCTGCCTCACTTTCCCATCTGTAAAAAGGTATTGTGAGTTTTGATTAATAAATTAATATTTGTAAAGCACTTTGAGATCCATCCATGGTTGATGCCATAGAAATGCAAATTATTTATAAAGTAGAGATGGTGGGATTTAAACAAAAATTGTAATATCAAGGAATTTTTAATTTAAATATTGATTTAAAATATAGGATAAAAATGTTGTAGGAAATTTCCCACACAAAAAAATTATATCAAACAAAAAACTAAATGAAAAATTTTGCAAAAATCTCTTTATTTTCAACCACCTTTACTAATCAGCATTCACTGATGAATTTTTAAACTTCATCAGTTTAAAACTTGTGTATTCCCAAAACTACAATATACTCTAAAGCATTTCTTTAGCAATTTTGCCATTTTACAAGGGAAAAAATACTTTTAAGATATTTTTGGTAGCGCATGACTAAGTAGCAAAAATTAAAACTAGAAAATTAATAACTAGACAGCATTTTAGTGCCATCAACTCTAATCAACATAAAACCATTCTCATTAAATCCAGCACACTTAGAACAGACATTATACTGAAAAGTAAAATACACAAATCACAGGAGACAAAAATAAGAAAATATTCACAGCTGTAGTATATTTTTAAAAGTACTAGTATGTCCAAAATAGTCTGTTTGACTTAATAATCTTTTGAAGACTGTGAATTTACACACACCCTGCTCTCCCTTCATTTGGCTTTAAGGGTTAAAGGACAAAACTATTCTATGTTTCAGTCAATCAGAAACAGCAGATCAGTAATGGTATCAAACCAATGCTATGGTCCTGCACGGTATGATCAGCATAATGGCATGGTGAATAAGGGGGTTCTCACAGCAATTTTTGGGGGGCCTCAGAGTGCAGCCACCAACTCTTGCTGGTGGCCACTCTGACAATTTTTCCTAAAATACTTAATTAACTTTAGGAAAAACAAAAATATGCACAGATACATGTCCAAATCATCGTAACTTATTTATGTAGGTTTTTTGGTGCTTCTTGAAAACTCAATAATACAAATAATGTACAGTTGTCTCTATTCTTTACTGGACCTAAACAGAATAGAAAAAGAACATGCAAAGTTTTTAGTCTTTTGTGGTCATTATTTCTTTTGCTTTTTTGGTTGCTTTTCTGTTTTGTTTTTAGACTTGCTAGCTAGTAAGTCTGCTGCTATGAAAAGTGATATTTATATGTTTCTTAATATAATTTTTCACAGCAGCAGACTTGCTAGCTAGTTGGGAGGCAGTGAAAAGTGATATTAACAAACATACAAAGATCACTTTTCCCAGCAAATTTACAAAGCCCAGGCAAGCTGGGGGACAAATTAAGCCCTGGATGGGGAGGTGGGTAGCAAGGCAGCAAGGGCCAGGGTGATGGATGGTGGGCTGGAGGAGGCAGTAGGACCGGGGTGATGGGCTGGAGGAGGCAGTGGGGGCCAATGGGTCTGGTCCAAAGCCCTGATGCGAGGGACCAGAGCCTGCTGCCCACCACCACAGGGCCGAAGCCAGAAATGTGAGCTCCACTGGCCCCAGGAAGGTGGGGAACTCACACCAGCTGCCTGCTCCTCCAGCATTTCTGGCCCAACCCCTGCTGGTGGCCCCCGGGGGAGAGACCGCTGCTTCCCTCACCCTCTCCCCCAATCACCATCCCTCAGCCTGTAGCTGCAACAAAAGCCCCTGGTGGCCGGATTTGAGAAACGCTGAGTTAAAGTGATTTACTTGGTTATATAGAAAAAGTATTTAAGTACAATAGAACCTCAGAGTTACGAACACCTCGGGAATGGAGGTTGTTTGTAACTAGGGTGACCAGACGTCCCGATTTTATCGGGACCGTCCCGATATTTCCTTGTTTGTCCCGCGTCCCGACCGACGTGCGGTCGGGACAACCGGACAAACAAGGAAATGCCCCGAGCCTCGAGCCCGAAAGTGCTCGCGCCCCCCCCCCTGCCCCGACTCCGCCCCCTCCTCCCCCGATTGGCTCCCTCCCCGAATCCCCGCCTCTTCTCCGGGCTCACCATTCCCCCTCCCTCCACAAGCGCTGGAGGGAGGCCCAGGAGACGCAGGGGAAGCGCGGGGCCGGGGTGAGTAACAGTCCGGCCTGGCCCAGTGCAGGCAGGACTCAGTTGGGTGGTTGGGAGAGGAGGGGGGCGGCCCGCGGGGCCAGGCGACGGGGGAGGAAGCGGTCATGGCGCTCGGCGGCTCTGGCGCCCCCGAACCCCCCGAGCCGGGGCCTGCAGCAGCGCGTACGCTGGGCCCAGCCCCTGGCTAGGCACGTCTGGGCTGCCCAGCTGGTGCTATCGCGCGGCGGCCCCGGGGCGGAGGCATCGGCAGCCCAGCCCCGTTCGTTCCCCTGCGGGACGGGGGGGCTGGGGCCTGCTGCCCCCACTCCGGGGCCGCCGCGCGATAGCACCAGCTGGGCAGCAGCCCAGACGCGCCTGGCCAGGGGCTGGGCGCAGCGTGCACGCTGCTGGGTCCCCGCAGCAGGCCCCGGCTCGGGGGGTTCGGGGGCGCCAGAGCCGCAGCCGCCGAGCGCCATGGCCGCTTCCTCCCCCGCGGCAGTGGGAGCTGCAGCAGCGGCTGCTCCCGAGTCCCGCTGGCCGGGGGTGAGAACAGCCACCGCCTGGCCCCGCGGGCCGCCCCCCTCCTCTCCCTACCACCCAACTGAGTCCTGCCTGCTCGGGGCCAGGC
This sequence comes from Chrysemys picta bellii, assembly GCF_011386835.1. NCBI lineage: Eukaryota > Metazoa > Chordata > Testudines > Emydidae > Chrysemys > Chrysemys picta. The sequence continues at coordinate 5,695,620 of NC_088800.1, read as the reverse complement.
CGGACTCTCACTACCCCGGCCCCCCTCCAGCGCTTGCGGAGGAAGGTTTTTTTTTTTTTTTTTTTTTGCCCCCGCGTCCCGATATTTGTCTTTGGTGATCTGGTCACCCTATTTGTAACTCTGAAATGTTCGTAACTCTGAACAAAATGTTATGGTTGTTCTTTCAAAAGTTTATAAATGAACATTGACTTAATACAGTTCTGAAACTTTACTATGCAGAAGAAAAATGCTGCTTTTCTTTTTTTTAGTAGTTTATGTTTAACACAGTACTGTACTGTATTTGCTTTTTTTTTTTTTGGTGTCTCTGCTACTGCCTGATTGTGTACTTCCGGTTCCAAATGAAGTGTGTGGTTGACTGGTCAGTTCGTAACGGTGGTGTTTGTAACTCTAAAGTTCTACTGTATAGCCTTTGTCTCAGAGTCTCTGTCTCCTCATTTAAAATGAAGGATCTAGGCCTGGACTCTGAATTCAGGGTTTGATACAAAGCCCATGAAGTTAAGAACATCAGAACGGCCATACTTGGTCGGACCAAAGGTCCAACTAGCCCAGTATCCTGTCTTCCAACAGTGGCCAATGCCAGGTGCCCCAGAAGGAATGAACAGAACAGGTAATCATCAAGTGATCCATCCTCTGTCACCCATTCCCAGCTTCTGGCAAACAGAGGCTAAGGAAACTATCCCTGCCCATCCTGGCTAATAGCCATTGATGGACCTATCCTCCATGAATTATCTAGTTTTTTTTTTTTAACCCGGTTATAGTCTTGGCCTTCACAACATCCTCCAGCAAGGAGTTCCAGAGGTTGACTGTGTGTTGTATGAAAAAAATACTTCCGTTTGTTTTAAACCTGCTGCCTATTAATTTCATTTGGTGATCCCTAGTTCTTGTGTTATGAAAAGGACTAAATAACACTTCCTTATTTACTTTCTCCATACCAGTGATGATTTTATAGACCTTGATCATATCCCACCTTAGTCGTCTCTTTTCCAAGCTGAAAAATCCCAGTCTTATTAATCTCACCTCAGACGGCAGCCATTCCATATCCCTAATCATTTTTGTTGCCCTTTTCTGAACGTTTTCCAAATCCAATACGTCTTTTTTTGAGATGGGGCAACCACATCTGCACGCAGTATTCAAGATGTGGGCGTACCATGGATTTATATAGAGGTAATATGATATTTTCTGTCTTATCTATCCCTTTCTTAATGATTCCCAACATTCTATTCACGTTTTTGATTGCCGCTGCACATTGAGTGGATGTTTTCAGAGAACTATCCACAGTGACTCCAAGATCTTTCTTGAGTGGTAACAGCTAGTTTAGACCCCATCATTTTATAGGTATAGTTGGGATTATGTTTTCCAATGTGCATTACTTTGCATTTATCAACACTGAATTTCATCTGCCTTTCAATAAGAAACTTTCTATTGACTTCAATGGACTATGAATCCATAGTAGTAGAAGACCACTCGCAATGCTCCTTCATACCTCTTACAGCGATTCAAGCAACTCTCCATATTTTTTTTAATAGTCCATTCGTTATAGTCACAACTGCCACCAGTCACTACCTATGCTGCATGTGACTAGAAGAATAGTTCGGAATGAAGGAAAATAGAGAAAGAAATTAGATGTCCTGGATTATAGAATTAGTGAGATGGTCACAGGAAGGAGATATATTTTCCATATTGTTGATAACTTGAGATATTTAATGACAGGTTTCAGAGTAGCAGCCGTGTTAGTCTGTATCTGCAAAAAGAACAGGAGTACTTGTGGCACCTTAGAGACTAACAGATTTATTAGAGCATAAGCTTTCGTGGGCTACAGCCCACTTCTTCAGATGCATATAAAGTGGAACATATATTGAGTATATCTATCTATCTCCTCAATATATGTTCCACTCTATATGCATCCGAAGAAGTGGGCTGTAGCCCACGAAAGCTTATGCTCTAATAAATTTGTTAGTCTCTACGGTGCCACAAGTACTCCTATTCTTTTTGAGATATTTAAGTTATTTTACTAAACAAGTGTTGTGCTGACTCCAGCATTCTGAAGGTCCATGTGGGAAGATGAACATCTAGTTAACTGTGAAGTGTGTTCCAAAATAATAATTACGCTAGAAATATCTTCATAAGAGTTTGTGTGTATTTATCATCATATTTAACAAAAATACCTTTTCCATTAGAAAGTCACATCTCCTATGAAACTGGAGATTTCACATGTTCTGTTGCATCATTGCTGTGAAATATGACTTTTGAAAGTGTGGGAAAACAGACATCTTTTACAGCATTTAACCAATAGGACTGAATTATGCAAATGAATTAAAGACTCTTCTATGACTATTGTAACTTCTGATGTCATAATGCCCCTAGCCAAAATTTGCTGTTCTTAGATGCCTTGAAATTAAGCAGGACTCTTAAAATAAACAAATAATATCCTTCAAATGTATATATTTCAACATATGTGAGATGTGAAAGAGCTGCACACACACTCTCCTTTGATCCTCATTAGTTTCTGACATGTCATCACAGTTCTCTTTGTTGTATTCACGTCTCACACACACACACACACACACACACACACACACACACACAAAATGGGTCTGAAACAAAGTATCAGTTTCAATTATCCCCAAACTTTGGGAAAGTTTGGATCCAGAACCAAAGTTTGCAGTGTATACATTTATATTAAAAAGAAAGAGACCAATGATGGCTAAGCTCTATTATCTGGCCTAAAGCTTCGTGAATGAGAAGAGTGATAATAGAGAGATATTTGATCTTAGTTACACCCATGTGCCTCCACTGAGGTTGCACAGGAATAGCTGAGACCAACATTTGGCCCTTCACCACCAGTGAATTATCAGGTGTTTCTCCATCAGTAGAGATAAAGCTCATAACTAAGCTTAGCCATTGTGTATGATGTGTGCATATCTACGGCAGTTACTACTGACTTCAGGGTTTACAAGGAGAATCCATCTGTGCTGACGGCAGCCTACCCCAAGCTGGTCCTTGGAAACCACTATGCCTTTGTCTATTGCAGGAGTTTATCCACGACCAGCAGGGGTTAAACAAATTAGTTTGCTTGGCAGGTGGCAGTTGTTACCCTGCCAATTAACTCAACAGGGAGCAAATAACCCACTGACCTTCCTTGAGAAGTAGCCTCTCCCAGGCAAGCAAGACTGCAGCAAAGATTGCAGCCCAACTAGCGGAAAGGGCTGATTAGTCTGTTTTGGACTGTTCATGTTTCCTTTTATATGTATGTGTGTGTGTGTGTCTCTCTCTCTCACACACACACACACACCCCCCTACCTGTTTTAGGAATGTAATGCAAAGAACCTGGTCCAGGTTGCTAGGCAGGGAAGTCCATGGAGTGTCTTATGTTTTTGGGAAGCTATTAGCATAACAGTCTCCCATCTCCCCCCCCCCCAAAAAATGCTACAGTTATGTTGCCATTTTTCTGTTGTTGTTACTGTATTTTCCCACAAACCCATCCTAGTATTGCTCTGACATTGTGGCAATGACATAAGATTGCTGTATACAATTAATTCTAAACAGACAACCACATTTTGTAATACCTTGATTTCTTTGATAACGTTCTGGTTTTGTTTGATTTGTAACATAGTGGAAATCCAGACAATGAAAGCAGCATTCGCCACTGAAGGATTAAACACGGGAGCTCTGGGGACAGTACCCGCTCAGAAAAAAAAAAAAAAAAAAAAAAAAAATCAGAGTCAAATACATTCACCTTAATCACAGTTTACTGTGCCATTCACAGTTGTGAATTTAACAGAATAGCTGTTCCTGCTGCAGGACTGAAGTGGAGCAGGTACTCCGGTACCCCAGCTTTTATAGAGCAGGGGTTCTCAACCTTTTTCTTTCTGAGCCACCCTGCCCCCAAACATGCTATAAAAACTCCATGGCCCACCTGTGGCACAATAAATGTTTTTCTGTATATAAAAGACAGGGCCTGCACTAGGGGGTAGCGAACAGGGCAATTGCCTGAGGCCCCCTGTCACAAGGGCCTCCATGAAGTTAAACTGCCCAGGCTTTGGCTTCAGCCCCGGGTAGTGGGGCTCAAGCCTCAAGCTCGGGCTTCAGCCTCATGCTTTCTGACATGGCCCCCAGCGAGTCTAATGCTGGCCCTGCTTGGCGGACCCCCTGAAACCTGCTCGTGGCCCCCCATGGGGCCCTGGACCCTTGGTTGAGAACCACTGATACGGAGTGCTCTCCAGTAGCAAGATCCAAACCAGCAGCAGCAGGAGTGGAGTCAACAGTCCTGCAGCCTCAGTATAGCACCGAGAGGCTCTTTTAATAAAGCCCCTGCGTGAGCACATTTGTCCGCGAAGCAAGCCAGCGCCTCACCTAAACTTTTCACCTAGAAACTCCACTGCAGGTCATATTACTGGGACAAATAACCAGGAAGAGAGGTAGATAGGAGCAGTGGTGAGCTGGAGCCAGTTCGCACCAGTTTGCAAGAACTGGTTGTTAAATTTAGAAGCCGGTGTAGAACCAGTCCTAAAGGGGCGGGCGGGTGGGTGAGCAAATTCTGGTTCACGGACCGTCCTGCCCGACCCGCTGGAGCTCCCACTGGGGAGGCTCCCCCGGCCCCTCCCCCATTCCCCACCCCCTCACAGAGCTCCAGCACACCACGCTGCCGGTGCCAGTGCTCTGGGCAGTTCTGCGGCTCCTGCCACTTTGAGCGGCATGGTAAAGGGGTGGGGCTGCAAGCTCCAGCGACCGCGTGGGATCCTTACTCAGCAGAATGGTAAGGGGGGGCCGGGCCAGGGCTGGGAGGAGGGGTTGGATAAGGGGCAGGGACCAGTTGGAGGGGACAGAGGCTCGGGGGGGGGCACGGTCAGGGGACGGGGAAGGGGAGGGGTTTTGTGGGCGTGAGCTCCGGGGGTCTGTCGGCAGGACCGGCTCTAGCTTTTTTGCTGCCCCAAGCGCCGCCACCCCCGCCGAGTGCCACACTGCCCCCCCCGCCGAGCACCGCCGGAAACCCCCCCCAGAGCGCCGCCCCCCCGCGCAGTCCCCCCGCCGAGCGCCACGCGCTGGAGCCCACCCCCCCCTCCAGCGCCGCGCCCGCGCCACACCCCCACCGAGTGCCGCGCGCCAGAATCCCCCCCCCCCCGCGCGGAATGCTGCACCGCACTCCCCCCCACCGCCCCTTACCAGGTGCCGCCCCAAGCATGTGCTTGGGTGCCTGGAGCCGGCCCTGTCTGTCGGGGTGGTGGTGGATGGGGTCGGGGCAGTCAGGGAACAAGGAGCGGGGCGAGTTGGGTAGGGGGTGATCAGGGGACAAGGAGTGGGGGAGGGGTTGATGGGTTGTGGGTTCTGAGAGGGGCAGTCGGGGGCAGGATGTGGATTGGGGTCAGGTGGGGGGGGGGGGAGAAAAAAAGATAGGCACGTGGGGCTTGTACTCACCGCACGGTTCCCTACCGGGTCTTCAGTGGCGGAGGGTTCACTTGCTCCGGGTGAAGTACCTGCCGCCGAAATGCCGCCGAAAACCCGGAGCGAGTGAAGACCCCTCCCGCCGCTGAAGTGCCACCGAGGACCTAGTAGGGAACCGGTTCTTAGGATTTTGGGAGCTCATCACTGGATAGGAGAAGAATACATCGGGGAGGATAAAAGGAGATATATGTTTTAACATATAGAAAACATTAATATCTTTATAGAAAGGATCTTTCTTCTTTACATTCGCATTGCCTAAAACCTGTACTGAATGAAGCTGACTTGAAAAACATACAGACCAAAACAACAACAAAAACAACCCCCCACCCCAAAGTACAGAATGGAATCATGGACTTTTAGGAGCATAAATAGTTTCAGAAATGAAACTGTCAACTGAGATGCCACCACAAACCAAGTTATTTTAATATTCAAACTGCTGCAACAACTATGGATTTTAACTTTCTCAGGTTTTTATTTTTTGTAAACTATTTGACCTACAGGGATGCATTTAGTTGGAGACTGGAGTGGGGAGACAGTAGCAGAGAAGCAGACATACATAGATGAAGGAGGAAGGGGAACAAAGGAGGAATATTAAAATCCGAGGAGGAAACCGAGGACTGGAGATAGAGAGAGGGAAAAGGGAAGGTGGTGAGTTAAACTGGAAAAACTATGTAGGGATCAGTTTCTGGCAAAGATTCTAGTCTAGGTCTACTAAGGACAATCAAAGACTCTCCTGTACTACTTTGCATGTCTCTTGAGACGTAGCCAGTTGGCCATTGCTCAGTAGCACCTTAACCTTCCATTCCATCACCGCCTCTCCTTACTCTCTCGCCATCATAAGTCATGGTACCGTGTCTCCGCTCCTGCCTTCCCAAGCTGCATGCAGAGGAGAAACTTTCTCTTACCCAGAGTCGCAGTGGCTCAGCCTAGCACCTGGAATGCTGCTTGTCACTCTTGCCTGCTGTGCTCTGCATTTCCCCAGCAACACAACTCCCACATTCAGGAAATGGGAGCAGGGCTAAGGAAAGAGAAAACCAGTCAGAAAAACAAGCATGAAAGATAAATGTGTTTTTAATAGCAGAACCCCCAGTTGGATTTATTTGTGCAGGTTTATATTTGGTGGCCTGTTAAATCAGCACTTCTGTGATGGCCCCATCAGTTTCTCCAGAATATCAACTTCCATTTAAAAAAAAAAAAAAAAACTACATTTTTTACAGTTATAAAGAATGCAGTGCTCCCTTGTTGCTGCCTACATTATAATAATATGCAGTCTTAGGGAACCTGGTGACAACATGGTAGTCTCCAGATACAGTTAAAAGAGAGGCCCAGATTATTCCCTTAAGGTCCATGTGTAACAGGATGGGGGATGCTGCTGCTGCATTATTGTTATTACACTTCCCTTCTTCCTGCATTTCAGCTTAACTCTTTGCTGAAGCATTACACAGAGTTCAACTTTAGGGCTATTGTACGTAACCCCCCGATTAACACGTGTTAATAGTTTCCAGTCAACTTCAAAGAGAGAGTAACCTACAGTTTCTTAGTAAAACAAATATTTAATGCACACAGAAATTATAAATATAAAACATTTTAAATAGTACTTGGAATACTATAAATAACATATAAACAAACGGTATTAGACAGTGTGTCTCATAAGACTTCCCCACTTTGTTACTATTACATATATTCATTTATATAGTCACACATCAACACATATTCCCCTCTGATCTTATCTCAAAGATGATTTCTCAGTTTTTAATAGCATGACTATAATATGTCACCAGGAATCTTTAGAGCTTGAAAAGAAGGTCAGCATCTCAGCCCTTTCAAACACTTCAGAATCCCGTCAGCAAAGACACAGTTTGGGGATCACCACAGATAGCAGCATTCCAGCCCTCCGTTGCTGGTGAAAGAGAAATTTGTAGCCTGTATCCAGAGTGGCACAGGAATTGAGGTCAGCATGTAAAATATCCTTTCCCTAGGACCTAGATCTCTACAAGACTTTCACTCTACATCTTCTCACCATATGCCCAGCTAAATCAGGCAGGACTTTACAGATTCTGACCTCACGCAGTACTGTCCCTGTTCTCTCTCTCCGTGAGACAGACACCTAGTTTAAAGCCATTAGCCATGGGAGGCAGGTAGCATAGGCAGGGGAAGGCTGTGCCTCTCCAAAGACCCTGGCGTGGCCCTGCATGGAAGGCCCCCGCTTGCTTGCCCTAACCCGATTCCTCCTTGGCACCAGCACTGGCAGGCTGGTCATCTTCAAGGAAGCATGCTGGGGCCAGGGTTAGGGAGGCCACGGCTGGCCTGCAGCCAGGACTTGGGTGGCAGGGACCTCCCAGCGCTGGAGGGGCTGCCCACCCTGTGCTTGGGGATGCTGCGGGGGCAGGCCACGTGCTGCAGGCCCGCCCAGCACTCGGAGGGCCACGCGCCGCCTGCCTGGTGCTTGAGGGGCTGTGCACTGCCCACCTGGTGCCAGGGGCTGCGCACTGCCCATCTGGGACAGTGTGTTTCCCGCCTGGTGCACTGGGGGGAGACTGGGCTCTGGCAGCACCTCGGGCGGGAGGGGCGGGGACTAGCCTTCCCGAGTTGGTGTGTCACCCCCCACCCATGCCATTAGCTAATAGCTAAAAGTAAATACCACAGTCTCCGTAACCTCTAGGGCAGTGATTCTCAGCCTGTGGCCCAATCAGTTTTAAGCAAAAATAAAGACTAGTGTCCAACAGAAAAAATGTCTGATCCTGGAGATATGACAGGTTTTAGTTGCCTTTCATTGGACATCTCCATTTCAAAAAGGCCATGGTAAGAAGAAGTGTGTTAACTGAACCTGTCTTTAAGAGAGAGTTCAGCTACTGGGGGTTAAACATGCTTTCCCTGGTCAGCAAGGGCTAGGTCATGTGAAAACCATTTTAGAAAACCATTTTTAAACCAAGGATCAAATTCTCCTCTTCTCTCATTGTGGTGCAACAGTGAGAGGAGTTAGAGGAGTTGAACCAGTGTAACTGGAGGAGAATTTGGGCCTAAATTTCTAGTCCAGAAAACATGCCAAGAAACACAGGGCCCTGTGTGTTACTCCCGTTATCTATCAATGCCACAAGCAGCTAATCCAAGCAGCTAATGCTGTTAATTTAACAGATTTTGGGTGGTTTATCAAACTACATACATATAGATATTAGTATACTTCTCTCATTCTCATTACCCTTGTCTAATGCCATCTTTATGTCATTTCTCCCCATATAAGTCACGTTTTACCTAATCTGTGGCCTGATTCAACTTCCATTGACTTCAATAGGAGTTAGATCGAGTCCCAAGGCTGTAAAAGGTTTGGGACAAGGGCTATCATTTGATCTGTCAGCAAAGTACCATACACCACTGCCATTATATAAATTAATTTGCTCCTTAAATAAATTAATTAAATAGATATAAAGGAATATATGTTGTCGTTTGTAACTATATAGCAGTACTCAAATGCATTGTTGGTGCAACACCCTTGAAGTCAACAATGTAATACCATAGATGAATTTAGTTCCTTGTTACACATGTGAGTACAGTATTACTATACCAATATACAGCTGAATTTGGTACATTGTTCTACGAATTGTTACAAGGAGAGCATTTGGCTAAGTGGTTAGTATTTTATCAAAAATTGCACAAACCCAGCTTAACCCACACACACACCTTTTTTTGGATTGCAGGCTGAACTATATTATTTTCCAAATTTGCTCTCAGGCTGAGCTATTGATAGCAGGAAATGAAGTCTGTGGTTTACAGCCAAGGGCGATGAACCAAAAGGATGAATACGTGGCTCTAGTCCTGGCTGAGACAGTCAGAGTGTGACCTCAGTCAAGGCATTTGACCTTCTTGTGCCTTAGTCCGATCAATGGTAAACTTGGCTAAGAAGCAAGCCCTTGCTGAAAAGCACTCGTGTCTGAGCTCAGATTGTATAAGTAAATACATTTTTTAAAAATGCAAGTTGAATGACACAGGTCATTCTTGGTCAGAGTTATCACCTCCTAGAAATCATGCAGCTGCTCACAGAACTTTAACTCTCAAGCATTGGTATTATAAGACATCAGTACAGCACGGTTTAACTACAACACAAAGTTTAGTCTGTATTTTAACACTTTTTCTTCAGAAACTATAATAAACAAAGAATAATATTGTGGGCACATACACTACGGCTGCTGTGACTTGCTTTTATTAAAGGAAGTGTTACAACTTATTATTTTCCAATGGACCTTAAATCAATTTTCAGTCTAAATTTATATAACTCTATAAATTAAGGCATAAAGTCTTGACTGTCATCCTGAAATTACTTCTTTTCTCACCTCCATTTCAAAGTCTACTCCTCCACATTCTCATGAAATAAGTTAAAGTATAAGAATAGCATGCAAAGAAGGCCAGCAGGTCCAGTGACAATCCCCTGAATAAAACTGTCATTGGTATGCATCAAGCTATAGAATAAATGATTGCTTAGTCAAGGCTGTAACCCCACCATAATGCCTGCTGCCAATGACTGAAGTAACACAGTGGAGGAGGCGGATCTCACCCATTTTGGTGGTAATTATCAAGCAGTGCTGGGGTGGGCTATGAAGCAAATCCTTAGGGATTAAGAGAACTGGTAGGGGAGAGTCCCTGGTCATCTTCTCCTTGCTCCCCGGAAGTCATGGTGGTAGAAAGCATGGTAGGCAAAAGAATTCTGAACAAACATCCTGCTTCTACTCATACATGCAGAGGAAATGGTGGCACTTCATATTCAGGGCTCTTAATATGGGGAAACAAGGAAAACAATATAGCTACTTCATTTTGTTTTTCTATCTGATGATGTGAGCCCTCCCATTACCAGCTGGAGGATCTTCTCTCTAGTAGCAGTTAGAGGAGGCACTATAGAGCTCCTGGAGGCCACAAAGAGTGAGTACCCTCCCTCTGCTTTTAGCAATGGATAATGAGCTGAGTTCCCTCACTTGAAGTCCTTTCTGCCACCTGCAAAATTGGCAAATAATTATGTAATTGAATAGGTGTTTTCAGCTGTTTACATATTACACTCATTACACTAAATTCATCCCTGATGTCACTCAAATGGTTGTAAAGAAGGGGCACCAGGTAGAAGTTGGGTCATCATAGGATTGCTCCTTTTTTCAATAGCTAATGTCTACAATATTAATCATAACAGTACTATATAACATTTACAAGGAGAACCTTATGGCAAGGACAGACACTTATTAATAAGGCATTCAGCACCACAGTATATTACTTAGTAGAGTTGGGTGAATACTGCAGTATATTTTCCATAGATATTCATTTTATTTTTTAAATTAATTTGCTTTGACTAGGTTTACACCCCCCCCTTTGTGAATACTTTACTGAATGAAATTCTATAATGGGAATGAACATGAAAAACATATTTGAAGTTTGAACGTTTGCCAAACATGAACTTCAAATTTCATAACCAAACAACAACAGTACAAACGTAAGTGCATGAATTTTACACTGGATTCTGCCATTCAAAATCTGCATTGTTGGTCAGTTTCATAAATTATCCAATTAGGGAACAGAAACACCACCACATGACTATGGAACCAATCAACATAGGCTGAAATGTGATTGTGTGCAATTAACTGTTCCCAGATGATCTGCAGACCCAGAATTATTCACTGAAAACAATCATGAATAATTCTGAATAATTAATACATTTTAGAAAGATGCAATTTTTCTTTGAAAAAAATTCACAAACAAAAAGAGAAGCAAAATTCTTAGACTAAATTGCTTAATCTGAATTATTTGCCCAGATCTATTAGACAGTTTACTTGCAGGTGTGACTACAGTATTGTTATGGTTAAAAAAGCTTCCCTCATGCACTCCTTGTGAGTAAGAACCATGTACCAAAGATGAATGACGGTCAACCTAAGGATCCATAAAAAGATACGCTCTAGTTAAAACAAGAATTAATGCAGGGAAGTCCTATGGCTGGTGTTATCATAGAGAAAATCAGACTAGATGATCACAATGGTTCCTTTGCACTTCTATAACACCTTTCATGAAAGGATCTTTAAAGTGTCTTTAAAATGTTAATTTTCAAAACATGACTTTATTTACATAAGTAGTATAGTCTTTATTTGATAAACAGTCATCTTAGGTATAAGCAAGTTAAGCACTTTGACCAAAAGTCCTAACAAGTCACTGGGCAGAGCTAGGAATAGAACTCATGAGAGCTCCCAATCAGTCCCCTTCTCTGATCACTAGACCATAACAGCATGCCTGACTGACCATCCACATATTACATGTCATTACTGTGAAAATGTCTTACAATTTCAAATATGTACAATTAGAATTGTTTGTTCAATTAACTGTTCAGAAGAGGTGCTCTAATCTACTGCAATAAGTGAACATCCTCACAGTGAACATATTAACTAGCATAACTAATATAACATATGATGTTGTTTAGATAGGTGGAAGACCTATAGTAATTCTCAGGGTAGTTAAATAACACCAAGAAGGATTCTTGGAGCATTACTCATTTAAGTAGACCTTATTTGCACACTGTCCTTGAAATCAGCATGCATTAGAACTGCAGGGTTGCATCAGTAATATTAAGCTCCATTATAAG